>NC_069501.1:476681280-476998780 GCF_027579735.1 Bombina bombina
TCCCAGACGCCTAGGTGTAAACAGGCATAGGTGGGGGCGCACGCCGCACCCATGGTTGTGCCTCTTAACTGCCTGTAAAGTTTCCCATCAAACATAAATATGTTCTTGGTCAACACAAATTCTAACAGTTGTAGTACTAGATTAGTGTTGTCACTGTACTCTTCTCCACGCAGTCTAAGAAAATATTCTGCTGCTTTTAAACCAACCTTATGTGGAATAGAAGAGTACAGTGACTCCACATCAAGAGTAAGCAGAAGCATATCTGGCTCAATTTTAATCTTATCCAGTCTTCTCAGGACGTCCCCCGTGTCTTGCACATAGGAGGATAGTTCAGTGAGGAAGGGCCACAGATAAAAATCTACGTATCTACTGATGCCTTCCGTCGGTCCCCCAATGCCTGACACAATGGGACGTCCAGGGGGAGTGGTGATATGCTTATGTAATTTAGGGATACAGTAAAATGTAGGTATTACTGGGTGTGCAGGGATTAAGAACTCAAATTCATTTTTCGTTATCCACCCTGAATCTTTAGCATGTTTTAGGAAAGTAAATAGATCATCACAAGATGTTTCATGCACCTGCATTGTGACCACCTCATACTGTTCCTTTACATGAAGCTGTCTCATGACTTCCTTAACATAATCTGCTTGGTTTAGGATTACAATATTTCCTCCCTTATCGGATGGCTTAATCTGAATTTCTTTCTTACTCATCAATTCTTTGAGAGCTTTTCTCTCATTTTTGCTGAGATTATCACTCAACACACCTAATACCCCTATATTGCCTACATCTTTTTCCACACATTTGACAAACGTGTGGACTCTGGGTGACAAGGATAGCTGGGGCATAAACTTAGAAGTAGGTTTAAAGTTTGATTTTTTGGGGTAATTTATGCTGATGTTAACTTCCTCCTGTACTTCTAATAAGGATACTAAATTTTCAATAGCTACAGTATCCTGACTGTCACTGAGGTCACTACTCTGAAATTTATTACCACACAATTTCTTAAGTATGATCTTCCTTGCATAGAGGTTTAGATCTTTCACAAATTCAAATTTGTCCAAGCTGCTAGTGGGACAGAATGATAATCCTTTCTTTAAAAGGTTTATATGTGCCATATTTAAACTAACCGTGGAGAGGTTAATCACTGACATTTCCTCTCCACTATTGGTTAATTTGTATTTTCCCAGAACTGACTCTCTTTCCTCTGGTTCCTTGTTGTCATGCAATACTGGGGGTTGCTCCTGTATCTCCCTCCTCTGCTCCTCTGTCTCTGCCTGCTGGAGTAAGCGGGACAACCTCCCCCTCTTTTGTCTGCCTCCTCTCCGGGTCCTACCCCTAAAGGGATCCTACCCTGTAAAGCAGTCCTAATATTTTGGGGGGCGCTTTCTAATTCATTTTCAGAGTTGTCTGTACCCGAGTCATAAGCATATCTTGTGCTGTTATTATTTCTGTATACATATATGGTTCCCTTCTTAAAATCATCCTGATCCCTTACCATTTTTCGCCTTTTTCTAAACTTAATTTCACTTTGTAGTTTTTCCAGGCTTTTTTGAGCCTCCTTATTAAGGATCATTAGCAAAAAGATTAACTTGTTCATAAATTTTATTTGTTTCAATTTTACTTTCCTCCAGCCTCTTTTCATCCTCATCTATCATTAACTGCATCAATTCTAGGGTGTATCTTGTTAGTATTGCATTCCATTTCTGGATAAAATCAGTATTTGCCTCTACTCCTCTTAAATTTATCCATGGGTCGAGTCTTATCCTTAGGCCTCTAGGGATCAATTCTTCTTTAACATATCTTTGTAAGCTAGCTAGCTCCCATTTGATATTAAGTTCTTTGATTGCTTTTTTCTTATACTCTTTAAATGCTGAAAATACATCATTACTCTTCTCTTCAATGTTAGTTTCATCTATATTGATTGAAGGTTAAAAAGCCTCATCTATATCACTAACCCATTTTTCCTCTGTTAGTTTAAAAGCCATTTTGTATAGTATTCAGTTGAAATTATATGCACAGTCAAAACCTATTCAGGGCAATATCACCTCTATGAAACAAAAGTGTAATTATATCAGCTGATGCTCACCTAAAGAAATAAGGTCTATTGCAACTTATTTAATACATATTATGATACTAGGGCTAGGGGGCACTCAGAATGCTAATGGGTACCGTGTTATGTGCTAGCAATCCAAAAAATATATATATAAAATATTAGAAAGAAAGAGCTCTACCAAAGCGGATTAGAGGCCACACCATATCACACCCAAACTTAATTAATAAAGGGGATATCAAGAACAGGTATGCTGAACATATATATATTTATTAAAAACAAAGCCAAAAACAAATACTGTGAAAGTGGCCAATAACACAATTCAAGTGTCGTGCACTACCAACAGGTAATTATGTTCATCTCTGCTACCGGGCACTTGAGTGTTAATACACGCTCCGGTTGTTAGTGAACAAAATGCCGTCCTTGATTCTCCTTAATTATTTTATTACTGATCCGGTACCGGATTTAAAAGATATATGTGAGAGTCAATGTGTGGCAAATAAACAACCAGTCGCTCCAATCACATATGCTGCATTACAGCAATCCTCAGGGTGCAAGGCTTACTGCTGCACGGCTTACCTTCACTTCATTCACACACTCAACGGGTATTACCAAACAGGATCCTTTCTGCGGTGTGTCTCACTGTATACGGCCGATGCAGCTCTTCACTTGCCCAGATTGTAACACTTGATATTGTTATCGCCAACCCCACGCTGTGTCTGTTCCAAACATTACGTATTTCGCCCCTCCCCCTTTCCGGGCTGAACTCAGGACTTCATCAGATGTGTCAGGTTAGACAGCTGAGCTGGATTTTAAACACTTGTGCAGATACATTGTTACAACCCCTTCTAAGGTTTCTTAAAGGGGAATGATATTATGCATGTTAATACATTGGCTACAAATTGATAATGGCATTTAAATATAAACAACTAAACTATACATTTGTGGCTATTTACAATTCCCAAGCTTTTGTGTTATGGAAATTACAATACAATTGATGACAATCAGCACTAACATTTCTACTTTAACATCGATTGGCAGTACAGACAACTCTGAAAATGAATTAGAAAGCGCCCCCCAGAATATTAGGACTGCTTTACAGGGTAGGATCCCTTTAGGGGTAGGACCCGGAGAGGAGGAGCAGAGGAGGGAGATACAGGAGTAACCCCCAGTATCGTATGACAACAAGGAACCAGAGGAAAGAGAGTCAGTTCTGGGAAAATTCAAATTAACCAATAGTGGAGAGGAAATGTCGGTGATTAACCTCTCCACGGTTAGTTTAAATATGGCACATATAAACCTTTTAAAGAAAGGATTATCATTCTGTCCCACTAGCAGCTTGGACAAATTTGAATTTGTGAAAGATCTAAACCTCTATGCAAGGAAGATCATACTTAAGAAATTGTGGGGTAATACATTTCAGAGTAGTGACGTCATTGACAGTCAGGATACTGTAGCTATTGAAAATTTAGTATCCTTATTAGAAGAACAGGAGGAAGTTAACATCAGCATAAATTACCAAAAAAATCAAACTTTAAACCTCCTTCTAAGTTTATGCCCCAGCTATCCTTGTCACCCAGTGTCCACACGTTAGTCAAATGTGTGGAAAAAGATGTAGGCAATATAGGGGTATCAGGTGTGGTGAGTGATAATCTCAGCAAAAATGAGAGAAAAGCTCTCAAAGAATTGATGAGTAAGAAAGAAATTCAGATTAAGCCATCCGATAAGGGAGGAAATATTGTAATCCTAAACCAAGCAGATTATGTTAAGGAAGTCATGAGACAGCTTCATGTAAAGGAATAGTATGAGGTGGTCACAAGGCAGGTGTATGAAAAATCTTGTGATGATCTATTTACTATCCTAAAACATGCTAAAGATTCAGGGTGGATAACGAAAAATGAATTTGAGTTCTTAATCCCTGCACACCCAGTAATACTTACATTTTACTGTATCCCTAAATTACATAAGATTATCACCAATCCCCCTGGACGTCCCATCATGTCAGGCATTGGGGGACCGACGGAAGGCATCAGTAGATACGTAGATTTTTATCTGCGGCCCTTCCTCACTGAACTATCCTCCTATGTGCAAGACACGGGGGACGTCCTGAGAAGACTGGATAAGATTAAAATTGAGCCAGATATGCTTCTGCTTACTCTTGATGTGGAGTCACTGTACTCTTCTATTCCACATAAGGTTGGTTTAAAAGCAGCAGAATATTTTCTTAGACTGCGTGGAGAAGAGTACAGTGACAACACTAATCTAGTACTACAACTGTTAGAATTTGTGTTGACCAAGAACATATTTATGTTTGATGGGAAACTTTACAGGCAGTTAAGAGGCACAGCCATGGGTGCGGTGTGCGCCCCCACCTATGCCTGTTTACACCTAGGCGTCTGGGAAGCAATTGATGTTTTCCAGGATTTGGATCAATGGGTGGAGGCTCACGTCACCCTATGGCTGAGTTTTGTGGATGACATCCTAGTGCTGTGGAAAGTGGATGTAGAATCAGCAGGCAAATTTGTTGAGATATTGAACAAGAACAACAGGAACTTGTTCTTAACTCATCAAATTAGCGATAAGGAAGCCACCTTTTTGGATCTCAAATTGACTATTGAGAATGGATCATTAAAAATCAAAGTGTTCCGGAAGGAAACAGCAACGAATAATTTGTTAAATGCCTCCAGCCATCATCCTGAAGCCCTCAAAAATGGCATTCCGATGGGACAGTTCTTGAGGCTCAAGAGATGATGTTCCACTGAGTCAGATTTTGAAAGTCAGGCCAGTGATATGGCGCAGAGATTTCTTCAGAGGGGTTACTCTAGAAACCAGGTGAGAAAAGGCTGGTTGAGAGCTAGGTAGACACCAAGAAATGAATTACTATATAAGGCAGTTGAAAAACCAAAAGGAGATAATGAAATCCGTCTTATCAATAAATACAATTCCCATTGGAATAAATTACGTGATATTCTTAAAAAACATTGGCACATTTTGTCCAATGATAACTCAATTGCCAAATATATTCCTAAATATCCTCTTCTCACCGCTAAGAGAGCACCAAGTATCAAAGACAGATTAGTCCATAGTGAGTTCCAGAGAGATACTCCCAAACATTGGCTAACACAAGCACAGACTAGGAAAGGGTGTGAACCTTGTGGTAGATGTGTGTACTGCAAGTACATAGTTAAAGCCCCAAGTTTTTGCACAGAATATTCAGATAGGTTATATCACATAAATGAAAGAATAATCTGTAATACCACAAATTTTATTTATATGTTACACTGCTCGTGCCCCAAATTTTACATTGGGAAAACTACATGAGAACTAAAGGAACGAGTGAGAGAACACATTAAGGATAAAGAGTCAGATAGCCCGGTGGCTAGACTGTTACGGTTACCCTTAGTCTCGCTGAGAGATGGACCGCTTAGTAGCCTGGATCCCTATTGCTAAAGAGGGGAGAAGCTGCTTTCCATAGTATTCTATATGAGTCTCGCAAATATAGAATAATCTCCCTTAGCTGCAGTACAGCTAGGATACCCTTCTGCCCACAAAAACGAGTCAACGCTGCGATTGAGGGTCAAACAAGAACTCAGGACTGGGATGCCCAGCCTGCTTTTTATTAAGGTTACATGCACACAGGGCACTCCCAGGGGGGGGGGGAAAGCACAAAATCCCCCATCACACATTTAGATAGAGAGCAATGTCCTTTGACAGGCCACAATAGGATTACAGTACTTAAGATAACAAGTTTACAAGTTCATCTTATCAATTAGCAGTCTGGCTCCGGAGGTGATTAGACAATGGGATTGTTTATCTCTAAACTTAGAGCTGAAGCCAGCAAACTTGTATTTAGACAATAGTTTCTAAAAGCTGAAAAAAGTTAACTCTTTATGAAATGATACTTGTTACGGTTTTCTTGGAGCCCTTCTTAGGCGCTGGCTTGGCTGGTTCAGGCATTGCTGCTGGGAAATAAGCTCTTCACAACAAAATAACTAATGCTTCTGTAACAGTGCTCCCTTTCTGTGGAACACTCTGGCAGACACGGTCTGACCCCTTTTCGGGGCAGACTAAGGCTGTCCAGACCGCTGGTTATGCGGGGCTGAGGTCGGTTTGTCTGGACAACCCGTCGGCGTTGCCATTCTGTTTCCCAGGTCTGTAAGTAATGGTGAAATTGAAGGGTTGCAACGATAAGCTCCAACGTAATAGCCTGCCGTTATCTCCAGAGACCCGGTTCAGCCACACCAACGGGTTATGGTCGGTGACCAGAGTGAACTCCTGCCCATATAAATAGGGAGTCAATTTCTTTAATGCCCACACCAAAGCCAAACACTCCTTTTCGACCGCTGCATAGCTGACTTCGCGGGGCAGGAGCTTCCGGCTGATGTAGGCCACTGGATGCTCCCCTCCATCTTCGCCTACTTGGCTGAGGACGGCTCCCAGCCCAAACATGGAAGCATCTGTATGGACGATAAAGCGTTTGTTAAGGGCTGGGGCCGCCAAGACAGGAGCGTTAATTAGAGCATTTTTGAGAGCCTGGAAAGCCGTTTCACAGTGGGGAGACCACAGGACCTGTCGAGGTAAGTTCTTCTTGGTCAAGTCAGTCAGGGGTTTGGCAAGTGTGCTGTAGTCTGGTACGAACCGTCTATAGTACCCTGCCGTGCCCAGGAAGGCTAGGACCTGAGTCTTAGTGATGGGGGTGGGCCAATTGGCGACAGCTTCTATCTTGGCCGGCTCTGGTCGCTGCTTTCCACACCCCACCCGGTGACCCAGGTACTGTACCTCGGCCATCCCAAAGTGACATTTTTCTGGCTTCAGAGTCAGGCCAGCAGCCCGGATCTGATCCAGAACCATTCCTACATGAGCTAAGTGGTCCTCCCAGGACTCACTGTGGATCGCTATGTCGTCCAGGTAGGCGCAAGCAAAACTCTGGAAGCCATCCAGGAGCCTATCCACCAAGCGCTGGAATGTAGCTGGGGCATTCTTCATCCCAAACGGCATTACCCTAAACTGATATAAGCCGAATGGGGTGACGAATGCCGAACTGGGGATAGCCTCCGGGGCCAGGGGAATCTGCCAGTAACCTTTGCAGAGGTCAATAGTGGTCAGGTAATTTCCCCTGGCTATACGGTCGAGTAGCTCGTCTACCCTGGGCATAGGGTAAGCGTCCGTCACGGTTTTTTCATTGAGCCTCCGATAGTCTACGCAGAACCGGGTGGTCCCATCTTTCTTGGGCACCAAGACAACTGGGGAGGCCCAGGGACTATCGGAGGGCTCAATTACCCTGAGCTGGAGCATCTCATCGATCTCCTTCTTCATTCCTGTTCTAACTGCTTCGGGGATTCGGTACGGAGCCTGGCGCAAGGGAGCTTGTCCCGGAGTATCTACCTGGTGGGTGGTTAAAGTAGTGTACCCTGGCTTCGGGGAGAAGGTGAGGTGTTTGGACTGGAGGAGTTGGCTGAGCTGCTCCCTTTCAGTGGGGCTAAGTCGGTCTCCTATCTGAACCTGAGCCACTATACCTGTGGGGAGACTCTTTTCTAATAGGTCTGGAATGGGTAGACTGTCTGGGTCTTCCTGAGGGGAACAACATACGGCCGTCACATTCTCTGGTCGCTCAAAATATTCCTTGAGCATGTTTACATGGAATGTCTTTCTAAGATTGTTGTCATGGCAGCTAGCTATCACATAAGTGGTGTCTCCCCTTTTCTCTACGATCTGGTAGGGACCCTGCCAGGACGCCTGCAATTTGTCTGTCTTCACCGGCTTAAGTACTAACACCTTTTGTCCTATGGTGAAGATTCTCTTTCGGGCCCCCCGATCGTACCATACTTTCTGTCTTCTCTGGGCCAACTGGAGATTAGCCCGCACGGATTTGGCTAATTGCTCCATTCGGTCCCTGAGTTCCAGCACGTATGGCACAATGGGGACACCGTCAGCCTCCATCTCTCCCTCCCAGTGCTCCCGGATCAGGTTTAGGGGTCCCCGTACCTTTCTTCCGTAGAGCAACTCGAAGGGAGAGAACCCTGTCGTTTCCTGGGGCACCTCCCGATAAGCAAATAGGAGGTGCGGCAGGAAGCGTTCCCAGTCTCGGTATTCCTGAGTGAACGTCTTGAGCATTTGCTTGAGGGTCCCATTGAACCTCTCACACAGCCTGTTCGTCTGGGGGTGGTATGGGGAGCTCAGGAGGGACTTAATTTTGCAAACCTGCCAGAGTTGTTGGGTCAATTCAGCTGTAAATTGGGTGCCTCGGTCGGATAGGATTTCTTTTGGAAATCCTACCCGGGAGAACACCTGTACTAGTGCATTCGCTACCGTATCCGCTTGTATGTTGGATAGGGCGACAGCCTCTGGGTACCTGGTAGCGTAGTCCACTACGGTAAGAATGTAGCGCTTACCGGAGGGACTAGGGGTAGCCAGTGGTCCCACTAGGTCAATAGCAACCCGGCTGAAGGGTTCCTCTACAATGGGCATATTTACTAGCTGGGCTTTAGGGTGATCGCCTCCCCTTCCTACTCGTTGACACACATCGCAGGTGTTACAGTAAGTTCTAACGTCAGCGTGCACCCCTGGCCAAAAGAACGTGTGAGTAATGCGGTGTAGGGTACGGGTTACGGCTAGGTGGCCTGCTAAGGGGATGTCGTGGCCTATCTTGAGGATTTCTTGACGGTATTTGTGGGGCATTACCAGCTGTCGCCTACGCTGTCCCCTTTTCTCTGTCCAGCGGTATAGTTTCCCTTTTTCCCATAAGAATGTTTCGTTATCTGCCCCGCCCCCTCCGGTCTCTGCTCGTTCCCGGTACTTTTGTAAGGTCGGGTCAGTCTTAGACTCTGTCTCGAAAGCATCTGGGGTGTCCCAGGGTATGGGGCCTAACATGTCAGGCAAGGTCGGGGTAGGTCTTACCTGTGTCTCCCGCACTGGTGAGAGCTCTCGCTCCGTCCGGGCTTGGGCTCGTGTAGTCACTGGGTCCGCCTCGTTGTTGCATACTGGAGCATAGGCAAAAGTCATGGGGCCCAAATCGTTGCCCAGTAGTACTTCGGCAGGTAAATTATCCATTATGCCCACGTTCACAGCCCCCTTTCCCGCTTCCCAATCAAGATGCACTTGAGCTGTTGGAATTTTGTACACATCCCCCCCGCCACTCTAACGGCCACAGTCTGTCCGGATCGCTTGTGCTCTGGCACCAAATGACTCTGTACCAGCGTGATAGTAGCTCCTGTGTCTCTCAATCCCTCGGTAGATCGCCCCTCGAGCCATACCTTCTGCCGATGGTGCTGGTGGTTATCTGAGGCAGCATATACAGGGTCCGCCTCGTGAAGCGGCCCCACATATCCCTCCATAGGGGCCTCTTGGTTAACACAGAGGGCCCGGGCCGGACGATAGGACCCAGAGGGGTAATTGTAATTCCTGGGTGTCTGGTGCGTATTAAGGGGGCAGCTAACCATGAAATGCCCTGGTTGCTTGCATCGGTGGCAAGTCGGTCTGGGACGCTCAGAGCTGTTATTGGGTGGTCCTGAGTGTCGGACGGGCCCTGTGGGCACCGGGGCTCGAAATTCAGCACGAGGGGGTGCACGGTATACCTCTCTGGGTTCGACCCGTGCTGGAGCTCGGTAGTTCATGGGTTCGTGAAGACGGGAGTCATAATGTTCATCGGCCAATTTGGCTGCTTCTTCTAAGGTAGAAGGCCGCCTGTCTAGCAGCCATTCCTTCCCTTGCTGTTCCATGCCATTATAAAAATGTTCTAAGAGAAACAATTGTAAAATTTCCTCACCAGTCACCGCTTTACTTCCGCTCAGCCAGTGATTTGCCGCTCTCCGCATTCGGTGCGCCCATTCCATATGGGTATCGTTAGGCTTCTTTTTCATGCCCCGAAACTGTCGGCGATACGTGTCCGGAGTTACAGCGTACCGTCGCAACAGTGTCTCCTTAACTAGTTCATACTGTGTCACTTCCTCAGCACCCAGAGTATGAAAGGCTTCCAGGGCTCGCCCGGATAGTTTCCCAGACAATATCGTGGGCCACTCTCTGTTGGGAATCTGGTGCAGGGCACATTGCCTTTCGAAGTCCGCCAAATATTCATCAATCCCTGTCTCGCTCTCTAGGAAGGGTCGAAATGCCGCATAGGGTATCTTGGGCCTCCCAGCATTTTCGACAGGGATGATTACCTGCGGGGCTTCAGCATTGCGGTGTGCGTTCGCTAGGTTGAGTTCGTGGGCTCGAGTCTCTTTTATATCCTCATCCGCCTCCGCCATCAACTGCTGTACCAATTCCATGGAGGGGTTCGGCCCGTATAATGAGAGCCTTTCCCGAACAATCCTGGTTTTTTCGTCACTAATCGTGGTCGGTGTTTCCGCCATTGTGAAGCTCTGATCCAGTTCGGTCAATTCTGCGATCAGCTCTCTCCTCGGCCGGTTGCTGGCGTACCCCCCTCTGCTTTCAAGTAAATCCTTTAGGGTTGTACGCTTCAATTTTTCGTAAGCGCTCTCCATCCGTTCTGTACCTCTCCTAGGAAATCCAGGAAAATCCCGCCGCTGCCGCCAAATGTTACGGTTACCCTTAGTCTCGCTGAGAGATGGACCGCTTAGTAGCCTGGATCCCTATTGCTAAAGAGGGGAGAAGCTGTTTTCCATAGTATTCTATATGAGTCTCGCAAATATAGAATAATCTCCCTTAGCTGCAGTACAGCTAGGATACCCTTCTGCCCACAAAAACGAGTCAACGCTGCGATTGAGGGTCAAACAAGAACTCAGGACTGGGATGCCCAGCCTGCTTTTTATTAAGGTTACATGCACACAGGGCACTCCCAGGGGGGGGGGGGAAGCACAAAATCCCCCATCACACATTTAGATAGAGAGCAATGTCCTTTGACAGGCCACAATAGGATTACAGTACTTAAGATAACAAGTTTACAAGTTCATCTTATCAATTAGCAGTCTGGCTCCGGAGGTGATTAGACAATGGGATTGTTTATCTCTAAACTTAGAGCTGAAGCCAGCAAACTTGTATTTAGACAATAGTTTCTAAAAGCTGAAAAAAGTTAACTCTTTATGAAATGATACTTGTTACGGTTTTCTTGGAGCCCTTCTTAGGCGCTGGCTTGGCTGGTTCAGGCATTGCTGCTGGGAAATAAGCTCTTCACAACAAAATAACTAATGCTTCTGTAACATAGACATTTCCAAAATATCTCTCATCTCAGGGTACTAGGTATTGAGCATATCAAGCCCAGAAGGAGAGGGGGTAATGTTGATCAACTATTACTCCAACATGAGTCACGTTGGATGTATAGACTCAACACCCTCTCTCCTCTGGGCCTGAATGAAAAAATTGAATTTTCTTGTTTTCTGTAAATACTCTGTAATCCTACTAAACATTGTGATAAAGATACATGTTTTATCATGTGTCTAAGAATAAAGCAATCAAAATTGTAGCACTGTATGATATAGTGAACTACTTATCTGCTAATCGATGTTAAAGTAGAAATGTTAGTGCTGATTGTCATCAATTGTATTGTAATTTCCATAACACAAAAGCTTGGGAATTGTAAATAGCCACAAATGTATAGTTTAGTTGTTTATATTTAAATGCCGTTATCAATTTGTAGCCAATGTATTAACATGCATAATATAATTCCGCTTTAAGAAACCTTAGAAGGAGTTGTAACAATGTATCTGCACAAGTGTTTAAAATCCAGCTCAGCTGTCTAACCTGAAACATCTGATGAAGTTCAGCCCGGAAAGGGGGGGGGGCGAAACGCGTAATGTTTGGAACAGACACAGCATGGAGGATGCCAGCATGGTGAAACAGCTGTGAGGTTGGCGATAACAATATCAAGTGTTACAACCTGGGCAAGTGAAGAGCTGCATCGGCCGCATACATCACAGTGAGACACACCGCGGAAAGGATCCTGTTTGGTAATACCCGTTGAGTGTGTGAATGAAGTGAAGGTAAGCCGTGCAGCAGTAAGCCTTGCACCCTGAGGATTGCTGTAATGCAGCATATGTGATTGGAGCGACTGGTTGTTTATTTGCCACACATTGACTCTCGCATATATCTTTTAAATCCGGTACCGGATCAGTAATAAAATAATTAAGGAGAATCAAGGAGGGATCGTGTATTAACACTCAAGTGCCCGGTAGCAGAGATGAACGTTTATGAGCCGGCTCAAAAATCCTAGTAAAATGACCTGTTGGTAGTGCACGACACTTGAATTGTGTTATTGGCCACTTTCACAGTATTTGTTTTTGGCTTTGTTTTTAATAAATATATATATGTTCAGCATACCTGTTTTGGATATCCCCTTTATTAATTAAGTGTGGGTGTGATATGGTGCGGCCTGTAATCCGCTTTAGCTCTCTAAAATTTGGTAGAGCTCTTTCTTTCTAATATTTTATATATATTTTTTTGGATTGCTAGCACATAACATGGTACACATTAGCATTCTGAGTGCCCCCTAGCCCTAGTATCATAATATATATATACAGGGAGTGCAGAATTATTAGGCAAATTAGTATTTTGACCACATCATCCTCTTTATGCATGTTGTCTTACTCCAAGCTGTATAGGCTCGAAAGCCTACTACCAATTAAGCATATTAGGTGATGTGCATCTCTGTAATGAGAAGGGGTGTGGTCTAATGACATCAACACCCTTTATGAGGTGTGCATAATTATTAGGCAACTTCCTTTCCTTTGGCAAAATGGGTCAAAAGAAGGACCTGACAGGCTCAGAAAAGTCAAAAACAGTGAGATATCTTGCAGAGGGATGCAGCACTCTTAAAATTGCAAAGCTTCTGAAGCGTGATCATCGAACAATCAAGCGTTTCATTCAAAATAGTCAACAGGGTCGCAAGAAGCGTGTGGAAAAACCAAGGCGCAAAATAACTGCCCATGAACTGAGAAAAGTCAAGCGTGCAGCTGCCAAGATGCCACTTGCCACCAGTTGGCCATATTTCAGAGCTGCAACATCACTGGAGTGCCCAAAAGCACAAGGTGTGCAATACTCAGAGACATGGCTAAGGTAAGAAAGGCTGAAAGACGACCACCACTGAACAAGACACACAAGCTGAAACGTCAAGACTGGGCCAAGAAATATCTCAAGACTGATTTTTCTAAGGTTTTATGGACTGATGAAATGAGAGTGAGTCTTGATGGGCCAGATGGATGGGCCCGTGGCTGGATTGGTAAAGGGCAGAGAGCTCCAGTCCGACTCAGACGCCAGCAAGGTGGAGGTGGAGTACTGGTTTGGGCTGGTATCATCAAAGATGAGCTTGTGGGGCCTTTTTGGGTTGAGGATGGAGTCAAGCTCAACTCCCAGTCCTACTGCCAGTTTCTGGAAGACACCTTCTTCAAGCAGTGGTACAGGAAGAAGTCTGCATCCTTCAAGAAAAACATGATTTTCATGCAGGACAATGCTCCATCACACGCGTCCAAGTACTCCACAGCGTGGCTGGCAAGAAAGGGTATAAAAGAAGAAAATCTAATGACATGGCCTCCTTGTTCACCTGATCTGAACCCCATTGAGAACCTGTGGTCCATCATCAAATGTGAGATTTACAAGGAGGGAAAACAGTACACCTCTCTGAACAGTGTCTGGGAGGCTGTGGTTGCTGCTGCACGCAATGTTGATGGTGAACAGATCAAAACACTGACAGAATCCATGGATGGCAGGCTTTTGAGTGTCCTTGCAAAGAAAGGTGGCTATATTGGTCACTGATTTGTTTTTGTTTTGTTTTTGAATGTCAGAAATGTATATTTGTGATAATGTTGAGATGTTATATTGGTTTCACTGGTAAAAATAAATAATTGAAATGGGTATATATTTGTTTTTTGTTAAGTTGCCTAATAATTATGCACAGTAATAGTCACCTGCACACACAGATATCCCCCTAAAATAGCTAAAACTAAAAACAAACTAAAAACTACTTCCAAAACTATTCAGCTTTGATATTAATGAGTTTTTTGGGTTCATTGAGAACATGGTTGTTGTTCAATAATAAAATTAATCCTCAAAAATACAACTTGCCTAATAATTCTGCACTCCCTATATATATATATATATATATATATATATATATATATATATATATATATATATATATATATATATATATATATATATATATATATATATAAATATATATGTATATATATATATATATATATATATATGTATTCAAGTATTTTTGTGTTTTACTGTATATGTACTGTATATATTTAACATTCTAATGTTCTTTACTTACAGGATATAATGCCCCTTTTATTGTAAATATACAGTATATTTCTATATATAACTATACCTGTACATTTATTTCTGTAGATATATAGGTATAGATATATATTATATTTTACATGAACAGTATCATATATATATATAGAAATGTATACAACCCCAATTCTGAAAAAGTTGGGACAGTATGGAAAATGCAAAAAAACAAACAAAAAGAGTCATTTGAAAATTAAATTCCCCCTGTACTATATTGAAAACACATTATTAGCATATTATTTGATGTTTCACGTTGTGAATTTAATGTATTTTTGAAAATATACACTCATTTCAAATCTGATGACTGCAACATGTTTCAAAAAAGTTTGGACAGGGACAAGTTACGACTAATAGCAATTTGACAAGTTAAAATAAAGCCTAGTCCTTCAAGAGAAAGGATGGGTCGAGGCTCGCCAATTGGCCAGCAGATGCATCAGCAAATAGTCTAACACTTTGAGAACATCATTCCCCAAATACAAATTTGTAGGATTTTGGGCATTTCACCTTCTACAGTGCACAATATAATTAAAGGATTCAAGGAATCCGGTCAAATGTTGGTACGTAAAGGGCAAAGCCGAAAACCACTTCTGAATGGGCGTGATCTCCGAACCCCCAGATATCACTGTCTCAAAAACTGTCATGAGTCTGTAATGGATATCCTGACATGGGCTCAGAATACTTTGGTAAGCCTTTGTCAGTCAACACCATTTGCTGCTGCAAGTTACGGCTTTACTATGCAAAGCAGAAGCCATACACCAATACTGTACAGAAGCGCTAACGACTTCTCTGGGCTTGGTCTCATCTGAGATAGACAGTAGAATCGTGTATTGTGGTCCAACGAGTCAACTTTTCAAATAGTTTTTGGAAGAAACAGCCTTTATGTTCTCCGGGCCAAAAGAAGAAAAGGACTATCCAAGCTGTTATCAACATCAGGTCCAAAAGCCAGCATCTGTCATGGTATAGGGGTGTGACAGTGTCCATGGCATGGGTAACTTGCACATCTGTGGAGGGCACTATTAATTCAGAAAGATATGCATACATTTTGGAGCAACATATGCTGCCATCCAGACGTCGTCTTTTCCAGGAACATTTCTAAATTTTCCAGCAGGACACCGCCAAACCACATTCTGCCCAAACGAAGCGCAAAATAATGCAACAAAGGCCCTGTACAGCTGCGCAGCTGAAGACATGCATAATGGATGAATGGGGGGAAATTCCGCTTGCTAAACTTAACCAACTGGTGTCTTCAGTGCCCAAACACTTAATAAATTTGCCCCGGCTTATGCCTACATATTTATGGACTGGTTTGAATGCATGTTCATTTATACAGATAGAAATCCCTTCTACAGTTCCATTCGGTTCTATATGCGATTTATAGACTACCTCATTTTTGTGTGGTCTGTTGATAAAATCAGACAGAATTATTTGTGGAATACTTGAATGAAAGTTATACTGGCATCACATTTACCTATGAGTGGCAAAGGGACAGTATCAACTATTTGGATATCACTTTAGTGGGAGATCTGAATGAACAATGTTTCCATACTAAACTCTATCATAAACCAATCTTTGGCAATACCTTATTGCATGCCAGGAGTGCTCACCCCAGGCATGTTTTTAGGGGAATTGACAAAGGCCAGTTTATTAGGGCTAAAAGAATTTGCTCCAGAGAACAAGACTATTCAAATGAAATCAATAGAATGAGGAAACACCTTTAATAATAGAGGTTATTCTCCTGGTTTGGTAACCAGCATTGAAAAAAGTGTCAACACCACTACTAAGGAAGATACTCTAGTGACAAAAAAATAAAAACTATGACAATGATCTACCATTGTTTAATGCCCAATCTTCCTCAGAGTATCATTCCATTTGTATGATCATAAAAAAGTACTATCCACTTTTATATGGTGATAGTGGTCTAAAGGATATTGCAGAGAAAGGCTTTAGATGTGTATAATCTAAGACTGCAACAGTGGGTAACATTCTTTCCCCTAGCCTTTTGCCTTCTTTACAGTCACAAGGGTCTTGGTTACAGACAGCTGGCACATATAGATGTGGGAGTTCAAGATGCAAAGCCTGTAACTATATAACTGTCAGTAAGGATTTGTATTCCTGTGTAACTGGACAACATTTCCAGACATGAGGCTGTATAAAATTATCATCCAACTTTGTTATCTATATCATTGAGTGTACTGAACATTGTCTCCAGTATGTGGGTATGACTACAAGAAATGTTAGATCACGTATTTGTGAACATCTGGGTTACATTAAAAATTATAAATATTGTTCAGCTTTATCAGCACATTTCCTTGATGTTCATCACAAAAATGTAAGAACATTTAAAGGGCCATGATACTTGAAAGTGATGCAGCATAGCTGTAAAAAGCTGACTAGAAAATATAATCTGAACGTCTCTATGTAAAAAAGAAAGATATTTTACCTAAAAATGTCCTAAGTATTCACACCACATTGTAAAGCAGCAAATCAGTATGTCTGTCCCGGGACAGGCAAGGGAGTGAGCCTCGTGCACACTCATGTTATTTCCCTATTTAGTTTCAGGAAGTTTACTATGAAATCTCATGAGAGTTAAGTGAAATCTCATGAGATCACAGTAAAAGAGTTCATGACCTCAGCATTGTTGATGCTGATTGGCTGCTGTTCATTTTTTTTTTTACATGCAGCTGGACAGTAGCTGACAGATACATTTTTACACAGGACTTACTCTGCTGAGCTGAGGAGATTGTGAGGTAAAATATCTTCCTTTTTTACTCAGAGATGTTCAGGTGATATTTTCCTGGCAGCTTTTTACAGTTATGCTGCATCGGTTTCAAGTGATTTAGCATATGAGTATTATGTCCCTTTAAATGGAGAGCAATAGAAACTGTTAAGACCTCTATTTGAGGTGGCAATAGAATGGGACTCCTATCCAAACAAGAAGTATATTGGATTTTTAAATTGTGTACACAGATTCCAAATGGATTTAACTCAGAATTTGATGTCATCATTCATTAGAGATATTGTATTCTATGCTACTTGTTTGATATAGGAGTCCTTAATCATCTATTCTCTAAAGAATTCAACATATTAATTTAACTTGCTTGTTATCTTTTTCATCTATATTGATTCTTCCATCCATTCCAATATGGATAAAAACTGTTATATATTTGTATTTGTATATATATATATATATAGTAAAAAGTCATAAGATTTTTCTGAAAATTGTTTAGCGATCTTTTAACTTGTCAATTTTAGAATAGCTAGAGTTATTGGAAGTCTGTGACTATAATTGCTGTTGAATATTTGTGTTTGAACAACAAGAAAACAAAATACTAAATGCTGAAAACAACAAAACTAGTAACTAATATTACTTCTCAACCCATATGTATAGTGTATATAAAAAATGTAGTGTGTAAAGGGTTAACGGTTGAAGGGTGTGTTACATTTTAGAGTTCCCTTTTTAAAGTTGGAAATGACCAAGACTGTAGTGTCTATGATTATGGCTCTATAGCTGAAACGCGTAGGACCTGTCATTCCTGTACCTGTTTATTTTTCTACTTTTGTGAGTTTTTTTTACTAAACTTTAATAAATTGGACGTTTTATTCTGGAATCAAGACTTTTCTCTTTTTTCTTACTTAATAAGTGTTATTAAAAGAAAATGTGATGTTACACAGTGGTAAACAGTCGACTGTTCCAACTATTTTGGAATGTGTTGCAGTCATCAGATTTGAAATTAGTGTATATTTTCAAAAATAAATTAAATTCACAAAGTAAAACATCAAATAATGTGTTAATAATGTGTTTTCAATATAGTACAGGGTGAATTGAATTTTCAAATGACTCTTTTTCTTTATTTTTTTTGCATTTTCCATACTATGCCAACTTTTTCAGAATTGGGGTTGTATTTAATAATAAAAACTACATTATTTTCTATGTGAAGAACATAGGAATGTATAAATATGCGTTTTGCACATTGTGTTTCGCAATTTAGATTTTGCGGTTGGGTTAGGCGCATTATTCAAATATTACATAAAAATATTTAAAAAAAAATTATTACAAATTATTAAACATACAGTAAAATAATCAAAATAATCCAGATCCAGATGATAAATAATTTTTAATAATTTTTTATTGGTTCCAATCAGCCAATAGAATGCGAGCTCAATCTGATTGGCTGATTGGATCAGCCAATCGGATTGAACTTGAATCTGATTGGCTGATTCCCTCAGCCAATCAGAATTTTCCTACCTTAATTCCGATTGGCTGATAGAATCCTATCAGCCAATCGGAATTCGAGGGACGCCATCTTGGATGACGTCATTTAAAGGAACCGTCATTCAGCGAGTAGGCGTCGGTAGAAGAGGATGGATCCTCGTCGGCTGGAAGAAGATGGCTCCGCTACGCTCCTGATGGATGAAGATTGAAGATGCCGCTTGATAGAAGACTTCAGCCCGATGATGGACCTCTTCAGCGCCCGCTTGGATCAAGACTTCTGCCTGATGATGGACCTCTTCAGCCCGATGATGGACTTCTTCAGCCTCCGCTTGGGCTTGGATGAAGACTTCGGAGGCTCCTCTGGACGGATCGGTGATACCCGGCGTGGTGAAGAAAAGGTAAGGAGATCTTCAGGGGCTTAGTGTTAGGTTTATTTAAGGGGGGTTTGGGTTAGATTAGGGGTATGTGGGTGGTGGGTTGTAATGTTGGGGGGTATTGTATTTTTTTTTTTACAGGCAAAAGAGCTGAATTCTTTGGGGCATGCCCCGCAAAAGGCCCTTTTAAGGGCTGGTAAGGTAAAAGAGCTTTTCTATTTGTATTTTAGAATAGGGTAGGGCATTTTTTTATTTTGGGGGGCTTTGTTATTTTATTAGGGGGCTTAGAGTAGGTGTAATTAGCTTAAAATTGTTGTAATCTTTTTCTAATGTTTGTAAATTATTTTTTTATTTTTTGTAACTTAGTTCTTTTTTTATTTTTTGTACTTTAGTTAGTTTATTTAATTGTATTTATTTGTAGGTATTTTATTTATTTTAATATTTTTATTGAGGAATTATACAGAAAAAAGAAAAACAAGTCTTACATAGTCATATAAGAAATACATTTTGTTCAAGAATAAAACAGACATTGTACTGGTATATGGAACATTAAGAACATAATTCCTCTTTTTAATCCCTTTTCATGAAAAATTCAGACCACTCTTGGGTCTTTGATGGTAGTAAAGAAAAATAATGTAAGGAGGAAAAGACCATAGCCAGCTTTTGTAATGTAGTACTAGGTAAAAAAAACAAACAAACATATTATTCCCTGCTCAAATACAGCTCAGGAGGAAAGGAACTTATTTCCCTAGATAGAGGGAGTTTTGGAGCACAGGGGCGGTGGGGCAAAATAATTAAATAGAATATATCTTAGTAATATCGGGTTATAAGAGGTGTAAACCTTATGCAGGGGTTTAATTAATTTCCCACGCTAAATGCATTGCTATACAGTTAAGTTCTAAACGGTATAAACAAGTTATAACAAATAATCCTCGTAGGCTTAAGAACAATTGTTTCTTATGTAAAGGACACTTTCACATTCCCCATATAGCAGTTTCTACGTGATTATACTCTATAATATAAAACAGAATCTGACTACACGTTTAAGAACCTATATTTCCCCTCCCCCCCACGGCCTCGGCCGCTGGCCGCAAGAGAGGAGACCACTACAATATTGGGCAGACATATAAAGTCATTAGCTGCATGTTGAAAGTGTCACAACTGTGTCGTTTATAAATTTGGAAATAGTAACGGTATATATCTGTAAAGTTAATTTAAGGATCAGTATTCAACCTGCCGTTTCAATCAGAAGTTTTTAGCTAAAACAAAAAATAAACTATGAACTGCACAACATTAAACAGAACCAAAAACTTAATAACTAGCAGTATTCATCCCAAACCCCCATAACCATTTTCTTAAGAACAGCCATGAGGAGAGTGTATTATAAAGAGTAACTTTGTTAGCCCCAAGATTTAATCTGCAAAAAATGCTGAGTCTTACTCGTGTTATATCCATCTCTGTGAGGAAAGTTAGAAAGGCGGGTCTTAGGCGAAAGTGGGATTGCATCAGAGTCTGATATAGTCCCTTCTAGCATATTTGAGAACCGTGTGCACTTGCTTTTTAAATAGTGAGCCTCAGGATGATGCATGTTTTTGAAGGAGAAATCGTCCGGTTCATTATTGTTGAGCAGGGAACCTTCTGGTGTTTTGATCGCGGCGTTACGGGAGTCCCCCTCTGCCTCCCATCCAGCCGTGGGTGCGGTTAAATAGTTTCCCATCTGTGAGAGTTTTCTCCATGTATCTGCATGTTTCTTGTTGGCCGTTTTATTTATAAGGCGTCCAGTGCCCAGCATAGATGTAGGATTACTGTATGAGGCCTCCAGTAATGAGCCGCCTTGCTGTAACATGGGTGGTATCACAGGTTTGTTCTCTGGATAAGTAGATTTTTTCTGCTGTGAGTCTGGGTATGTATCCATCTTCTCCTTTGTCTCTGCCTCTGTAGTGCCGATCCGGTTTATAAGAAAATCATAAGGAGCGTTGTCTAGGAGTCGCTGGCACAATTTTTCAAACCTAGCCATGAAGTAATTCAGGCCATTCTGCAGGTCTTGATGCATTGCGGTAGCCATTTTAGGTGCTAGTTTTATGTGGGCATTAGAGTTGGCACTCCTATCCAAAACGTAACCCCGCCACCTGTGCCTTTTCTTGTATTGAGGTTGTGTGACAAGGATCTGAGCAGGTCTGGCTATGGCAAAAACCCTCGATTGCTCGAGGGGGGTGGCGCTGCCTATATGTGAGCCGCCGCTCTAGGCCTTCTTGTCCGATGCTGGGCTTAAACTTCACGTATACAGTACAGTCCTCCAAGATGTTAAGCCCCACTGAACAGTGTAGCCTTATAGAGTAAAGATTATGTTGCTGCACTCTAGGATCCCTCTTATAAATCGGCAGATTATGAGTGTTCAGCTGGAGCTCAGGGAAGATGCGACCATGCAGGATCGCTGTTCGGACACGCCCCCCATTTTTAGGTATTTTATTTAATTAATTTATTGATAGTGTAGTGTTAGGTTTAATTGTAGATATTTGTAGGTATTTTATTTAATTAATTTATTGAAAGTGTAGTGTTAGGTTTAATTGTAACAGGTTAGGATTTATTTTACAGGTAATTTTGTAATTATTTTAACTAGGTAGCTATTAAATAGTTCTTAACTATTTAATAGCTATTGTACCTGGTTAAAATAAATACAAAGTTACCTGTAAAATAAATATTAATCCTAAAATAGCTGCAATATAATTATTATTTATATTGTAGCTATATTAGGGTTTATTTTACAGGTAAGTATTTAGCTTTAAATAGGAATAATTTATTTAATAAGAGTTAATTTATTTTGTTAGATAAAAATTATATTTAACTTAGGGGGGTGTTAGTGTTAGGGTTAGACTTAGCTTTAGGGGTTAATAAATTTAATAGAGTAGCGGTGAGGTCCGGTCGGCAGATTAGGGGTTAATACTTGAAGTTAGGTGTCGGCAATGTTAGGGAGGGCAGATTAGGGGTTAATACTATTTATTATAGGGTTATTGAGGCGGGAGTGAGGCGGATTAGGGGTTAATAACTTTATTATAGTAGCAGTGAGGTCCGGTCGGCAGATTAGGGGTTAATAAGTGTAGGTAGGTGGCGGCGACGTTGGGGGCGGCAGATTAGGGGTTAATAAATATAGGGGTCGGCGGTGTTAGGGGCAGCAGATTAGGGGTACATAGGGATAATGTAGGTGGCGGCGGTGTGCGGTCGGCAGGTTAGGGGTTGAAAAAATTTATTAGAGTGGCGGCGATGTGGGGGGACCTCGGTTTAGGGGTACATAGGTAGTTTATGGGTGTTAGTGTACTTTAGAGCACAGTAGTTAAGAGCTTTATGAACCGGCGTTAGCCCAGAAAGCTCTTAACTCCTGGATTTTTGCTGCGGCTGGAGTCTTGTTGTTAGATTTCTAACGCTCACTTCAGCCAAGACTCTAAATACCGGCGTTAGAAAGATCCCATTGAAAAGATAGGATACGCAAATGGCGTAGGGGGATCTGCGGTATGGAAAAGTCACGGCTGCAAAGTGAGCGTTAGACCCTTTCCTGACTGACTCTAAATACCAGCGGTAGCCCAAAACCAGCGTTAGGAGCCCCTAACACTGGTTTTGACGGCTAACGCCAAACTCTAAATCTAGGCGTAAGTTTTCATGTGCGCTAACCCAACCAAAATCTAAATTGTGAAATGCAATGTGCAAAACGCATATTTTGCATTTCTTTACATGTTCTTTACATGGAAAATAATGTACTTTTTATTAATAAATATATATTTCTATACAGGTATATATATATACAGTTGTGCTCATAAGTTTACATACCCTGGCAGAATTTATGATTTTGTTGGCCATTTTTCAGAGAATATGAATGATAACACCAAAACATTTCTTTCACTCATGGTTAGTGACCCTGATCAAAAGTTTACATACCCTGGTAATTTTGGCATGATAACATGCACACAAGTTGACATAAAGGGGTTTGAATGGCTATTAAAAAGTAACCATCCTCACCTGTGATCTGTTTGCTTGTAATTAGTGTGTGTATAAAAGGTCAATGAGTTTCTGGACTCCTGACAGACCCTTGCATCTTTCATCCAGTGCTGCACTGACGTTTCTGGATTCTGAGTCAGTCATGGGGAAAGAAAAATAATTGTGAAAGGATCTGTGGGAAAAAAGGTAGTTGAACTGTATAAAACAGGAAAGGGATATAAAAAGATATCCAAGGAATTGAGAATGCAAATCAGCAGTGTTCAAACTCTAATCAAGTTTGAACACTTGATTAGAGTTTGAAAAAGCCCCCCCAAAATAAAAAAACCCTAGTCTACAATAAACTACCAATAGACCTTAAAAGGGCCTTTTGTAGGTCATTGCCCTAAAGAAATCAGCATTTTTACCTGAAAAATAAGTTCAAAGACCCCCCCCAACAGTAAAACCCACCACCCAACCAACCCCCATAATAAAAAACCTAACTCTAACAAAAACCTAAGCTACCCATTGCCCTGAAAAGGGCATTTGTATGGGCATTGCCCTTAAAAGGGCATTCAGCTCTTTTTCTTGCCCTGAAAAGGACATTTAGCTCTTTTAAGAAAAGCCCAAACCCTAATCTAAAATAAACACCCCAAAAAGGTTTAAAAAAACCTAACACTAACCCCCGAAGATCCACTTACAGTTTTTGAAGTCCGGACATCCAGGCAGTGAGAAGTCTTCATCCAGGCGGCGAGGTCTTCATCCATCCAGGCGGCATCTTCTATCTTCATCCAGGCGGCATCTTCTATCTTCATCCCAGCGGCATCGTCTATCTTCATCCAGGCGGCATCTTCTATCTTCATCCCGGCGGTGTCTTCTATCTTCATCCCGGCAGCGCGGAGCGGGTTCATCCTGAAGATATCCGGCACGGAGCATCCTCTTCATACGGTCACCGCCGTATACTGAGTCTTCAATGCAAGGGAGCCTTTTCAAAATGGCGTCCCTTGCATTCCTATTGGTTGATTTGATTTTTGAAATTCAAATCAGCCAATAGTATGTTAGCTACTGAAATCCTATTGGCTGTTCAAATCAGCCAATAGGATGAGAGCTACTGAAATTCTATTGGCTGATTTAAACAGCCAATAGAATTTCAGTAGCTCTCATCGTATTGGCTGATTTGAACAGCCAATAGAATTTCAGTTGCTCTCATCCTACTCATAATGGCAGCACTATGGAGGGTGAAATAACACATCTTTTCTTGCGTTAGTTTCGCACTCTCTATAGTGCAAAACTTGTAATCAAGGTGTTAATAATTTAAGCCTATGGGGTAGATTTATCAAATGTGGAATGGACATGATCTGCTGTAGCGGATCATGTCCGCCCGACATCGATAAATGCCGACAGCATACGCTGTCGGCATTTATCATTGCACAAGCATTTCTGGTGAAATGCTTGTGCAATACCGCCCCCTGCATATTTGCGGCCGGGGGTGTCAATCATCGTATCTGATCGGGATGATTGCTGTCCACCACCTCAGAGGTGGTGGATGAGCTAAGGAGCAGCGGTCTTATGAACGCTGCTTCTTAACTTATGTTTCCAGCAAGCCAGTAACTTTGGGGGTAGATTTCAGCATCCGCTGCTTGATAAATCGGATTTTACAATTTGTGCAGTATACCAAATGAATCACAATGGTAAATCTGTGATTAAGATAATCATTCATTTTAAACCTTTCATTTGTAACTTCAGAGACAAAAGTACTTCCTGGTTCTACATGGTTAAACTCTGCAGCAAAACATTCCCGTACACAGAAGCCATGTGAATGGCTGCCCCTCTCTCTCTCTTTTTTGTTCTGTTAATTATAATAACTTTAACCATTGTAAGACTATTGTGCTTCTCCTACAACCTAAAAGCATTTCTCATTATATAAAAAACGACCCTAAGCAGCTTTCAGTTATCCTCAGGATACAAAGCTAAGATGGATGCTGCAAGGCAGGAGGATGCAGATCTGAGACGTTTGGCTCAAATACTACAAAAGAAAGTGTATAGGCAAAAGATACCTAGGATGAGAGTTGACAAAGATGAAGTCAAAAATAGTGATGTCCCGAACTGTTCGTACGCGAGCGGTTCACGGCGAACATAGCTTGTTCGCGTTCGCAGCTGCGGGCGAACACATGCGATGTTCGATCCGCCCCCTATGTGTCATCATTGAGGAAACTTTGACCCTGTATGTCACAGCCGTCTGACACATTAGAGCCAATCAACATCAGACACTCCGTCACAGACCCTCCCAGCTACTCGGAATCCGCCATTTTAGACTCATAACGACCTTGCTTTCTTAGTGAGAGGACGTGTTGTGTTTGTGCTGCTGACATTATAGGGAAATACATAGCTAGGCTAGTGTATTTAGTGTCCACTACAGTCCAGAAGGACTCCACTCATCTCTGCTGCAAGGACAGCACCCCAAAAAGCCCTTTTTAGGGCTATAATTCGAGCCATTTTTTTTTTTCTTCGTATTTTTATTAGCATTTGCCTGGCTTTCAGCCTGTGTGTTTAAGGCTCACAGCGTATGCTGTGATTACTGCCACCACTGATATCTCCCTAACAACATTAGTTTAAATTTAACCAACCAAAAATTTTAATTATTTTGCTAGTGTAATTTTTTTTCATTTTCTATCAGGCCTGTGTCACACAGCATATACTCATTTGTGCCAGCCACCAGTGTTAATATCCGTTTATAACATTATTTTAAATTTAAAAAAAAAAAAAATTAAATAATTTTGCTAGTGTAATCTAATTAAATTTTCTATCAGGCCTGTGTCTGTCAGGCTCACACAGCATTAATATACCTCATTTTCTTTCAGTCTTTTGGTTAATTGGTCTGTGCCAGGCAGCCACCACTCATATCTTCTTCACCTTAATTTAAATATATAAAAAAAAGTTTAAATTTTTTTGATAGTGTAATCTAATATCATTTTCTATCAGGCCAGTGTGTTTTGCTGGCATACAGAGCCTACTGTGTTTACTTGCTGCCCTCCCTAGTCTATGAGCCTCGACTCATATGTGTTTAACCTTTTTTTAATTTCCCACCCAAAAAAATAATTTAAATCATTTTTCTAGTGTAATCTAATAGTATTTTCTATCAGGCGTGTGTGTATCTGACTTACAGAGCCTATTGTTTTTAATAGCTGCCCTTCCAAGGCTATCAGCCACGACTCATATGTATGTGCTTAACCTTTTTCTTTAAATTCCCCCAAAAAAGTATTTAAATCATTATGCTAGTGTAATCTAATTTTATTTTCTATCAGGCCTGTGTCTAACTGTCTATCTGACTTACACAGCATACTGTTGTTAATTGCTGCCCTACGTAGCAGCCAGCCAGTGCGACCACTCATATGTGCATTGCACTTCTTAACATTATTTTAATATTAAAATCTAAAATTTTAAAATATTTTGCTAGTGTAATCTAACTTAATTTTCTATCTGGCCTGTGTTTTTGTCACTTACACAGCATACTGTGTTAAATTGCTGCCCTACCTACCAGCCACGACTCATATCTGTCAGCCTGTGTGCCAGGCCCAACTAGCCAATTAGTGGCACCAATCATAATTCTTGTAACAGTATCTAAAAAATTAAAAATCATAATTTTTTGGACTGCAAATATTCAGTCTACTAGTGCCATTGAATTGCAGTTTCCTCCTGCCTGCCAGCCTGTGTGCCAGGCACAAACTAGCCAATTAGTGCCATCAATCCTAGTTGTTGTAAAAGTATTGTTAATCTTTAAAATTCCAAATTGATCGCTTGTGATTCATCAGTTTGCTCGTGCCATTGAATTGCACTTTTCTCCTGCCTGCCAGCGTGTTTTCCAGGCCCAACTAGCCAATTAGTGGCACCAATCATAATTCTTGTAACAGTATATAAAAAATTAAAAATCATAATTTTTTGGACTGCAAATATTCAGTCTCCTAGTGCCATTGAATTGCATTTTCCTCCTGCCTGGTAGCCTGTGTACCAGGCCCAAACTAGCCACTTAGTGCCACCAATCCTAGTTGTTGTAACAGTATTGTTAATCTTTAAAATTCAAAATTGTTCTCTTGTGATTCATCAGTTTGCTTGTGCCATTGAATTGCACTTTTCTCCAGCCTGCCAGCGTGTTTTCAAGGCCCAACTAGCCAATTAGTGGCACCAATCATAATTCTTGTAACAGTATATAAAAAATTAAAAATCATAATTTTTTGGACTGCAAATATTCAGTCTCCTAGTGCCATTGAATTGCATTTTCCTCCTGCCTGCCAGCCTGTGTGCCAGGCCCAAACTAGCCAATTAGTGCCACCAATCCTAGTTGTTGTAACAGTATTGTTAATCTTTAAAATTAAACATTGTTTGATTGTCATTCATCATTTGGCTTGTTGCATTGAATTGCACTTTCCTCCTGCCTGCCAGCCTGTGTGCCAGGCCCAACTAGCCAATTAGTGCCACCAATCATATTTCTTCTAACAGTATATAATTTTTTTTAAATCATAATGTTTTTGACTGGAAATATTCAGTCTCCTAGTGCCATTGAATTGCAGTTTCCTCCTGCCTGCCAGCCTGTGTGCCAGGCACAAACTAGCCAATTAGTGCCACCAATCCTAGTTGTTGTAAAAGTATTGTTAATCTTTAAAATTCCAAATTGATCGCTTGTGATTCATCAGTTTACTCGTGCCATTGAATTGCACTTTTCTCCTGCCTGCCATCGTGTTTTCCAGGCCCAACTAGCCAATTAGTGGCACCAATCATAATTCTTGTAACAGTATTTAAAAAATTAAAAATCATAATTTTTTTGGACTGCAAATATTCAGTCTCCTAGTGCCATTGAATTGCAGTTTCCTCCTGCCTGCCAGCCTGTGTGCCAGGCACAAACTAGCCAATTAGTGCCACCAATCCTAGTTGTTGTAAAAGTATTGTTAATATTTAAAATGCCAAATTGATCGCTTGTGATTCATCAGTTTGCTCGTGCCATTGAATTGCACTTTTCTCCTGCCTGCCAGCGTGTTTTCCAGGCCCAACTAGCCAATTAGTGGCACCAATCATAATTCTTGTAACAGTATATTAAAAATTTAAAATCATAATTTTTTGGACTGCAAATATTCAGTCTCCTAGTGCCATTGAATTGCATTTTCCTCCGGCCTGCCAGCCTGTGTGCCAGGCCCAACTAGCCAATTTGTGCCACCAATCATATTTCTTCTAACAGTATATAAACAATTTTAAATCATAATTTTGTTGACTGGAAATATTCAGTCTCCTAGTGTCATTGAATTGCACTTTCCTCCTGCCTGCCAGCCTGTGTGCCAGGCCGTCTTGCCAACTATTTACACCAATCATAATTGTTGTCACAGTATTGTTACTAATTAAAAAAAATTTGATTGTTGTTCTTAATCCTCAGTTTGCTCGTGCCATTGAATTGCACTTTTCTCCTGCCTGCCAGCCTGTGTGCCAGGCCGACTTTCAAAATATTTACACCAATCATATTTGTTGTCAGAGTATTCTTAATAATTAAAAATTTTAATTTTTGGTAATTGTTGTTCTGAATTCTCAGTTTGCTTGTGCCATTGAATTGCACTTTCCTCCTGCCTGCCAGCCTGTGTGCCAGGCCCACCTAGCCAATTATTCCCAGCAATCATATTTCTTTTAACAGTATTGCAAAAATTGTCAATCATCACTGTTTTGACTGTCAGACCACCCCCAAGACGCCTGAAAGTAACAGGGATGAAAGTGCTAAGAATAGTACTAATTGAAACAACAGAGTTAGCCATGGGTGTTAGTCTAAGACTGCTTGGCTTTTTTTTGGGTTTGAGTGCGGCTAATCATTAAGGCCAGATAGACCTGCCACCATTCGGTGTTGTTATTAAACTGCTAAGAACAGTACTACTTAACACAACCTAGTTACCATGGGTCCCAGAGCATATGTTTTGTTATTATATTTTGTAAGGGTAATCAAGCAGGCCATATAGAACTCCCCCAATAGGGTGAGTAACAGGTATTGAAATGCTAAGAACAGTACTACTTAACACAAAGTTATCATGGGTCCCAGAGCATATGTCTTATAATTATATTTTGTTCAGTTAATCATGCAGGCCATATAGACCTCCCCCGATAGGGTGAGTAACAGGTATTAAAATGCTAAGAAGAGTACTACTTTACACAACCTAGTTACCATGGGTGCCAGACCGCATGTCTTGTTATTCTATTTTGTAAGGGTAATCATGCAGGCCATATAGACCTCCACAGATAGGGTGAGTAACAGGTATTAAAATGCTAAGAACAGTACTAATTAACACAAGCTAGTTACCATGGGTCCCACACCGCGTGTCTTGTTGTTATACTTTGTCAGGGTAATCATGCAGGCCATTTAGACCTCCCCCAAAAGGGTGTAACAGGTATTAAAATGCTAAGAACAGTACTAATTAACACAACCTAGTTACCATGGGTCACAGACCCAGAGCAGATGTCTTATTATATTTTGTATGGGTAATCATGCAGGCCGTATAGACCTCCCACGATAGGGTGAGTAACAGGTATTAAAATGCTAAGAAGAGTAATACTTAACACAACCTAGTTACCATGGGTCCCAGACCGCATATTTTGATATTATATTTTGTAAGGGTAATCATGCAGGCCATATGGCCATATAGACCTCCCCTACCAGGTATTAAAATGCAAAGGAAATTACTACTTAACATAAACTAGTTACCATGGGTCTCAGACCGCATGTTTTGTTATTATATTTTGTAAGGGTAATCATGCAGGCCATATAGACCTCCACCGATAGGGTGAGTATGAGTAACAGCTATTAAAATGCTAAGGACATTACTAATTAACACAACATAGTTACCATGGGTCACAGACCCAGAGCAGATGTCTTATTATTATATTTTGTATGGGTAATCATCCAGGCCGTATAGACCTCCCCAAATAGGGGGAGTTACAGAGATTAAAGTGCTAAGAATGGTACTACTTAAAACACAACCTAGTTAACATGGGTCCCAGACCGCATGTCTTATTATTATATTTTTTCAGGGTAATCAGGCAGGCCATATAGACCTCCCCGCTAGGGGGGTTACAGGGATTAAAGTGCTAAGAAAAGTACTAATTAACACAAGCTAGTTGCCATGGGTCCAACACCGTGTGTCTTGTTGTTATACTTTGTCAGGGTAATCATGCAGGCCATATAGACCTCCCTTGATAGGGGGAGTAACAGGGATTACAGTTCTAAGAATAGTACTACTTAAACACAACCTAATTAACATGGGTCCCAGACCAGATGTTTTCTTATTATACTTTGTCAGGCTTATCATGCAGGCCATATAGAGCTCCAACAAAAGGGTGGGTAAGAGGGATTCAAGTGATAAGAAAAGTTTTACTTAACACAACAAAATTACCAATGGTCCCAGACCGCGTGTCTTGTTGTTATACTTTGTCAGGGTAATCATAACGGCCATATAGACCTCCACCAATAGGGGGAGTTACAGGGCTGAAAGTGCGAAGAATAGTACTACTTAACACAACCTAGTTGGGTCCAAGACCGCATGTTTAATTATTATACTTGATCAGGGTAATTATATATCTAAAAAATCTATCTATTTCTCTTCTATCGATTCTATCTAACTATCAATCTATGTATATCTAGCTATCCTATCGATCGATCTATCTTCTGTCCGGACTGTTTTGAGACAGCCACTTGTGTTTCTGACAAATTTGAAGTAGGAGGACAGAACAATCATCTTCTTCCATCTCCCGGTTCTAAAAATGAAGGCCATATAGACCTCATCCGATAGGGGGAGTAACAAGTTGTAGTAAAATGTTAAGAATAGTACTACTTTACACACCACGGGTCACAGACCACATGTCTTATTGTTATACTCTGTCAGTGAAATCATATATATTTCAAATCGATTTATTTATATATCAAATCGATCGAACTATCAAACGTATCGATCAAATGTAGATAGCATCTATTGATCGATGTAATTCGTATTTATAAAATGTATATTACATATTTTGGGTGATGTCATTCGTATCTATAAAATGTATATTGCATCTTTGATTCGATAACATTCGTATCTATCAAATGTATATTGCATCTATTGATCGATGTAATTCGTATCTATCAAATGTATATTGCATCTATTGAGCTATGTACAGTGTATCGATCATATGTATATTGCATCGATTGAGCTATGTAATCTATGTATCTATCTATCAAATCTATCTATCTCGTGGTTCTGCAAGTGGACTGTTTGCGGTTGATTGCGGTGCGTTACACTTGGAGTTTGCTCTGTCACTGTGATGCGGCCGTAACCCTTACACTCCCTGATAGATACGACATCATTACTGATGTTTTAAAGCACGTTATTGCAAACAATTTGGGAATGTTAGGTGATTTAGGCCCTTTATGGGTTAAAAGCAGACTCTGCATAAACTATGTAATTTTACATGGGAGTTTTGCCAGGGACCCCCCTCCAGCATGCCACAGTCCAGGTGTTAGTCACCTTGAAACAACTTTTCCATCACTATTGTGGCAGAAAGAGTCCTTGTAGGTTTTAAAGTTCGCCTGCCTATTGAAGTCAAAATTTTAAGTTTGCGACATCACTAGTCACAAATAGTGAGATTCTTCCAATAGGTTGACCAGAAATCAGATATTGTCACTCTACCATTTACTGAGACCTAGACTGGAAACAAGATAGTGAAATACCAGAAATATAAATCTTATGGTCAAATTGCTTAGTTCTACACACTGTCTGACATCAGGCAGTTTTCAAAACACAAAGGCCATTGTCAGTGGCATAGATAAATCTACTTTTGTAAGTCTTTTGAACAATTCTTCAACGCAATGTATTGTTTATCTGCCCCAGACTCAAGCAGAATGAAACAATGTCAAAAGAGGTTTGATTAACATTGCAGGGATTCCAAATGTGCTGGGTGCAATTGATTGTTATTGCACTTTTACCTAGCCATAAGAAGCATGTTTTCATTCACTCAATGTTAAAATAGTTGGTGATTATCAGCTATACATAAAGCTGGCTATCCAAGTAGCTGTCATGATAGTTACTTAATAAGGATGATTGAACAGTAGAATGTAAATTATACAGTATATTAATTGAAAACATAGTATGAGTTTAAAAGTTGTTATCCATTTTACCTGCTGGGAAGTATTAGATTTTTTACAAATAGCTACCTTATCTTTATTTTGTATTTGTAATAGCTGTTTTTGTCAGTGGTATCCCCATGACTATGTAAACAAGGCCGACAGGAGAAATTACAGTCCCAGTGAGAGGTAGGAGATTTTAATTGTTCTATTGGGCTTTGGTATACTGACAGAGATAATATAAGAAAGCATTTGTATGTATAGAAAGTCATAAAATAAGGTGGTCTGATTTATGTGCAAGCTCAGCCAATTTTAATGCCTTGTGATGTCAAAACTGAGTTATTTTATATACAAAAATAAACCTAAAGGAGCAATTTCTCATACAATTTATACTCTGTTGCTGTGTAACAAGTCATAGCAAACCAATTTTACAGTGTACTGTATACAATGGTTGTAGGTGGGAGTCCCCAACTTAGTTGACTACTACAAAGCAACCAGATTAGCTCAGACTCTTTTGCTAGGTAGAACCTCTAAAGACACTATTTGGACAACCATAGAGGCTGACTTGAGAGGATGCGACCACACAGATGATATTATGGAATAGGCAAACACACAAAGCTATTACTCATAGATCACTTATTCTGCATTCCACCCATCAAAATCATAATCTGCTCACAAAATTGACTTCCCTTATGCCCTCACATTCACAGATGTTGCCAATCAGATTCCTACTTCCAAAAGATTCACAGAGAACAATTGACAAATGGGCAAACAAAGGTCATTTTTAGAGTAGCTGGTGTAATACACAATAAAAAACTGTTCACATGCTCTCAATCACAAGACAAACTAACTCCAATTAAACTACAATGGTACATGTATCGTCAGCTATCTTCATCCCTCCATACCTACCTCAAGGAGATCCCAACCCAACCTCTTACGGTAGTAGAAAGGATATATGACTCGAAACCCAGGCCAAAACACACTAGATCTAATCTATACCAACCTATAGAAATAGCCACTAATAATACCAAATCTCCTCTCATGCTTAAATGTGAAACAGACTTGGAGGTAATTTTTGAGAAACAAACTTGGGACGAGATATTTTGTTTAATAAGCAAGAGGTTATTGAGTGCTGACCTACTAGAGAACTCCATAAAGACTGCCTTTTCGCTGGTATCTCACCCCTATAAAAACATCACATATGTCTCAAACAAGCACTAGACTATGCTACAGAAGTTGTTGGGAAATAGGCATATGTGGTGGGAGTGTGAGAGAGTTAAACGAATATGATGCTCTCTATCAAAGCTACTTAGCACACTCTTAGACAAATCCATAAACCTATCCATATTCCCAGGTGCTACTACATACACAACTCCCCAACTATAATAATGCCATTAACACCTTTGTTAGGATACTACAGTATTTATGATCACTATAACCTGTATTGCAAAATACTGGAAGACGGGAGTACCCCCCTGGATAGAAATAAGAAATACAATTAAAACCACATACACTATGTATGATCTAGCTTTTGAGAACTAGGTACAAGAGATTCCTTTCACAAAATATGGCTATACTGGATTCTCAAGGGCGAATCAGAAACAGGAGGAACCTAATCATACTTAGGCAATAATTATGGGGAAAGGATGATGTCTGGAATAAGATACATTTTTAGGTCATAAAAATACTACGAATAGTGTAAACAGCTGCACTTAGCAAAATGGACAATAGTGCGATTCTGTCATTAACACTTTTTTATTTTTGGTTTATTAGTGTTTGTTATTTTCTGTTGAAAATATTTTACTCTCTTAATTTTGTATTATTGTAGGAATGATGTTTACATTCCTATTTTATGTTATGTGCTTATCTTGACTCTATTGGAGAGGAGGTTCCCCTTCTGGTGTTCGACTTAATGATATAGGACTCCTTATAAGAACAACTTCATTAGCCATACCACATAACCCATAAACTTATGGTCAAGAACTGATATAATGAGAAATATGTGTTATTCACAACATATGTCGATTGGATTTTCACTGTTTTAAAACTGTTTAATAAAAATGATTTAAACATAAAACAATGGTTGTAAACACCTGTAAGGGAGCCCATTAACAATCATGAAGAAATGTGTAATTAGGCACATAAAAGAACAAGACTTGGACAGGTCAAGTGCTGTTCTAAGAAAGCAGCAATCCATTGTACTCCAGAAGGCAAGAGTCCAGTGTAAATAAACATCTATCACTATTCTTTGTGTTACTTTTAGTAAGGTATAAACTAATAAAGTGCCCAGAAGGAGCTGAATATAACTTATTTGATGTATTTTTCAAATATTATGAATTAAAGAGAAAGAATATATCTGGGTAGTGCAGCGCAGCAAAATACAGAGTAAATAACACAATCATATGTGATTAGGTAAACATTCGGAATCACAAAGATGATAATGTCCACAGCACTCCAAATGACAAATTTCTTTTCTTTCAGGACACAATAAAACAGCAACGTTTCGGGATTAATTTCCCTTAATCATGCATGATTAAGGGAAATTAATCCCGAAACGTTGCTGTTTTATTGTGTCCTGAAATAAAAGAAATTTGTCATTTGGAGTGCTGTGGACATTATCATCTTTGTGACTTCTAATAGGTGAATAGGCAGTTCACCGGTCTACACGAGCACCCACTTCATAGAGAGTGCTGTTCCACTCTACTTGTTTTCTGCAGGTAAACATTCGGAATAGAAAATAGTTCTGGTATCTTAATTGCTGTTCTTTTCCACAATTGGAGTAATCTTATTAGAGTTCTACAGCATATCTATTCATATATGTAGATAGGTGAAAGGATGTCTCCTTACCAGATGTTACCCCAATCGTATGAGGTAAGGTATGATCATATAGGGAGTGTCTTTGTCTTGTCTCTAGTGACCACTGGTCCAGGTGTCACAGGTGTATAGGTCCAAGCCGGGGGAGCATGTTTCCCTCTCAGGGTCCGTCTCTATAGTATATATGATCTTTGCCCGGTAGAAACTTTTCCGATAGTTGGAGTCTCAGTGACTCGTGGGAGTATGGTACTTCGATTAGGATCTCTCAGGCTCTCATATTCTCAGTTGAATATAGAAAAAAGGAAAGCAAGAACACATAGCGTAATACTGTAAAACCAGGGTAATTTATTTACACAATCAGGTAGGAAATACACTCACATGTTAGGACCTCAATCCATAATGAGGTAAGTTTTTAGCATGTCAGAAATGTATGTACACTTATTCATTAGGTCCCCCAATAGGAGTAGTAGATAAACGTTGAGATATGTATAATGGTTATATACACAGTAGATCCTGAGGATAAATTTCTTATCCTGCTGTTTAAATGTCCAATCGTAGAAAAATATGCCTATTACCTGGACATTTAAACAGCGGGACTGTGTATATAACCATTATACATATCTCAACGTTTATCTACTACTCCTATTGGGGGACCTATTGAATAAGTGTACATACATTTCTGACATGCTAAAAACTTACCTCATTATGGATTGAGGTCCTAACATGTGAGTGTATTTCCTACCTGATTGTATAAATAAATTACCCTGGTTTTACAGTATTACGCTATGTGTTCTTGCTTTCCTTTTTTCTATATCCAACTGATAATATGAGAGCCTGAGAGATCCTAATCGAAGTATCATACTCCCACGAGTCACTGAGACTCCAACTATCGGAAAAGTTTCTACCGGGCAAAGATCATATATACTATAGAGACGGACCCTGAGAGGGAAACACGCTCCCCCGGCTTGGACCTATACACCTGTGACACCTGGACCAGTGGTCACTAGAGACAAGACAAAGACACTCCCTATATGATCATACCTTACCTCATACGATTGGGGTAACATCTGGTAAGGAGACATCCTTTTACCTATCTACATATATGAATAGATATGCTGTAGAACTCTAATAAGATTACTCCAATTGTGGAAAAGAACAGCAATTAAGATACCAGAACTATTTTCTATTCCGAATGTTTACCTAATCACATATCATTGTGTTATTTACTCTGTATTTTGCTGCGCTGCACTACCCAGATATATTCTTTCTCTTTAATTCATTGTTTTCACCCATTGTGTTAGGGGTACACAATTCCTCTGGTTCAGCTGCACAATACTACACATAAATACTGGATATCTACAGACATAATTTGTTCAATCTACACTAGTTCATAGATATCTTATTCAATATCTACTATTAGACCTTATAGAGCGCTGGTCACCTACACCCTTGTTTCCCTATTTTTCAAATATGTAAGCAAATAAATCATATAAAATATTTTTTTTTTCTTATATACATGGGAGGAAGGTGGCAAAAAAAAGTTTTGGATCACCTAGTGTGTCTTCTTGGGGTTTGAAGGGGTTGGTCTAGAAGCTACAGCTGTACCATGGATTTGGTAGCGCTGCTTTATTTTGATTTTTGTTGATTCAACATGGATTCCCAGAAACAGAACTTTTTTTCACTTTCTGCGAAGAGATTTTATTTTGTGAAAAATTTTCTACAGGTCATTTTGAAATGAAATTTAATTTATATTAGGCTAAAGCACCATCTCAATAATAACTGGAAAATAAAGCAATTTTATAATATATTGAGGCAGTTAAAATCTCATTGCAAATTAGCTGCAGAGAAAAAAAAATTTTTTAGAAGAAGTTTTTAAAATGTCTCTTGAATAAATTTGGTTCCTTTGTTCTTGGTCTAACATAACACAATTATAAGGTAAAAAAATAGAAATTAAAAAAGGTGCATTGCTCACAAGAATGTCTTACATTCAAGAGTCACACCTTTGCAGACCAGGAAAGGCTGTTCTTTTCAAACAGTGCTTCGCTCTAGCTGCATTGTGTTCTGGAAAACGTACACAGTGCAGCCAGAGCACAGCGCTGTTTGAAGAGAAGAGACTGATGTGGAGCAGTGCTGCAAAGCAAAGGAGCCAACAGTTCCTGCATGTGTCCCATTCTTTCTGCAGACGGTTTGCATTCTTTGCGATGACATCTCAGATCACAGCATGTTCTGCCGCTTTACAACTAACCTCTTCTTTGCAAAAGCATTAACAGCTACTAATGACTATATATGATAGCCTATTGTTTATACCTCGCTAAGGACTCAGTGTACACTGGTGAAGGGACTGTATTAATGACACAAAGTCATAACGACCTTTTTGATTCTCCTAGTGGCCACTAGTGTATTTATTTATTATGGTTTTTTTACTAATTTGGGTGGATATTATTGCTTATTCTTATTGTGATAGGTATAATAAAGGGAATTTATTATTTTAACCTCTCTCGCTGTGATGTTTCTCAGATTGTCCTTATTCACTCAGGGTCTGTTAATATCTACTCTACTATTTTTATAGGAAGTTGCTGGCTAAGGTACTCTTTATTTTCTAATGTTTGTTTTATTATAAACAGGGAGTGCAGAATTATTAGGCAAGTTGTATTTTTGAGGATTAATTTTATTATTGAACAACAACCATGTTCTCAATGAACCCAAAAAACTCATTAATATCAAAGCTGAATATTTTTGGAAGTAGTTTTTAGTTTGTTTTTAGTTATAGCTATTTTAGGGGGATATCTGTGTGTGCAGGTGACTATTACTGTTCATAATTATTAGGCAACTTAACAAAAAACAAATATATACCCATTTCAATTATTTATTTTTACCAGTGAAACCAATATAACATCTCAACATTCACAAATATACATTTCTGACATTCAAAAACAAAACAAAAACAAATCAGTGACCAATATTGCCACCTTTCTTTGCAAGGACACTCAAAAGCCTGCCATCCATGGATTCTGTCAGTGTTTTGATCTGTTCACCATCAACATTGCGTGCAGCAGCAACCACAGCCTCCCAGACACTGTTCAGAGAGGTGTACTGTTTTCCCTCCTTGTAAATCTCACATTTGATGATGGACCACAGGTTCTCAATGGGGTTCAGATCAGGTGAACAAGGAGGCCATGTCATTAGATTTTCTTCTTTTATACCCTTTCTTGCCAGCCACGCTGTGGAGTACTTGGACGCGTGTGATGGAGCATTGTCCTGCATGAAAATCATGTTTTTCTTGAAGGATGCAGACTTCTTCCTGTACCACTGCTTGAAGAAGGTGTCTTCCAGAAACTGGCAGTAGGACTGGGAGTTGAGCTTGACTCCATCCTCAACCCGAAAAGGCCCCACAAGCTCATCTTTGATCATACCAGCCCAAACCAGTACTCCACCTCCACCTTGCTGGCGTCTGAGTCGGACTGGAGCTCTCTGCCCTTTACCAATCCAGCCACGGGCCCATCCATCTGGCCCATCAAGACTCACTCTCATTTCATCAGTCCATAAAACCTTAGAAAAATCAGTCTTGAGATATTTCTTGGCCCAGTCTTGACGTTTCAGCTTGTGTGTCTTGTTCAGTGGTGGTCGTCTTTCAGCCTTTCTTACCTTGGCCATGTCTCTGACTATTGCACACCTTGTGCTTTTGGGCACTCCAGTGATGTTGCAGCTCTGAAATATGGCCAAACTGGTGGCAAGTGGCATCTTGGCAGCTGCACGCTTGACTTTTCTCAGTTCATGGGCAGTTATTTTGCGCCTTGGTATTTCCACACGCTTCTTGCGACCCTGTTGACTATTTTGAATGAAACGCTTGATTGTTCGATGATCACGCTTCAGAAGCTTTGCAATTTTAAGAGTGCTGCATCCCTCTGCAAGATATCTCAATATTTTTGACTTTTCTGAGCCTGTCAAGTCCTTCTTTTGACCCATTTTGCCAAAGGAAAGGAAGTTGCTTAATATTATGCACACCTGATATAGGGTGTTGATGTCATTAGACCACACCCCTTCTCATTACAGAGATGCACATCACCTAATATGCTTAATTGGTAGTAGGCTTTCGAGCCTATACAGCTTGGAGTAAGACAACATGCATAAAGAGGATGATGTGGTCAAAATACTCATTTGCCTAATAATTCTGCACACAGTGTATTTATGTGTTTATACTGATAAATATATATGTATAAAAGCATATTATATATATTTAAAGTGAAAAAACTGTCCCCCATTGACCTCAATTTAAAGGCACTTTAGGTGCCATTTTTTTTTCTAACACCCCACATCCCCTCAATTTAAAGGGACATTCTACACTAAAATTGTTATTGTTTAAAAAGATAGATAACGCCTTTACTACCCATTCCCCAGCTTTGCACAACCAACATTGTTATATTAATATACTTTATAACATTCAAACCTCTACATTTCTGCCTGTTTCTAAACCACTACAGACAGCCTCTTATCACATGCTTTTGTGTTTGTTTTTCATAACAGGAGACTGCTAGTTCATGTGGACCATATAGATAACAATGTGTTCACGCCCAATAAGTTATTTAAGAGTTATCACAACACAAATGGTCAGCAGCCGGAGGGAGGAGCGTAAGCGTAAGGTTTCACAGAACGCCTGCTCCTGGATGCCCAGCAAGTTGTTGGTGGAGAATTTTCGCGCCGCTGTCCTTGGACCTTGGGCGGTTTGCTTTGCAGAGTGTACATCTCTACCGGTGCCCCTAGCAGTGCTAATACATCGCACTGAAGCTGCCTTTAGCAGCAGCTCTAAAGGACTGGTTCCCTTTCGTTTTTTGCTGGCAGATCCTAACCTCCCTTGTTAAGAATACCTTACCTCTGGACTACAGCTAATCTTTGCCTTCCTCCTCCCCCTCACGGGCTATATGCGATGGGGAGCAAACTTTTGGCTGCCGAGTGATGTGACACCTTGTGTTTGGATACACCACTGGGCCCTACTAATTGGGCTGTTTCTTACCAGCGTCGATCCTTCTGGGAGAGAGAATGCCTATGGTCTGATCTAGTTGCAACCAGCGGCGAGCTGAAAGTCATCCCGGAGGTGCCCCTGTAGGATTACCTGGGAGCAAGCTACGGCCTGGACCGCTGCTTCTTGTCCCTTGTTGGTGTTCTGAGTGGGACGGTATAGTCCTCCTTGGGGGCCCTCTGCTCCGATCAAAGTTCTGTCCGTTTCTGTGTCACCCCCCCACCAGTGCTGCGAGAGGGGTGACTCACTCTGTTACTCAGAGGCCGCTGACCCTACGCAAAGGATCAAGGTTTCTGTCTGTTATATGTCCCTTAATGTAGTGTAAGCTGCTGAGCCTATACTGTAGTTGTCAGAAACACAGCCACTTTCTTATCAGCTCCTATGTTATTTGCTGTACAATATAGCTCAAACTGTTCAACCCATGTGTCCCATCTGTCTGTGTCTGCTGCAAACACAGGTAAGGTGCCAATAAGTGCCATTATAGGGTCAGACCACAGATCCTCGTCGCCAGCTGTTATGTTCTGTGTGTAGTCAGGATTAGAACATTCAGTTGTGTGCTGTTACCTTGTGTCTGATGTCTCTTGCACATATCATGAAGACTCTGCAGCAGGAACTTTAGATAACTTTTATTCAGCTACAGCCACATGGCTTTTTCTCTAGCAGGTTCCATCAGTAAAACTAACATGGCTTCTGAAGATGTCACAGATACCCAGACACACCCAGAGGGTGTGGTGAGCTGAGCTTAAAGCTGCAGCACTTCTAACATATAATAATGAGACAAGGTTAGTGCAAAGATACAGTAAAATAATGCAGTAATCTTAACACTGTCAATGTGGGTAAGCAGGAGCAGTGCTCTCTATAGGGCTTCCGACTTGGCCTTCTCTCTCTCACTGCCCCCTCCCACCAGTGCTGCGTGAGGGGGCTTCTCTGCATTGGAGGCTATGGTATTTGTTTTAGCCAGGTCTCTTTAGGCTCCATACCTTTCTGCTGAACGATACTGAGATTGCTTGGAAGACCGGCCTGGCGTAAAGAGGGGGACTTCCCGGGCTGCATGTAAAGATCTTATATCTCCCTGGAAAAATATCCTCTTTTCTATGTGCAAGTTTGGGGAGCCTCTGCAAACTAAGATCAGTAACGCTAAAATAGCTATTTCCTCAAAGAGGGGAGACTGGACTGAGAGATCAATTTTGGAGAAGAAAAGTGTATACTCGTTCCTGGTTGTATTTGGAGCAATTCGTATATATCTGTAATTCTGACTTAGTTGGGTAATTCTCTCTGTTTGCTTGTTAATAGTAAGGTGCTCACTGAGTAATATTTACATATCTGTTCTATTTTTTATTGCACTTTGGTTTTCTTATAACTGCTGGTTTATTAACATACATTTAAATCGTAGAAGATACTGTCCAGCAAACCTGTATTATACGGGCCTTGGGGCAGTAATAACCCCTTCTTTTTCTTAGTAGCCTTGGTAATCTCCCAACAGAAAGAGAGAGGGGAAAAAATAAAAAAATAAAAAAGTAGGTGAATCTTCTGTTGTTAGGCTTTGTCCCCTATTTTTTTTTGGTTGTTTGAGATCATCAAATCTCTTCTCCTGTCTCCCCAAGATGGGAGAATGAAAAATTAAAAAGGCATTGCTTTCGCTTACTAACACTGGCGATTTAACCCCTGGCTATTTCATAGGCAAAATATTGATTAAAGTATAAATTACAAAGGCTCCAGGGGAGCTAATATAAGCTGTTACATTGCATCTTCCTGAAAGATAGTTTAGCTCGTTAACAGAGCCTTAATCAATTTATTTCTACCTTCCTATACAAGTTAAACAGTAACTGGGATATATCTTGTATATTACTATTACTACGGTTAAAGGGCTTTAGCTCTTTTTAAATTTAGCTAAGTATATAAATATTTAAAGGGAAAAAGGCTAGTGGATTGACATATAAAACGGTACCGATCGGCGGCCTCATCTACCATTTGAGATTGTTCTCTTTTGTCTCCACCATGACTGTCTTCTCTCACTGAATTAACTGGGTTTTTTGTTTTTTTCTCTTTTTCTTTTCCTCCTCTCCTTCACTTCACTTCCCCCCCCCCCCCTTTATTCACCTTCTAATGACTTAAAGAACTGGTTGCGTATTCCCAGTCCCGGTTTCTTTTTTTTGTTTGTTTGTTTGTCACTACCTCACACTACTACAAGTATAAGGAAAAAATGTCCTCACTCTCACTTCCCAACCTTACTTTCAGCCATGACGGTTAGACAAAAAGACAAAAAACAAAAAGTATAAAAAGTATTACTGAGGCCTCCGCTGAGGCACAGACATGCACAAGTCTCTTTAAATATTCAAATTATTGTCTATATTACTGTATCATTATTGTTCATATTTGTTTTTTTCATCTCTTATAGAATTTAAGTGATTTTTCCCCTTTTTCTTAGTTAAACTTTTTTGACTACCTTGGTTGTGGCACGGATTGTGCAGTGAACTGTATGGATAAATACTTGGATTCGTCCAAAATGGCCTCAAAAGGTAAAGCAAGTGATAGAAGGGCTAAACAAAATTCTGAAATGCAGATCGCTGCACAACCGGTCTCCCCAGGTATGAACGTAAATATGAGTGAGACCCATATTATAGTCCAACAAATATCCTCACTTTTTTTTACCAAAAATAGAAAGTCTTCAGAAAGGTGTAGACAGCATTTCTGGGGAACTGAAACAATTCTCAGCGAGAATGCTTGAAGTAGAGGAGAGGGTCTCTGAATTGGAGGATGTCTCGGCTACTAATTCTAAAAAGCTGGAAGACTTAAATCTTCAAAATATTATATTACATCAGCGTCTAGAGGATCTTGAAAACAGGTCAAGACACAATAATTTGTACCTGGTAGGTGTGCCAGAGGCTGTGAAGGACAATGAGCTTCTTGCCTTTGTGGAGAATACTCTCCCTACCTTATTGGGTTTGGAGCCCTCTCTTTTTAGGGGAAGTGTCGAAAGGGCTCATAGAATTGGACCAGAGAGGTTCACGGAGAGGGGTAACTCCCCTCGCCAGGTAATGGTTAGATTTTTACATTTTCAGATGAAAATATCTGTTCTGAGAGCATACCGCTTAATTCCGGTGGTAATGTATAATAATGTTAAAATTTCCTTGTTTCAAGATTACTCTGTAGAATTAGTGAAGCGCCGTAGAGAATTTTCTCCAATATGTACTGCACTTAATAAAGAGGGACATAAGGTATACCTGCTCTACCCAGCAAAATTGAAATTACTCACAACAGCAGGCCCTAAGTTCTTTGACTCACCTGGGGAGGTGAGAGAATATCTTAAATCTACTGCAATATCCCCTAGACACTCACCTAACCATGTAACACAGATAGAGCCAGGTCGATAGGGTTTATTATTTAGAAATGTATCTGACTCAACGGAACCCCTGAAGGATGGGGTGTATCCAAGAGCTTCTGCGAAGGTTTGAAATGTTTATGATAGTATTTGTTAGGTTAATTTTGGGTGTGCTATTATGGATCACTGTTTGGAATATAAGTGTGGAATTTAAAAGATGTGTTTTGAAGTATTTTTATAAAGAGTACAGATTTCACTTAGAACTTATTAGAAAGCTGTGGGTTTGTGTGTGCAGTTATTGGAAGATTAGTCTTTACATATCCTCAGTGGTCAGAAAGGGAATGTTTTACTTATTTGTCACTCTTAGCTCTCTAAGTTTATATACCTCTCCTTCTCCTCTATTTTTTACCACCCTCCCCCCCCCTTTTTTTTCCCTCTCTCACCTCTCCCCCCTATTAGGTTAGTCATCTACTCTATGACTAAATAGGCATGACATTTCAATTTTGTTCATGGAACGTTGGCGGAATTAACTCCCCGATTAAAAGAAAAGCAATCCTGACACCTATGCGTAGACTCAATGCAGATGTAGCTATGCTACAGGAAACGCATCTTAATGATAAAGAGCATGAAAAACTGAGGAGTGACTGGGTGAGTGAGCTCCAATATGTATCCTATACCAATGCCAGTAGAGGTCTAGCAATTCTCTTTGGGAAGAGAAAATCAGTAAAAATCTTACAGACCCTAAAAGACCCAGAGGGCAGGTATCTAATTCTGCAAGTTAAAATAGAAACATGTACATATACTCTATGCAATATATACGCTCCAAATAAAAAAGATAAACATTTTTGGCATAACTTTATTCAAAGAATGATGCCATTTTTGGGTACACACATGATCATCGGGGGTGATTTTAATTTAACTCCGAACCCACTGTGTGATAGGCTGACCGGTCCTGGGGGCTCTCAAAAATGCGGCAACAGAACTATGGGTACATTTGAAAAATCAGTCTTCTCTAGGCTTTTCTCTGATCTACTGGTCAGTGACATTTGGAGATTGAAATATCCTACGGATAATGACTTCACGTGTGTATCAAAAGCTAAGGGTTCACGTATAGGCTTGTTTGTAGATTGAGACATCCTACGGATAATGACTTCACGTGTGTATAAAAAGCTAAGGCTTCATGTTCATGTATAGACTTGTTTCTAGTATCTGATGCCTTAATTCCTAATGTATACTCAGATAAGATTCACAGTGTTCTGTTATCAGACCATGCGCCGGTTGAACTGGTTCTTGCTTTTGATGGTCTAGTCTCAAATAGAAACACACTAAGATTTCCCGCCCATTTATATAGATCAGACTCCTTTCGTAAATTTCTTTTGCACGCATGGACGGATTTTATCACTGATAACAAAGAAAATAGTTCTACGCCAGAGCTGCTCTGGAAGATGGCTAAAGCGGTTCTAACAGGTAATATAGTTTCGTATGTAGCGCATGTTCGTCGGAATGTACAAAAGAGATTCATCTCCTTGAGTAAAGAAGTAACAGACGCGTACCAGACGTTTTGTGAAACTAAAACTACTTTGCATTTTAATCTCTATGTGGAAGCTAAGATGTCCTTAGATACCTTTTTGGAACGCCAAGCAGCCCAGGGCTTTCTAAAGAGAAACTCTATATATTTACGCTATGGAAACAAGTAAGGTAAATTTATGGCCTCCTTAGTAAATAAAAAATCTACTAAAAAAAAATATTGCTTCTATTTCTTATAAGGGGAAAACTTTTACAAAAACTCAGGATATTCTTACCGGTTTCGAAGATTATTATAAGCAACTATATACTAGACAGTCGGACAGTAACTCTGCTAGCATTGTTTCCTTTTGGGAAGACATTAACTTACCTCAGCTATCACAAGAACAATTATCTAAATTGAACTCTCCTATTACTAGAGAAGAACTAAACAATACAATATCTTCCCTTTCCTTGGGCCTGATGGCCTTCCAATTGAATTTTACAAAATTTTACAACCACAGGTATCGGTACTCTTACTGAAATTGTTTAATACATATTTCATAGAAAAAGTTACCCCTTCTGTATTCTTCTCATCAGCTAATATCACTCTTATTCCCAAAGCAAGTAAGGATGACACAATGACCGAATCCTACCGTCCGATATCGCTACTCAACTTGGACTACAAAGTTTATATGAAGATTCTAGCCTCAAGGTTGCAACCACTCTTGCCCGACATTTTACACGCGGATCAGACGGGTTTCGTTACAGGTAGATCATCGGTGGTGAACCTGCGTAGAGTGCTACATATAATCAATCATTACTGGTCCAGTAGAAATGATTCAAATAGCCAGCTAAAGGAGGCCTTCCTGCTATCTTTGGATGCAGAGAAGGCCTTCGACCGTGTTGAATGGCAACATCTTTTGAACACTATGAGACTCTTCAACATACAGGGCTCTTTCTTACAGGCGGTGTCTAATATATATTCGGCACCAATGGCACGTATAATGGCTAATGGTTTTTTCTCAGGTAGTATTCCTCTACAAAGAGGAACCAGACAAGGTTGCCCACTCTCGCCCCTTCTTTTTGATCTGGCACTGGAGCCACTGGCTCATAAACTACGTCAAGCCTACGCAGGAATCAATATTAATGACTCTTATCATCCCTTAGCACTTTATGCAGATGATATGTTGCTTTTTGTAGATGATCCCGCAAATTCTATTCCCAAAATTCTTAATATTATAGAAAAATTTGGTATTTTTTCAGGCTATGAAATAAATATATCAAAATCTGAAATACTATGGCTAAGGAAACGGCCACAGAGTAGCACAATATATCCTTTTAAAGTGGTCACTTCATCTTTAACCTATTTAGGTATTCTCCTTCACCAGAATCCTAACTATCTTTATCATCTTAATATTAATAGACAATGCATACAGGCCACCCAGCAGCTGGATAGCTGGTCTCTGTCGCCGCTATCCTTATCAGGGCGCATTAATTTAATTAAGATGGTTACATTGCCACAAATTTTATACACTCTATTTATGCTACCTCTCTTAATTCACAGAGAAGATATTCTTTTACTTAATCGAGCTATTAAACGCTTTCTTTGGAAAAACAAAAAACCACGCATAGCGGCGGGAAAACTCTGTCTCTCATACTCTAATGGTGGGTTGGGACTACCAGACTTTAGACTCTATAATTCGGCGGTCCTTCTTAGACTAGTACTAGACTGGCAGTTGGATACTGCACACTTTTATCATAAACATCTAGAACAAGCGGTTCTGGGGGATATTAATATATCCTCTCTTCCTTACACGGATGGGGTAAATTACCACCATTGGTAAAAAATAATATTTTGTACAAAGATCCATTGCGAGCTTGGAAGCTATCCTTTGAACATTTGAACATTTCTCAACCAGATCCTAAATATATACCCCTGATAGGAAATCTTGATTTTCCCACAGGCACAGAATCTTTGCCTTTTCGTGTATGGGAGACTAAGGGGCTAAGTGTGGTTGGATGCCTCCTAGATCTTCCCACACAGTGAAATCTTTTCAGGAACTGAGTAAACAATTTGATATACCACATACTCAGTTCTATGCTTACTTACAGACAAGACATTATATTAATAGTCTCAAAGATAAAAATGAGAACTTCTGGAGCCCCTCACCCTTTGTGCTTACACAGGCTGCATTTAAAAGGGGACATTATTCAATTACACTACTTTATCAAATTTTACTATGTAAAACGGCATTAGAGATACAAGAGACCCTCTTAGACAAGTGGAAGTTGAGAATTGGAAATATAACTATTCCAATTCTAAAAACTAGTTTAGAAAAGACTAAAAAAGTCACCTTGTCCTCTCAGTTGAGAGAGTCTCAGATTCGTATGGTACATCAAGACTATCTTACTCCCAAGCGTATCTCACGTTGGAATACACTGATTGATAATAAATGTGTTAAATGCTCAATACCTGTCCCAGATTTTTATCACTATTTTTATGACTGTCCTGATATTAGGAACTTCTGGGGCAGGTTAAAACACTGGCTATTAACAACTTTTAATCTCAAACTTATTATTGGCTTGGAGATGATTTGTTTTCTAGAGTGGGACACTAGTTTAAATAGGCTGTGTCCCATCCTATCCTTGATTTTTTTGTTAGCTAGAAACTGTGTTCTGTCTTTGTGGATAGAGAGGAAATTCCCTACGGTAATGCATCTTACTCATAAGCTGTGGTCACATTTACTCACGGAGCAACAGGACACTCAATTAGATACAACACAACGTTTGTCGATGTTTTTAAAAAAATGGGAATGTTACATACAAACTTTAGCTGCATCAAAACAAAAACAGATACTAGCCCCTTTCTTACAAACATGTTAAACCCTCATCTGAGAGGTGAATGGTCCTCAGTGTATAAAGATTGAATACATAACATGGCAGCTCTTACATAAGTTGGTTGGGGGGGAGAGGGGTTGAATAGAGGATCCCTCTACTTGGTTTTTTTTTTTTCTTCCTCGTTATCATGGTTAGGAAACACAGGAGCCCCTACAATATAAGGCTCGGTCAATATTGTTTTTTTTGCCATTGAATAATGTTAAATACTCTGGTTTACAGAAACACAGGTGTGTCTTAAGATCCTATTAAAATGTAGGGGGGTGGGGGGTGGGGAGGTGGAAGGGGAAAAGAAAAAAAACAGAAAATGGAAAACTGTTTATTACTTTGAATGTATTGATATCCCTAGATTGGGACACTATGTATTTTCAAGTTTTGCCCAATAAAAAGAAAAAGAAAAAAAAAAAAAAAAGAGTTATCACAACACAATACTGAATGCAACTCAATAGATAATAAATAGTCATGTGATCAGGGGGCTGGAAGAAGGTTCCTAGATACAAGGTAATCACAGAGGTAAAAAGTGTATTAATATAACTGTGTTTTTTATGCAAAACTGGGGAATGGGTAATAAAGGGATTACCTATCTTTTAAAACAATAAAAAGTCTATTGTAGACTGTCCCTTTAACTCTTTATAGCTGCTTTTTGCAGTTTTGTTTTTTTGGGGGCAATTGGGGCATATTTTAACTTTTAACCAGAGGTTTGATTAACTCATCAGCATCTATTTATCAAAGCGTCGACTTTCTTGCATTCAACTGCACCAATACGCTCGACTAAGATCGCCTAACATCGCTGCCGCGGACCTGAATACGCTCTCCATAATTATCAAAAAAGTTGTCAAAAAGCCGCGGACTGTTGTTAACTGACAGTCATAGATCTCGCTGCTCTTCGGCTTTTTTTCAGCTTTCTTGGTACCCTGTCACTAAACACCCACACTATACTATACTGTTTACCGCCTATATTGCCGCAACGCTAATAAATGTATTAACCCTTAAACCGCCGCTCCCGGACCCTGCCGCAATTAAATAAAGTGTTTAACCCCTAAACCACCTCTCCCGGACCCCGACGCAACTAAATACAATTATTAACCCCTAAACTGCCGCTCCCGGAGCCCACTGCCACCTACATTATACTTATTAACCCCTAATCTTCCGCCCCCTACACGGCCGCCACCTACATTATATTTATTAACCCCTAATCTGCCGCCCCCAACGTCGTCGCCACTATATTAAAGTTATTAACCCCTAAGCCTAAGTCTAACCCTAACACCCCCTAAATTAAATATAATTTAAATAAATCTAAATAAATATTACTATCATTAACTAAATTATTCCTATTTAAAACGAAATACTTACCTGTAAAATAAACCCTAAGATAGCTATTTAAAAGTCAGTATTTAAGAGTTTTATGGGCTAACGCCGTAACATAAAACTCTTAACTAAAGTGCTAAAAAGTACACTAACACCCATAAACTACCTATTAACCCTTAAACTGAGCCCCCCTCTCATCACAAACACTAAATAAAAATGTTTAACCCCTAATCTGCCGAACCAGAAATCGCCGCCACTATAAAAAATATATTAACCCCTAAACCGCTGCCCTCCCGCATCGCAAACACTAGTTTCATTTTATTAACCCCTAATCTGCCGTCCCTAACATCGCCGACACCTACCTACATTTATTAACCCCTAATCTGCCTCCCCCAACTTTGCCTCATTTATATTAAAGTTATTAACCCCTAAATCTAAGTCTAACCCTAACCCTAACCCCCCCTTACTTAAATATAATTTAAATAAATCTAAATAAAATTACTTCAATTCACTAAATTAATTTTTTTCAATTGTATTTAATTGTAGTTAGTTTATTATTAATTTAATTATAGTGTAGTGTTAGGTGTAATTGTAACTTAGGTTAGGATTTATTTTACAGGTAAATTTGAATTTATTTTAACTAGGTAGCTATTAAATAGTTAATAACTATTTAATAACTATTCTACCTAGTTAGGGGTTAAGAACTTTAATATAGTGATAGCGACGTTGGGGGCGGCAGATTAGGGGTTAATAGATATAATGTAGGGTTCGGCGATGTTGGGGGCAGCAGATTAGGGGTTCATAAGTATAATGTAGGTGGCGGCGGTGTCCGGAGCGGCAGATTAGGGGTTAATAATATTATGCAGGTGGCGGCGATGTTGGGGATGGCAGATTAGGCGTTAATAAGTGTAAGATTAGGGGTGTTTATATTCGGGGTTCATGTTAGGGTGTTAGGTGTAACTTTTATTTCCCCATAGGAATCAATGGGGCTGCGTTAGGAGCTGAACGCTGCTTTTTTTGCAGGTGTTAGGTTTTTTTTCAGCCGGCTCTGCCCCATTGATTCCTATGGGGAAATCGTGCACAAGCACATTTTGCCAGCTCACCGCTAACGTAAGCAGCGCTGGTATTGAGGTGAGATGTGGAGCAAAATTTTGCTCTCCGCTCACTTTTCTGCGGCTAACGCCGGGTGAAAACCCTTAATACCAGCGTTGTTTGTAGGTGAGTGGTGAGGGAAAACTGCTCATTAGCACCGCACAGCATTACAGACAAAACTCGTAATCTAGGTGTTTGTCTCTGAATGAAAGGCTTCCTGGCAGTTGCTTACTTTACCAGTTGATAAATACTATCCAGGTTTATTATCTTGGTTAAGAAAAACTGGTACAATGTATACCTAGCAAACTGTTTAACTTGAATAATAAAAGGTTACTAAGATAAGCTCTTTAGTATTATTTTATCAGATATGCATTAATGTCACGAAACACACAAGCTTTAAAATGGTTCATGCACAATTATTTTTATTTTCATGTTACTTTATCTCATGCCATACTTAAGTTAGCCCTCAAAATTGTCAATACAAGGTACTCATTATCAAGTTCAACTTTATTATTTTCCATTTTAGGTAAATATTTGTTAAGCTTTCTTTAGAGAATTTTAACAAATATTTGCATGGAAAATAAATTTCTAAGCAAACAAGAAACAAAAAAAAAAATAATGGCTGACTTATCAATTGCGTATCTATTGTATATATAAATTCTTTTGTTGAATATATAAATAAATTAATAGATACAGAAAAGTTTCTCAGGTAAGCAGTCCCTTTTAGAAAGGGTTATATTTGGTTATAAACAGCCATCTCCTTAACAAAATAGTACCTTATTGAGGAAAAAAAACACTACTCAATGATTTTACTATTTGAAGTTGGATCAATTTAAAGGGACAGTTTACCCAAAACAAGAATTAATTTTAATAGAATGTGCAGACATAGTGAAATATGTTGGTGCAGGTCAAACATCTAACATCACTTTGTATGTTTATAAAACATTTTTCTAACACTCCGTTTTTGAACAGAGTTACCATACCTCTTATCATTTTTTTTGGCCATGTGGCCACTTCAATCTCACTCTGCGTAGCGCGGTACACATGCACCGGTTCTCATGATGACGTCACTGCTATTGTGAACATAGACCAGAGTTCATTACAGTCTTATCTATATGGCACACATGAACTAGAACTGTCTGGCTGTGAAAAGCTAATAAAATACACTGAGATAAGAGGTGGCATGTATGGGCTTAGAAACAAGCAGAGATTTAGAGTTTTAGAGGTTATAAAGTATATTAATAAAACAATATTGGTTGTACACAGCTGGGGATTAGGTAGTAAAGGAATTATCTATATTTCTAAACAATAACAAAATTGAGTAGACTGTCCCTTTAACCCAAATTAAAGTTGCCTAATATGATATGCAGGTTCAAGTATAAAGGTTGGTCAACTTCAAAATAATTCCAGGTAGTTGTGATATGTCTGCTTCAATTTGTTAACTGCATGTTCAGGTTCCACCTTGCATCAAAGTACACACAGATCATAATTCAAAGTTATTAAACTGTAATCCTCATAAAAAAAGATAACATCGTACTTGGGTTAGATTATTGATGCGGGAGTGTGATGCAGGAGTGACTAATTCATACTATTTTTCTTATGAATTTTGCCCTGCGCACAATATAACATGCATATTTTAATACTTCCTCAACAAATGCTAATATAAAATGTTTACTTATGCATAGTAAACATTTTTTCATTATTTACTTTGCCCTCTTTTCATGTAATTTAGCTCTGAAAATTGTGGAATTTCTATTTCTCATAACTTGAAATTAGATTTCTCAATGCACTTTATATTAACATTATACTTGTGAATAGCTTTGTTGTCTGCAGACTAAAGCCCAGATTGGCTCCTCCAAATAAGCTTTGGTGGTGGCGTTTGGCTATTAAAAAAGAATTGTAGAAAATGTACAGTGCGCTACTTCTTGGGTAAATGTCACTTCCCGTACCTAGCATCTCCAGTTCCATACCACTCACTCTGTTTATGCGGCCCCCACGGGAACACTTTGAAAGTGGCACAAAATACATTAAAGGGACACTGAACCCATATTTTTTCTTTCGTGATTCAGATAGAGCATGCAATTTTAAGCACCTTTCTAATTTACTCCTAGGCCTCTATTTATCAAGGTCTGGCGGACCTGATCCGACAGTGCGGATCAGGTCCGCCAGACCTCGCTGAATACGGAGAGCAATACGCATTCAGCATTGCATCAGCAGCTCACAAGAGCTGCTGGTGCAACGCCGCCCCCTGCAGACTCGCGGCCAATCGGCTGCCAGCAGGGGGGTGTCAATCAACCTGATCGAATCAACCCGATCGTACTCGATCGGGTTGATTTCCGGTGATGTCCGCTGCTTCATAACTGCTGTTTCTGGCGAGTCCTTTCGGAGCTTGATAGATAGGCCCCCTATTATCACATTTTCTTCGTTCTCTTGCTATCTTTATTTGAAAAAGAAGGCATCTAAGCTGTTTTTTTTTGGTTCAGAACTCTGGACAGCACTTTTTTTTATTGGTGGATGAATTTATCCACCAATCAGCAAGATACCCAGTGTTCTGGTAAGAGGGCGAACTTTGGAAAAGAGCGAACCATGTCACTTCCTGTGACGTTTCATCAGCTGTTTCACACATTTTGGATCCAATGCGCATGCGGGCCAGCTTCATCACATACCTGGCCGCATACGTCACTGCTAAAATATTTAGTGCTGTGAAATTCAGGAACCCTTTATAGAGCGCATGTGTGTGATTTTGTATCACAAATGGTGCGCTCATGGAAAGCTGTTTATTAGGCTCCTCTGCAATATTCGGAACTCCGCCCCCCACTGCAACTGCTCCCATTACTACTACTACTGTAGCTATAGCCACTGCTTCTGATGATCCAATGCAGCTTTTCACAGGCTCCGTTCAATGTCATTATCTTATGAAAGATAATGACATTGAACGGAGCCTATGAAAAGCTGCATTGGATCATCAGAAGAAGCAGTGGCTTGCCGAGGAGCGTAATAAACAGCTTTCCATCAGCGCACCATTTGTGATACAAAATCACACGCATGCACTCTATAAAGGTTCCTGAATTTCACAGCACTAAATATTTTAGCAGTGACGTATGTGGCCAGGTATGTGATGACGCTGGCACTCATGCGCATTAGGTCCAAAATGTGTGAAACAGCTGGTTCGCTTTTTTCCAAAGTTCGGCCTCTTACCAGAACACCGGCATCTAAACTCACATTCTTGACTTTCAAATAAAGATACCAAGAGAATGAAGAACATTTGATAATAGGAGTAAATTCGAAAGTTGCTTAAAATGTCATGCGCTATCTAAATCACGAAAGAAAAAATTTGGGTTCAGTGTCCCTTTAAGCTTGATACCCCTGGTCTAGACACAAATACTTATTCTTTATTACATATTGTTACATACCACACAAGCATCTCACAATGGGTTACAGATCTATAAGCTTGTAAGAAATACATGAAACTTTTAAATAATCATTGTTTGTTAGCAGCCGCAAATGGCTGCCAAGCTCTGCCCACAGCTTTTTTCTTGTCCAGTTAGCTGATTTTTTGTATGAAAGTTTAGCAGTGCATGTTTAATATTAAATTTTGAACATACACAAATCAGCATGTGTGAGTAGTAAAACTTATTTAAGAGTCGATCGTGATTGGTGAAACTTAACATTCTAAAATATATACACAATAAGTAGGCCGAGCTTGGCAGCCATTTTCGGCTTCTAACAAACAATGAATATTTAAATGTTTCATGTACTTCTTACAAACATAGATGTGGGACCAGTTGCAGGATGCGTAAGTAATCAAAATTATGTATTGGGTCTAGACTGTCCGTTTAATATTAATTGCCTCCCATTGGAAACAACGTTAAATTCTAATCCAACATTCGCCTGAACCAAATGCCTGCATGGACGATTTTCAGCTAAACCAAACGTTTAAAAAAAACTGAAACAAATCTTTCAGATGAAACTTTCAGATGTCTACAAATAACTATCTCTGGAATTCTCAAAGAGCAATGAATACCTGGAGAAATAAATAATATACCACGTATCTAATGGCTCGCATCAACCTAACATTAAAATGTATCATGTGGGGAAGTCTCCCTATGAGTGATGGGGGAAACTAGACGTGGACTCCTTGTCCAGTGTGCTTAGAGGAATGTGGCTGCACCTCACTGACGAGGCTCATAGAAGGCCGAAACGATCATCTGGGGTTGTCATGTTCCTTGTTCCTTGTTCAGAGGAGAATTGACTGGTATTTCGGGGCTGGACTGACCTTACTTGGCGGGATCAGACTGATATACTTAAGGAAAGTTTTCCTTTGTGAAAAGCACACTGGTCTAAAAGAGGCTACTTCCGGGTGGTAAATCGCCATAGAACTAGCTAATGAGCTGTTGTTCGTTCCTGGTAGAGCGCTTCTCTCTTTGTATGCAAATTAATATGACCCTAGGGAAGTCTCCCTATGGGTGATGGGGGAAACCAAAAATGGACTCCTTACCCAGTGTGCTTAGAGGAATGTGGCTGCACCTCACTGACGAGGCCCATAGAAGGCCAAAACGATCGTCTGGGGTTGTCATGTTCCTTGTTCAGAGGAGAATTGCCTGGTATTTCAGGGCTGGACTAACCTTACTTGGCGGGATCAGACTGATATACTTAAGGAAAGTTTTCCTTTGTGAAAAGCACACTGGTCTAAAAGAGGCTGCTTCCGGGTGGTAAATCACCATAAAACTAGCTAATGAGCTGTTGTTCGTTCCTGGTAGAGTGCTTCTCTCTTTGTATGTATCATGTGATCACTGGACTTTGCATTCAACTGACACAAACCTTCTCAGATTTTTTTAATATAAATTCAAACTAGATTAAAACAAAACTACAAATACAATGGTCACATGGCACCTCTAAAGATTATATTACCAGGGTTGCCAGATGTCCAGTTCTCCCATTCGTGATTGCCATCAAATTTAAGTTTTCAAAATTGAAAGTACAATAACTTATTATAACAGAAATGTGAGTATAACTGTTATGTCCTGAAGCTGGGGCAGCACAAACTAGGTCTTACAATAGTACATAGTAATAGTAATAGCAAAAATGGAAACAGACACATGAAAATGCAGTATAACAATGACTGTTTATTATGAACATAGTGCAATAACACACACTAAGCAGGGATTACAGTACAGTAGAACAAAGCAGTGATTAAACTATAAATGCATTACTTATCTTCGGATTTCCAATAAGGTATTAATAGCATGCAACAGCGATGACAGCCATCATTCAGTGGAATACAGGCAGACACTATTTCAGACTTCTCTCTCCAAGATGTTATCAAGTATACTCCCGCCTCTCTCTCAGCAATTATAATAATGAAATCTTCCGTTTAGCAGGTATGCCATTGTTATGTTAATCATATTATTTCATTCAACAAACTTATGGCTAGATTACAAGTTTTGCGTTATCAGTGAAAAATCAGCGTTATGGGTTATAACGCTGCTTTTTCACTACCGCTTCTATTACGAGTCTTGTCAAAAAAGTTGTACCACACACTTTTTTGGCCGTATCGCAAATTAACTTTTGCAATTTGTGTAAAGTCTTTTTTCAATGGGACTTCCATAGCGCCGATATTACAAGCTTTTTCTGGGAGGCCAAAAAGGGAGCAGTACAGCCTATCCCGCAAGATTCGTAACGCAATCTAAAGTTAGTAGTTATGAGTTTTACGCTACAAAGCTGTAGCATAAAACTCATAACTAAAGTGCTAAAAAGTACACTAACACCCATAAACTACCTATTAACCCCTAAACCGAGGCCCTCTCACATCGCAAACACTATAATAAAAATATTAACCCCTAATCTGCCGCTCCGGACATCACCGCCACTATAATAAACATATTAACCCCTAAACTGCTGTATTTCCTCCTCGCAAGCACTAGTTAACTATTATTAACCCCTAATCTGCTGTCCCTAACATCACCGCCACCTACCTACATTTATTAACCCCTTATCTGATTGGAACAGTCAATAGAATGCAAGCTCAATCCTATTGCTTGATTGGATCCGACAATAGGATTGAAACTCAATCCTATTGGCTGATTGCATCAGCCAATAGGATTTTTTCACCTTTAACTCTATTGGCTGATAGAATTCTATAAGCCAATCGGAAATCAAGGGACGCCATCTTGGATGACGTCACTTAAAGGAACCTTCATTCTGGAAGAAGATTTCGATTGAAGTGGATGCTCCGCGCCGGATCTCTTGAAGATGGAGCCGCTCCGCGCCAGATGGTAAAGACGGAAGATGCTGTCTGGATGAAGACTTCTGCCCCTCTGGAGGACCACTTCTGCCGGCTTGGATGAAGACTTCTCCCGGCATCGTTAAGGATGGATGTCAGGTCTTCAAAACTGTAAGTGGATCTTTGGGGGTTAGTGTTAGGTGTTCCAATCAGCCAATAGAATGCGAGCTCAATCCTATTGGCTGATTGAATCAGCCAATAGGATTGAACTTCAATCCTATTGACTGATTGCATTGCGATTTTTTCTACCTTAATTCCGATTGGCTGGTAGAATTCTATCACTTAAAGAGATATTCATTACAAAGAAGCCGTCATTTGAAGAGGATGCTCGGCGTCGGATATCTTGAAGATGGACCCACTCCGCGCCGGATGGATGAAGATAGAAGATGCCGTCTGGATGAAGATTTCTGCCCGTCTGGAAGATCACTTCTGCCTGGCTTGGATAAAGACTTCTGCCCGTCTGGAGGACCACTTCGCCCGCCTTGGATGAAGACATCTCCCGGTAAGTCGATCTTCAGCTGGGGGTTAGTGTTAGGTTTTTTTAAGGGTGTATTGGGTGGGTTTTATTTTTAGGTTAGGGTTTGGGCTGCAAAAGAGCTAACTGCCCTTTTAAGGGCAATGCCCATCCAAATGTCCTTTTCAGGGCAATGGGGAGCTTAGGTTTTTTTAGTTAGTATTTTATTTGGGGGGTTGGTTGTGTGGGTGGTGGGTTTTACTGTTGGGGGGGTTGTTTGTATTTTTTTACAGGTAAAAGAGCTGATTACTTTGGGGTAATGCCCCGCAAAAGGCCCTTTTAAGGGCTATTGATAGTTTAGTTTAGGTTAGGGTTTTTTTATTTGGGGGGGGGGGGGCATTTTTTATTTTGATAGGGCTCTTAGATTAGGTGTAATTAGTTTAAATATTTGTAATTTGTTTTTTATTTTCTGTAATTTAGTGGGGGGTTTTGTACTTTAGCTAATTTAATTTAATTTATTTCATAGTATTTAATTTAGTTAATTTATTTAATTAATTATATTGTAGTGTTAAGTGTTAGTGTAACTTAGGTTATGTTTTATTTTACAGGTATTTTTGCATTTATTTTAGCTAGGTAGTTATTAAATAGTTAATAACTATTTAATAAGTATTCTACGTAGTTAAAATAAATACAAACTTGCCTGTAAAATAAAAATAAACCCTAAGCTAGATACAATGTAACTATTAGTTATATTGTAGCTATCTTAGGGTTTATTTTATAGCTAAGTATTTTTTTTTTAAATACGAATAATTTAGGTAATGATAGGAATATTTATTTAGATTACTTTTAGTTATATTTAAGTTAGGGGGTGTTAGGGTTAGGGTTAGACTTAGGTTTAGGGGTTAATACATTTAATATAGTGGCAGCGACGTTGGGGGCTGCAGATTAGGGGTTAATAAATGTAGGTAGGTGGCAGTGATGTTAGAGACGGCAGATTAGGGGTTAATAATAGTTAACTAATGTTTGCGAGGCGGGAGTGCGGCGGTTTAGGGGTTAATATGTTTATTATAGTGGCGGCAGATTAGGGTTTAATAAGTGTAGGTAGGTTGTGGTGACATAGGGGGCAACAGATTAGGGGTTAATAAATATAATGTAGATGGCGGCGATGTTGGGGGCATCAGATTAGGGGTTAATAAGTATAATGTAGGTGGTGGCGGTGTCCGGAGTGGCAGATTAGGGGTTAATAAGTATAAAGCAGGTGTCGGCGATGTCGGGGCAGCAGATTAGGGGTTAATAAGTGTAAGATTAGGGGTGTTTAGACTCGGGGTTCATGTTAGGGTGTTAGGTGTAAACATTAATTTTATTTCCCCATAGGAATCAATGGGGCTACGTTACTCAGTTTTACACTGCTTTTTGGTAGGTGTTAGACTTTTTTTCAGTCGGCTCTCCCCGTTAATTCCTATGGGGAAATCGTGCACGAGCACGTACAACCAGCTCACTGCTGACTTAAGCAGCGCTGGTATTGGAGTGAGATTTGGAGCAAAATTTTGCTCTACGCTCACTTTTTGTCTTTTAACGCCGGGTTTCTGAAAACTCATAATACCAGCGCTGTATGTAAGTGAGCGGTGAGAATAATGTGCAAGTTAATACCTCACCCCTGTTACCGCAAAATTCGTAATCTAGGCAAGAGAGTTTTCATGAATCTTGACCATAATTCCATAATTTCATCCAAAATGGCATCTTTACTTTATGTTTTATCTGTTTGCCACATAACCTCTACTTATCAAATTAGTGAAAAATAATGGTAAGCAATTAACGCATTTTTAGGTAAAAACACATGAAAATCTGCAATTGCGATTGGCTCTAAAGCTAAAAGTGCATATCGGCAGTCGAAAATCCCATCAATTAAAAATTGTCTACTAGATTTGATTGATCCCCTTGTTATTTATCCCAAATTATTTTTTTTATTTTTTTTTAAATAACTTTATAAAGATAAAGCAGAGCAATAAAACTATAAAATACTCAAATTCCCAAACTTCTCTAGGAAGTACATACTGGCAAAACTATGAATTCAATGTTGAATAAGGTTTCGTCACTGGATACATAACTGCAAATGCTATTGTGCTTCTGCGTGCAATCAGAATGTTTCTGGACAGACGTGAACCGTGTCTGTTTCTAAGAATAAAAACCACCTGACAGTCTGTTTCTGCTGTATGTGTGCACAGTGTAGCTGCGCTCAAGCATAAGCTAAAACGTGGCACAGGTGCACCTCTGTCATCAACTAATTCACATGGCATCACTGTAAGACATGCATGCTAATTAGTCGCACAGGTAAACCGTACACTGCTTGCCTGGAAAGGTGCCTCTAATATTTCCCATTTCATCCTGCTGGCACAGAGGTATATTTTGGCTTAGGCCAACTAGGTATGTGCCTAGGGCAGCAGAAGAGTAGTCCTATGGCATGATGTCTTATCACTATTATTTTTTCAAATTTGTATTTATTTATTTTTATTAATTTGTTTACAAATAAATGATCCCTGGTTGTCTAACCACTGCCCTCCATTCAGTTGTGAAAAATATGGCAAGCATAGGCTGTAATTGTTTGGGGGATGGGTAGTTCAGGTAAAGTAGATTTCCTACTGCCTAGGGCAGTACAACATCTTAGTACAACACTAAGCTCGCAAAAACGTCTAAAGAAGCAGAGGAAGCAAACTTATTTAAAGAAACATAAAGGTGCAAAAAAAATGTCTTAATGCTTTGGAGCATTTTCTTATTTGCCCTATTGCTTACATGTAACTTGGTGTTTAACTTGTAATTACAATAAATTTTTTTGTTGTGTTGTAATAGAATAATATATTAACCAAGTCTAAAAGTTTTTAAAACAAATTAAAGTTATTGTATAAAAAGATAGATAATCCCTTTATTTCCCATTACCCAGTTTTGCATAACCAACACAGTTATAATAATACACTTTTTACCTCTGTGATTATCTTGTATCTAAGCCTCTGCAGACTGCCCCCTTATTTCAGTTTTTTTGACAGATTTACATTTTAGCCAATCAGTGCTGACTCATAAAGTGATAACAATGTTATCTATATGGCACACATGAACTAGCACTAGAAAAATGCAAGGGCTTAGCAATTAGCATATGAGCCTACCTAGGTTTAGCTTTCAACTAAGAATACCAAGAGAACAAAGCAAATTTTAAGATAAAAGTAAATTGGAAAGTTGCTTAAAATTGCATGCCCTATCTGAATCATGAAAGTTTAAATTTGACTAGACTGTCCCTTTAATATCCGTTTTACTGCAATTGTTTTTCAATATCCATACTCCACCCACCATTTGCCTTATTCTGGGCTTTACTCTGTAGACAACAAAGCTACCCACAGTTATAATTCCAGCATAAAATGCATTGTTTTACAATTGTTATCAGTTAAAGACAATTACAGAGATATATGTAGCAGGGTTAGCATTGAGAAGGCCACAGAGTGTATTTCAAGTTCTGAGAATTAAAAAATCCTAAATTTTCAGAGTTAATTACATGAAAGTTGGCCAAATAAATAATGAAATTATGTTACAAAATTGTTTCATTACAAGTAACTAAACATTTTATATAAAAACAACAACATTCCCTTTAACCCCTGTAAAATGATTTTACACATACAATCAGATCAATAGATTGCCACTCTAGAGCTGAACAAAGCCAGTGATTTAGGACTATGTACATATGCTGCTCGTGATTTGCTCAATAGCCCAAGCTCAGTTTGGCATTGACACTGCAGTACAGTTAAATACCACTAAAAAGACTTCTGTGTATCAGTCAGATGAATGCTTGTTATTGAGAAAGCTGTGTAGTGAAACACATATATTATTACTGTTATTATTATCAGTTATTTGTAGAGCGCCAACAGATTCCCAAGGTATAAGAAGTCCACTACTTAAAGGGACAGAACACGTATTATATTTCTTCAAAAGTATATTGCACTGATTATGTAGGTGGTGTAGAGAGTAAAGAAGTAGACTTGTGCATGGCGGTAAAATTCGGTACGGTTCGGATCGATTCGGATGTTTTCGAATTTCGGTTCGGATCGATTTGAATTCTAAAAAATTTGAATGAATTCGTTTCGGATTCGTTTCGGATTCATTCGGATTCGAATACATTCGGCTGGATTCGGTTCGATTCGGAAATTCGGAATTTCGGTACGTGTTAGGTGGAATGTTCTGTGTATTAGACTAGTATTATGTACTGTATATTAGGTGTAATCCATAGCAGAGTGATATAACCTAATATACAGTACAATACTAGTGTAATCCATGGCCATCCAAATCTACCGAAAAAATCCAAACTAATTCGGATTTATTCGGTAGATTCGGTACTACCGTAATTTGGAAATTCGAATCGATCCGAATCTCCGAATTGAACAAATTTGGCCGAATTTCGATTCGTTCCGAATCGAAACGCACATGTCTATAAACAAGATGACAAGTAAGCTACAGTTTAACCCCCTCTTATGGGTGAGTGTTTACATCCCTATTCAGCTGTCCCCCTCCCCTCTCTTTTTTTGTGTTAATTCTATGTCAGTGAGAGGTGCAGCCTATAAGATTACATACTGCCCTACAGCATAAAACGTAACCAGATCATCTCTGCTTCAACTACTCTGCCTCTATATACTCATCAGTCAGCAAGACAAGCAACTAAACCAGAGGCGCTTGCATACAAAATTCATGTTTTTAAAGTGTTTACACTTTTAAGAGCTAGATTATGAGTGGTGCATTAGCATGCGAGCAATAAGGGGTTTATCACGGGTGTTCGGAATTAGTGCACGTATTACAAGTTGAAAGTGAATGTGTTTGCTTGAGCCCAATTGAATTTAACAAGCAATGGGTTAGCGCAAGCTCTGGTTAACTGTTACACTCAAATAAAAAGTTGAGCAAAATACATCCAAAAATACATCAACACTCATAATAACACCATCTAACAAACATTCTTAAAAAAAAATGCAATAAAAAGTTATAAAGGCTCAAAGATATCTCAGAGGTCTCAGGTGTTAGAAAAAAAAGGCAGGCAAAGGGCTATAACACAGAAATGCATACATATATATATGTCTAAATATGTAAATGTATGTATGTATGTCTATATACAGTATGCATATATATGAATTTATATGTGTATATATGTATTTACAGACATATACACATTTAAACACATAAACACATCTGTGTATATATATATATATATATATATATATATATATATATATATATATATATACACTGTGTATATACATATATATATGTGCATTGGAGCCCTTTGCAGTCAAGTAGCTGAAAACATGAAAAATCATTATTATGCAATATTCATATTAAATATGAATGTGTTTAACTGTGTTTGGACTGTAAATATTTCACATTCCAATGTTCTTCACACAGGGGAACATGTTCTAAGTGTTTTTAAATAGATATTATTTTATATATATATATATATATATATATATATATATATATATATATATATATATATATATATATATCTGTATATATCTATACCTACATATAATTATATTACCAAAAAAAAATATTATATATAAATATATAAATATGTATTTATGAATAAATAAAACATATTTTTCTTTGCAAAGAACATTGGAATGTGAAATATTCATATTACATGTCAGGTTAGTATACTTGAGAAAACTTGATTGGTTTGCGCAACTTGGTTGTTTTTTCAACTTTTCACGCTCCATTGAAGTCTATGGGGGAATAAGTTAACGTCCGTGCCGTTATAGGAGGCAGGTATATATATATTTTTTTTGGTATCCCAAGGTACCCCCTCACCCCCTGTCAGGGTTTTTCCCTGTTGTGTTTGCCATGTGCTGCTGGCAGCTATTTTACTCACCTCTCTTACTGACTTGGTGCATTGTGGGGGATGTTGCTCACTTCCTGCACTTCCTTTTATGGCCAGACTGGTGTGCATCATCCATGTGAGACAGTATGCAGTCTCAGAGCTGTGATGTCATCACTTATTATTTAAAGGGCCTCTGTTCAGTATGCTTTGCCTTTGCGTTGTCTCAGACCTGTTTGTGAGAGTTCCTGTGTATTACCTGGCTGCCTGACGTCCTTCCTGGTTCCTGATCCCTGGCTTGTTCCTGATTCCGGCTCGTCTGACTATTCGCTTTGGCTCCTGACTCGGCTCGTCTGACTACCAGCTCTGGTTTGGACTCCTGACTTGTTATTCGACTTGTGGACTTTTTATTATTTTTTGCTATTATTAAAGGTGTAATTATTTTTGCACTTCTCGTCTCAGTCTGATTCCTGGAACCCTGACATTACGCAAAGGCCATGAATCCTGATGGTGCTAATATTCCACCTTTACCTGCCATCATTTCCAGGATGGATGTACAGGATCACCGCTTGGATCAATTTGCACAAGCCCTGCAAACCCTGCTGACTCGTACTGCACATTTGGACCCAAGTGTCCCGCAAGTTATTGCTGCTCCTGTTTCCGCTGCTGCACCTATGCCTACCAGGAGCATGTCCGGTTCTGCACCTCTACCTCAGCGATATGGAGGCAATCCTATTCAGTGCAGAGGGTTTTTGAACCAGGTGGGCATTTACTTTGAGATGTTACCTCAGGCGTTTCCCTCTGACAGAGCTAAGGTGGGATTTCTCATCTCGTTACTCTCTGACACAGCTCTTGCCTAGGCTAATCCCTTGTGGGAGACTAATAAACCTATGATTTCAAATTACCCTGAATTTGTGGCCTTCTTTCGAAGGGTATTTGATGTTCCGGCTCGCTCCTCCTCTGCTGCTAAACGACTCATGTCCTTTCAGCAAGGTACAAGATCTGTTGCTCAGTATGCTATTGAGTTCCGTATGCTTGCCGCAGAGGTAGGTTGGAACAATAAAGCCCTTGTTGCCGCCTTCTTTCATGGGCTCTCTGATGTGATTAAAGACGAAGTTGCTGCCAGAGATTTACCAGAGGATCTCAAGGCATTGGTGTCTTTTTTTTATCCTAATTGACATCAGACTCAGAGAGAGGCCCTCTTTCAAGGAGCGCTTGCGGAAGCCTCCTGTTCCATTGTCTCCTACGTGTTCGCTCCCACCCATGCCTCCCTCTCCTCCCATGCCTCCTGGTCCCGAGTCACCAGATACTGCTGAGCCAATGCAGTTGGGATTCACGCATCTCTCCGTGGTGGAGAGGGCCTTTAGGAGGAGGGAGGGGCTCTGCCTCTATTGTGGGTTACAGGGCCACCTTTTGAAGTCTTGTCCTACACGGCCGGGAAACGCTCACACCTAAGGTCCTGTTGGGGGTAGACCTTGGGTGGTTTATCCTTGTCCCCGGAACCGCTTAAGAAGAAACCTTTGGTCACGGTTGTCCTTTCCTGGGTGGACTCCTCCATAGTCACTCAGGCTCTTGTTGACTCCGGTGCTGCGGGCTATTTCATTGACAGTGCTTTTGTATCAAAGCACTCCATTCCTGTTTTTCCTCGGTCCGTTCCGCTTGCTATTGAGGCCATTGATGGCAGGCCCCTTCAGCCCACACTCGTTACTCACGAAACTGCTCCGTTGTCCATGGCTGTTGGGGTTCTCCATTTTGAAACCCTCCAGTTCCAGGTGATAAACTCTCCGCATTTTCCGGTTGTTCTGGGTTATCCCTGGCTCCAAAAGCAAAATCCCAGTCTCAACTGGCGCAGGTCCGAAATTTTGTCGTGGTCCCCGCAATGTATTTCCACTTCTCTTCGGAAACCAGTTAAAGTCTTGTGCACTTCTTCGGTATCTCAATAGCCAGAGGAGTACAGAGAGTTCCTAGACGTGTTTGGCAAGGTGCGTGCCGGTATGTTGCCTCCTCACCGGTCTTACGATTGTGCCATAGACCTGCAACTTGGAGCCATTCCTCCTCGGGGCCGGGTGTACCCTCTGTCTGTTGCAGAGAATTGTGCTATGGAGGAGTATATTGCCGATGCTCTGCCACGGGGAATCATCCGCAAATCCTGCTCTCCTGCAGGGGCTGGCTTCTTCTTTGTGAAGAAAAAGGGTGGCGAGTTATCATGTATCGATTATAGGGGTCTTAATTGTCTTACCATTAAGAATGCTTACCCTATTCTGCTCATTACGGAACTCTGCTGTTTTTCAGGAATTTATTAATGATCTCCTACGAGATATGTTGCAACAGTGTGTTGTGGTGTACTTAGACGACATCCTCATACACTCACCCACACTTGAGGCTCATCGTTCTGATGTTACACGGGTTCTTCAGAGACTACGTGAGAATGGCCTGTTTTGTAAACTCGAGAAATGTGAGTTCCATCAGACTCAAGTAACCTTCCTAGGTTATGTTATCTCTGTTGCAGGGTTCTCCATGGATCCTGACAAGTTATCTGCAGTTCTGCAGTGGCCTCGCCCATTTGGTCTTCGGTCTATTCAACGTTTTTTGGGGTTCGCCAATTACTATAGAAAGTTTATTAAAAACTTTTCTTCCTTGGTCAAACCTATGACAGACATGACCCGTAAAGAGAATGATCCACTCCATTGGTCACCTACTGCCATTAAGGCCTTTGATAGTCTTAAGACTGCCTTTGCTGCCGCTCCAGTTCTGGCTCATCCTAACCCTGTCCTGCCTTTCGTTCTTGAAGTCGATGCGTCTGAGACTGGAGTAGGTGCCCTCTTGTCTCAACGTCCTACGCCTGACTGTTCCTTGCATGCATGTGGTTTCTTCTCTAAGAAATTGTCTCCAGCAGAGTGCAATTATGAAATTGGCGAAAGGGAATTACTGGCCATAATTTTGGCACTCAAGGAATGGAGGCATCTTCTCGAGGGTACTAGCGTGCCAGTGCTCATTCTTACTGACCACAAGAATTTAACTTATCTATCTGAAGCAAAATGTTTGTCGCCCTGACAGGCCAGATGGGTGCTATTTTTGTCTCGGTTTAATTATGTTGTCTCCTACCTACCTGGTAGTAAGAATGTTAGGGCTGATGCCCTCTCTCGACAATTGTTGCCTCTGTCCAAGGAGGAGTCTGTACTTACTCCTGTTATACCTCCTGACCATATTTTGGCTACCATACATACTAATTTGACTTCTCCCTTGGGGGAGGAGATCCTGGCTGCACAAACCAATGCACCTCCTGAGAAACCTAGTGGTAAGTGTTTTGTTCCTGAGAATCTTCGAACTAAACTTTTGCACACTTACCACTATCCTAAAGCCGCAGGTCACCCAGGCAAGAACCAAATGATTTTGTCTGTCACTCGACAATTCTGGTGGCCAGGTCTTCGTTCTGATGTTGCTGCATATGTTGCCTCCTGCTCAGTTTGTGCACAGAATAAGACTCCTCGACGTCTTCCTGCGGGTCTTCTTCAACCTATTGCTAATGGTGAGCGTCCTTGGACACATCTTTCCATGGACTTCATTGTCGAGCTCCCTGTTTCCAATGGCAATACTGTTATCCTTATGGTGGTTGACCGTTTTTCTAAAATGCCACATTGCATTCCCTTGAAGAAGCTGCCTACCGCTCAGGAGCTTGCTTCAATTTTCTCCCGGGAGGTCTTCCATTTACATGGGTTACCCAAGGAGATAGTGTCGGACCGGGGTAGCCAGTTTGTCTCCAGATTGTGGCGTTCCTTTTGTGCTCAAATGGGGATCCAGCTCTCCTTCTCCTCGGCATATCACCCTCAATCCAATGGGGCTGCGGAACGGTCTAATCAAGCTCTGGAACAGTTCCTCCGTTGCTATGTCTCAGATCACCACAATAATTGGTCTGAACTGTTACCTTGGGAAGAGTTTGCCCGTAATAGTGCTATTAATGCTTCCTCCAAGTTATCCCCGTTCATGGCGAATTATGGGTTTCAACCATCCTTGTTGCCCGATTCATTCATGTCTCAGGGTATTCTGGCTTTGGAGGAGCATCTTCGGCAACTCCGTCCCACGTGGGTGCAGATTCAGGATTGCCTTCATCGTTCTATGCAGCGCCAAAAGTTCTAGGCTGATCGTAGGCGTCGGCCCGCACCTTCCTACCAGGTTGGTGAGAGGGTTTAGCTGTCCTCCCGCAACTTGAACCTTCGTGTGCCTTCCAATAAATTGGTTTCCCAATATGTTGGTCCTTTTCGAATACTCCGACGGGTTAATCCTGTGGCCTACGCTCTTGACCTTCCTCCTGCTATGCGCATCTGCAATGTTTTTCATGTCTCCCTCTTGAAACCATTGGTTTGTAATTGGTTTACCACTGTGTTGCCTCATCCCCGTCCTATCTTTGTTGACAACCATGAGGAGTATGAGGTCAGCAGCATTATTGACTCTCGTATGTCCAGGGGCCGTGTACAGTATTTGGTTCACTGGAGGGGCTACAGTCCGGAGGAGCGTTCTTGGGTTCCCTCCTCTGATGTTCATGCTTCCGCCCTCCTCCGTGCCTTCCATACCCATTTCCCCAATAAGCCTTTTGTCCTCCCACGGGGAGGGGTCGTTGAGGGGAGGGTACTGTCAGGGTTTTTCCCTGTTGTGTTTGCCATATGCTGCTGGCAGCCATTTTACTCACCTCTCTTCCTGACTTGGTGCATTGTGGGGGATGCTGCTCACTTCCTGCACTTCCTTTTATGGCCAGACTGGTGTGCATCATCCATGTGAGACAGGATGCAGTCTCAGAGCTGTGATGTCATCACTTATTATTTAAAGGGCCTCTGTTCAGTATGATTTGCCTTTGCGTTGTCTCAGACCTGTTTGTGAGAGTTCCTGTGTATTACCTGGTTGCCTGACGTCCTTCCTGGTTCCTGATCCCTGGCTTGTTCCTGACTCTGCTGTTTTCCTTGTTCCTGATTCCGGCTCGTCTGACTATTCGCTTTGGCTCCTGACTCGGCTCGTCTGACTACCAGCTCTGGTTTTGACTCCTGGCTTGTTATTTGACTTGTGGACTTTTTATTGTTTTTTGCTATTATTAAAGGTGTGATTATTTTTACACTTCTCATCTCAGTCTGATTCCTGGCACCCTGACACCCCCGCCGCCGACACTGCCACCATGCAAAAATAAAGCAATCCAAGGCACAAGACTAGACAAGACAAGATTCCATATCCAGCATATTGCGCAAAGAAGGAGAGGCTGTGAGCCGTTCAGCTTCCCCTCCTTTGCGCAATATGGAGCAAATGAGCTGCTAGAGACTGCCACTCAGTGGCGCTTAATGCTTAAGTCTCTTAGTTCGCGTGGCCCATACTGCTCAATAAAGGTTATGTCTATAAGCAGCCTTGGCAGGAGCACAGTCAATCAGCGCCCTGCTCTCTTTTTCAGATCAGTAGCTAGTAGGTCTGGGCTGGGTGCCGGGCGGGAAAGAGCTGAGAGAGGCACGGAGTGAGATGAGCAGTCACATGTGGGTAAGCCAGTAAGGAGGAGTCGGACACTCAGTGTACTGCTGTGAGGAGTGAAAACAAAGTTCTCTGTGTCTGTCACTCTCTGAGCCAGCCGTTAGCCACCTGTAAACCGTTGACTGACTCAGTCACTCAGTGTGTGTTGAATTCTACTGTCTACGCTGACTTTGTGTCACTGTTTTAGTGTCTTCAATCTGTGTCACGTCACTCACTGATGCAGTTAGGTAGGTGATTGATTTGTTCTACAGTCACATGGCTTAGCGACTAATAAAATGCTATTGCTTATATGTGCATTGCAGTATGTTTTTCAGGTGGGTGTGTATGTCATGGCTGTGTATATTAAGTTTGCTGTGACATCTCTCCTAGTCTCCTTTATTGAATTATGGGCTCGCTCTCTGCTCCTCTTCATGACATCAGTTGCTCAGCTCACTAAGATTGTGACATACACTGCCCAGTAAGTTCAGTCAAATGCACCATGATCAATAAGTTTATGGATTAATATTACTGACTGGTGGAGTAAGAGGTGGAAATTGCCTTAAAAAACGACAGGAGGTCAGTGAAATGGCTGTTATTGTAAAACCTGCTGATACAGCCATTTCACTGATTTCCTGTTTTTTTTTTTAAAGGCAATTTCAACCTCTTGCTCCCCCTCTGTAATCCATAATCTCATTGACCATGGTGCATTTGACTGACCTTACTGGGCAGTGTATGTCTTTTAGTGAACTACTGAACTTTAACTTTCAAGGTAACATTTTTCTTTAAAACGTTCCTAAAGAAGCAAGGTTTAATGAACCTAAGTCAGTGAGTTATGAGCAATGCATATGTGTCTGTCTGACTGTCTGTATAGCAACTCCCACCACTCAGGGATGGAGTCTGTGTGTTTTAAGATTGATATAGCATTGCTGGATTTTCTATGTTAATATAGACAAATGAAACAGCAAAGAAGTCAGATGATGAGCTGCAAAAGCCTATTAAGGAGATCACAGTATCACAGTATCTTTTGTCCACACAATCCCAGTCTCAACTGGTGCAGGTCCGAAAATTTGTCGTGGTCCCTGCAATGTATTTCCACTTGTCTTCGGAAACCAGTTAAAGTCTTGTGCACTTCTTCGGTATCTCAATAGCCAGAGGAGTACCGAGAGTTCCTAGACGTGTTTGACAAGGTGCGTGCCGGTACGTTGCCTCCTCACCGGTCTTACGATTGTGCCATAGACCTGCAACTTGGAGCCATTCCTCCTCGGGGCCGGGTGTACTCTCTGTCTGTTGCAGAGAATTGTGCTATGGAGGAGTATGTTGCCGATGCTCTGCCACGGGGAATCATCCGCAAATCCTGCTCTCCTGCAGGGGCTGGCTTCTTCTTTGTGAAGAAAAAGGGTGGCGAGTTATCATGTATCGATTATAGGGGTCTTAATCGTCTTACCATTAAGAATGCTTACCCTATTCTGCTCATTACGGAACTCTTTGACCACCTCAAGGGAGCTACGGTCTTTACTAAACTTGATTTGAGAGGAGCGTACAATCTCGTTAGGATTAAGGAGGGCCATGAATGGAAAACAGCATTTAACACCAGGAGCGGGCATTATGAGTATCTTGTAATGCCCTTTGACCTATGTAATGCTACTGCTGTTTTTCAGGAATTTATTAATTATCTCCTACGAGATATGTTGCAACAGTGTGTTGTGGTGTACTTAGACGACATCCTCATACACTCACTCACACTTGAGGCTCATCGTTCTGATGTTACACGGGTTCTTCAGAGACTACGTGAGAATGGCCTGTTTTGTAAACTCGAGAAATGTGAGTTCCATCAGACTCAAGTAACCTTCCTAGGTTATGTTATCTCCGTTGCAGGGTTCTCCATGGATCCTGACAAGTTATCTGCAGTTCTTCAGTGGCCTCGCCCATTTGGTCTTCGGTCTATTCAACGTTTTTTGGGGTTCGCCAATTACTATAGAAAGTTTATTAAAAACTTTTCTTCCTTGGTCAAACCTATGACAGACATGACCCGTAAAGAGAATGATCCACTCCATTGGTCACCTACTGCCATTAAGGCCTTTGATAGTCTTAAGACTGCCTTTGCTGCTGCTCCAGTTCTGGTTCATCCTAACCCTGTCCTGTCTTTCATTCTTGAGGTCGATGCGTCTGAGACTGGAGTAGGTGCCCTCTTGTCTCAACGTCCTACGCCTGACTGTTCCTTGCATCCGTGTGGTTTCTTCTCTAAGAAATTGTCTCCAGCAGAGTGCAATTATGAAATTGGCGAAAGGGAATTACTGGCCATAATTTTGGCACTCAAGGAATGGAGGCATCTTCTTGAGGGTACTAGCGTGCCAGTGCTCATTCTTACTGACCACAAGAATTTAACTTATCTATCTGAAGCAAAATGTTTGTCGCCCTGACAGGCCAGATGGGTGCTATTTTTGTCTCGGTTTAATTATGTGGTCTCCTACCTGCCTGGTAGTAAGAATGTTAGGGCTGATGCCCTCTCTCGACAATTGTTGCCTCTGTCCAAGGAGGAGTCTGTACTTACTCCTGTTATACCTCCTGACAATATATTGGCTACCATACGTACTAATTTGACTTCTCCCTTGGGGGAGGAGATCCTGGCTGCACAAACCAATGCACCTCCTGAGAAACCTAGTGGTAAGTGTTTTGTTCCTGAGAATCTTCGAACTAAACTTTTGCACACTTACCACTATCCTAAAGCCGCAGGTCACCCAGGCAAGAACCAAATGATTTTGTCTGTCACTCGACAATTCTGGTGACCAGGTCTTCGTTCTGATGTTGCTGCGTATGTTGCCTCCTGCTCAGTTTGTGCACAGAATAAGACTCCTCGACGTCTTCCTGTGGGTCTTCTTCAACCTATTGCTAATGGTGAGCGTCCTTGGACACATCTTTCCATGGACTTCATTGTCGAGCTCCCTGTTTCCAATGGTGATACTGTTATCCTTATGGTGGTTGACCGTTTTTCTAAAATGTCACATTGCATTCCCTTGAAGAAGCTGCCTACCACTCAGGAGCTTGCTTCAATTTTCTCCCGGGAGGTCTTCCATTTACATGGGTTACCCAAGGAGATAGTGTCGGACCGGGGTAGCCAGTTTGTCTCCAGATTGTGGCGTTCCTTTTGTGCTCAAATGGGGATCCAGCTCTCCTTCTCCTCGGCATATCACCCTCAATCCAATGGGGCTGCGGAACGGTCTAATCAAGCTCTGGAACAGTTCCTCCGTTGCTATGTCTCAGATCACCACAATAATTGGTCTGAACTGTTACCTTGGGAAGAGTTTGCCCGTAATAGTGCTATTAATGCTTCCTCCAAGTTATCCCCGTTCATGGCGAATTATGGGTTTCAACCATCCTTGTTGCCCGATTCATTCATGTCTCAGGGTATTCTGGCTTTGGAGGAGCATCTTCGGCAACTCCGTCCCACGTGGGTGCAGATTCAGGATTGCCTTCATCATTCTATGCAGCGCCAAAAGTTCTAGGCTGATCGTAGGCGTCTGCCCGCATCTTCCTACCAGGTTGGTGAGAGGGTTTGGCTGTCCTCCCGCAACTTGAACCTTCGTGTGCCTTCCAATAAATTGGCTTCCCAATATTTTGGTCCTTTTTGAATACTCCGACGGGTTAATACGCTCTTGAACATCCTCCTGCTATGCGCATCTGCAATGTTTTTCATGTCTCCCTCTTGAAACCATTGGTTTGTAATTGGTTTACCACTGTGTTGCCTCATCCCCGTCCTATCTTTGTTGACAACCATGAGGAGTATGAGGTCAGCAGCATTATTGACTCTCGTATGTCCAGGGGCCGTGTACAGTATTTGGTTCACTGTAGGGGCTACAGTCCGGAGGAACGTTCTTGGGTTCCCTCCTCTGATGTTCATGCTCCCGCCCTCCTCCGTGCCTTCCATACCCATTTCCCCAATAAGCCTTTTGTCCTCCCGCGGGGGAGGGGTCGTTGAGGGGAGGGTACTGTCAGGGTTTTTCCCTGTTGTGTTTGCCATGTGCTGCTGGCAGCCATTTTACTCACCTCTCTTCCTGACTTGGTGCATTGTGGGGGATGCTGCTCACTTCCTGCACTTCCTTTTATGGCCAGACTGGTGTGCATCATCCATGTGAGACAGGATGAAGTCTCAGAGCTGTGATGTCATCACTTATTATTTAAAGGGCCTCTGTTCAGTATGATTTGCCTTTGCGTTGTCTCAGACCTGTTTGTGAGAGTTCCTGTGTATTACCTGGCTGCCTGACGTCCTTCCTGGTTCCTGATCCCTGGCTTGTTCCTGACTCTGCTGTTTTCCTTGTTCCTGATTCCGGCTCGTCTGACTATTCGTTTTGGCTCCTGACTCGGCTCGTCTGACTACCAGCTCTGGTTTTGGCTCCTGGCTTGTTATTTGACTTGTGGACTTTTTATTGTTTTTTGCTATTATTAAAGGTGTGATTATTTTTACACTTCTCGTCTCAGTCTGATTCCTGGCACCCTGACACCCCCGCCGCAGACACTGCCACCATGCAAAAATAAAGCAATCCAAGGCACAAGACTAGACAAGACAAGATTCCATATCCAGCATATTGCGCAAAGAAGGAGAGGCTGTGAGACGTTCAGCTTCCCCTCCTTTGCGCAATATGGAGCAAATGAGCTGCTAGAGACTGCCACCCAGTGGCGCTTAATGCTTAAGTCTCTTAGTTTGCGTTGCTCATACTGCTCAATAAAGGTTATGTCTATAAGCAGCCTTGGCAGGAGCACAGTCAATCAGCGCCCTGCTCTCTTTTTCAGATCAGTAGCTAGTAGGTCTGGGCTGGGTGCTGGGCGGGAAAGAGCTGACAGAGGCACGGAGTGAGATGAGCAGTCACATGTGGGTAAGCCAGTAAGGAGGAGTTGGACACTCAGTGTACTGCTGTGAGGAGTGAAAAAGAAGTTCTCTGTGTCTGTCACTCTCTGAGCCAGCCGTTAGCCACCTGTAAACCGTTGACTGACTCAGTCACTCAGTGTGTGTTGAATTCTACTGTCTACGCTGACTTTGTGTCACTGTCTTAGTGTCTTCAATCTGTGTCACGTCACTCACTGATACAGTTAGGTAGGTGATTAATTTGTTCTACAGTCACACGGCTTAGCGGCTAATAAAATGCTATTGCTTATATGTGCACTGCAGTATGTTTTTCAGGTGGGTGTGTATGTCATGGCTGTGTATATTAAGTTTGCTGTGACATCTCTCCTAGTCTCCTTTATTGAATTATGGGCTCGCTCTCTGCTCCTCTTCATGACATCAGTTGCTCAGCTCACTAAGATTGTGACATACACTGCCCAGTAAGTTCAGTCAAATGCACCATGATCAATAAGTTTATGGATTATTACTGACTGGTGGAGTAAGAGGTGGAAATTGCCTTAAAAAACGACAGGAGGTCAGTGAAATGGCTGTTATTGTAAAACCTGCTGATACAGCCATTTCACTGATTTCCTGTTTTTTTTTTAAAGGCAATTTCAACCTCTTGCTCCCCCTCTGTAATCCATAATCTCATTGACCATGGTGCATTTGACTGACCTTACTGGGCAGTGTATGTCTTTTAGTGAACTACTGAACTTTAACTTTCAAGGTAACATTTTTCTTTAAAACGTTCCTAAAGAAGCAAGGTTTAATGTACCTAGGTCAGTGAGTTATGAGCAATGCATATGTGTCTGTCTGACTGTCTGTATAGCAACTCCCACCACTCAGGGATGGAGTCTGTGTGTTTTAAGATTGATATAGCATTGCTGGATTTTCTATGTTAATATAGACAAATGAAACAGCAAAGAAGTCAGATGATGAGCTGCAAAAGCCTATTAAGGAGATCACAGTATCACAGTATCTTTTGTCCACACTGTCACTGACATGCTAGACTATTAAACTGTAGAGTGTTAACTGTATAGTAAACTTTTTAGGTTTATTTTTGTATATACAATAATGGGTTTTGCTAAATGAAACCAAGGAGAACATTACTAGAGTTTGAGAGAGACTGTGTGAGAGAGAGTGTGTGTGAGAGAGAGAGAGAGAGAGAGAGAGAGAGAGAGAGTGTGTGTGAGAGAGAGAGAGAGAGAGAGAGAGAGAGAGTGTGTGTGTGAGAGAGTGTGTATGAGAGAGTGTGTGTGAGAGAGAGTGTGTGTGAGAGAGAGTGTGTGAGAGAGGGAATGTGAGAGTGAGTTAATGTGTGTATGTGTATATATATATATATATCAAATAATATGTATGTGTGTATGTTTCTCGGGCGTATCATAGCCACTGCCTCACCAGCCTCTGACCTCACCGCATGTCACAGGTTAATGCAGTCGCGATATTCTAACCTCGGCTTTTTGCACACATAAGGTTAGCATGCGAGCAAAAACTTTTTACCTTCAGCTTCTAATATGCGCGGTACCAGACACACACAAAAAGCTTATTTCTAGCAGAGTTAGCGCTCGAGCTGTAGCAATAAATAACGCTCCAATCTTAATCTAGTCCTAATTTGGTTAGTCAATTTTTTACATTGACATGGGTTTTTCTTATATTCTGTGCTATAGCAAATGAGAGACATATAAATAAGTTCCTTCAATGTTTTTTACTCATTAATTTTATACGCAATGTTTTTTATTTTATTTTTTTGCTATGCAGTGCTTAATTTTTGATGCATACAAAATATTGTAGGTCTAGTTAACAAGAATAAAATAATAATTAAAATAAAGTGCATAGTATTAAAGCAGCTAGATTTTAAAAAGTCCTATTTTTTTATAATCTCTTCATATCCATTTGTTTTACATATAGCAAGAAGATGCCTGGAACAATGCATAATTGTTTATGTGAAGGTGGAGTGATCTTTAAATAGTACGAGGTAAGCATTGTCAAAAACTGCTGCTTTTGTGCCAAATATTTTATAGGTCGGAAGGAACTGTAGAGAACTCACCTGAAACAAATACATAATCACTTATTGATGCATAACTAAAATCTACTGAGCATTCTGGGAAATTAATATCTTTGAAGGTTAGAAGTCTATATTCTGTACAAATTCAATAAAGGAAAATTGCTCCCATTGCTTGCTGTTCTGTGGACTTCATTCACTAGGGTTTTTTGAGACCTACCTTATGATGATTTGATTCCGTAAAAACATATGGAAATTGGAGATGTTTCTATGAATGGCTAGTGAATTTAGCTTGGTACTATATAGCTCACACAGGATCCATGATCTGTTCCTTATCCTAATGTTTCTAGACAAATCTGAGGACAACTTTCTTTCTTTCTCTTTCTTTCTTTCTTTCTTTCTTTCTCTCTCTATCTTTCTTTCTTTCTTTTTTTTCTTTCTCTCTCTGTCTTTCTTTCTTTGTTCCCTCTCTTTCTTTCTCTCTGTTTCTCTATCTCTCTCTTGCTCTCTCTCTATTTCTTTCTTTCTTTCTTTCTTTCTTTCTTTCTTTCTCTCTCTCTTTCTTTTTCTCTCTTTCTCTCTCTCTCTTGCTCTCTCTCTCTTTCTTTCTTTCTCTCTCTCTTTCTTTCTCTCTCTCTCTCTTTCTTTCTTTCTTTTTCTCTCTTTCTCTCTCTCTTTCTTTTTTTCTCTCTCTTTCTTTGTTTTTCTCTTTCTCTCTCTCTCTTTCTTTTTCTCTCTTTCTTTCTTTCTTTCTTTCTTTCTTTCTCTCTTTCTCTTTATTTCTTTTTCTCTCTTTCTCTCTCTCTCTCTCTTTCTTTTATTCTTTCTCTCTCTTTTTTCATTCTTTCTCTCTCTCTCTTTCTCTCTCTCTTTTCTTTCTTTTTCTCTCTTTCTTTCTTTCCTTCTTTCTTTCTTTCTTTCTTTCTTTCTTTCTTTCTCCCTCTTTCTTTCCTTCCTTCTTTCCTTCCTTCCTTCCTTCCTTCCTTTCTTTTTCACATTCGGAACAAAGATGCATTTGTGTCTGTGGATTTATGTCCATATCCACCAATAGAGCTGGAAGAGTTGTCCTTATCACCCAGTAAGGGTATCAGCTGCCCTCCATCAAAATACTGCATGATCACAGGGTGATTGGGTTGTAGAAGTAGGTAGGTGGTTACTGAACAGGCATCATCTTTTTGAATACTGGGCACCTGGAAACCAGCCAGTGAATCTCTTGGTATGTAACATGCACTTCCTGTCGAAATAAACAAGCACCTTTAGCTTACCTATGGCATTTGAAACATGGCACTGATCCACAACATATTATAGCAATAGTAAAATGCTGTAATGTATTGGAGCACATTTTTATTGCACCCCTGCATGGCTTTCTGGGGAATAAAGGAATAAACATATAGGGCTATATTACAAGTGGAGTGCGATCAAGTGAAATGCATAATCTTTTACATGACCTTGCACAAGGAATAACACACAATTTACACAAGTGGATGGTTAAACATTATTTAACAAAGCATCTTAAAGAGACACTAAACCCACATTTTTTCTTTCATGATTCAGGTAGAGAATACAATTGTAAACACAATTTCAATTTACTTCTATTATCTCATTTGCTTCATTCTTTATATATCCTTTGTTGAAGAAACAGCCATGCACATGGGTGAGCTAATCACACAAGGCATCTAAGTGCAGCCACCAATCAGAAGCTACTGAGCATATCTAGATATGCTTTTCAGCAAAGTATATCAAGAGAATGAAGCAAATTAGATAATAGAAGTAAAATAGAAAGTTGTTTAAAATTGCATGCTCTTTCTAAATCATGAAAGAAAAATTTGGGGTTTCATGTCCCTTTAATATGGAGGAAACATTTTTAGTGCACACTATACTTTTAATGGATAACACAGGGAGCTCTATTAGGGTGTTCATTGTGTTTTCATTACAAGTGGTGAGTTAAAGGTCACACAAATTTTCTTTCATGATTCAGATGGAGCATACAATTTTAAACAACTTTTTTTTACTTATAATTGCTTTGTTCTCTTGGTATACTTTGTTAAAGAGCATACCTAGGTAGGCCCAGGGGCAGCAATGTACTAACTGGGAGCTAACTGCTGATTGATGTTTGCACATATAGACGTAAACATTGGACTGATGTGTGCCACTAACTCCCAGTTTGGCCTTTCAGCTTCTTCCACAAAGAAATCAAAGAGAAGGAAGATCATTTAACATAAAATGGAAAGTTGTTTAAAATGATAGTTTAAGGCAAAAAATGAGCATGAAATGACTTAAAGGTTATCCTACCTTACTGAAATGTGAGGCTAGAGTGTTTGTATGCAACATTGTTGTCAATGTTGGGGTGGAGATTACCTTACCTTATAAAAGACCTGTGTAGTGGCTCCAATTCCCCGCCCATTACTTTACCCTCCCCTTATGTTAATGTTATTTTTGTTTTATTTGCAGGTTTCAACAGGTTAACAGCAACCTTTAGGGTGACTTTAGTCGCTTTGCCAGGGGCATGGCTATTCAGGCTCGCTTTTGTAAACCCAAAGCTGTCATTTTTTACTCCCCTTTGGCGGTGCATGTTGAAGCATCTTGCAGTGATAGGGCCCTTAACTTTAAAGTGGCTGCTTTGTTATACCTTCTGACATTGCAGGGGCCATGGCCCTGATCAGTCTTTGTGGTTCTGCGTGGGTGTGGTCACGCTAATGGTAGGGGCAAGATGTTGCAAGTCAGAGCTTGTAGCACCTCTCCCCACGGGCCTGCTGACCTGTAAACCCCTAGCGGATTATACCAACAATTTGAAGGGCAAAGCTCATCAGGGGCTTTGCAGTAATCTGAATTGGGCTTTTGTTTGGTGTATGTTTATTTATAAATTTAGGTCCCCAGATGCCGCCACCTAGAGTTTAATCTAAAAGTTTAATAGTTCATTTTTGCCTGATATTAAAAAACACGACCATGTTCACGGTCTTCTTCCAAGCAGTGTGTCTCTGTGTTTATTTCAGTTCTAGGTGGGAATGTACAAAATGGTGGTTTAGCCCTTATTGTATGCTTAATCTAAATCATGAAATAATTTTTTTGGGAGTGGAGAGCTTTAGATCGTCGGTGTTGGGCCACGATTGGTCTCATCGAGAAATTCGGCAAAATATTAAAAAGGGCTGAAAACTATTTAAAGGCAGCATCGCCAAGAGGCATTTTACATACATTTCAGTGGGTGGTGCTTCTCTGATACCAGCGCTATATTCAAAACAGCATTGCCACCTACATCAGTGTAATATAAACAATCCCTTTACACAGTACTGTCTGACAATACAATTTACATGAGTCAACAGAAACTCAACCTCTTTTCGTACAATAAAATAGTGAAATAAACACATCAATAATACACCTATTGGAGCTGAGGGATTGTGGGTATTTGACATATGTATATACATTGTTTAATGTATATGTATTATATAGTATAATGTTAGAATATGTATGTAAACTGTCATTGTCATTGTACAAATCTTCTATTGTGTCCTTAGGCATGTTATTTTTACTTATTTTAAGATTGCGATAGCGCATTCACAATATTCATATTTCAATTATATTGAGAACGCAAATTCACGTTCGTAATATTCATATTTCCCAATATTGTGATCACGATTGCGTAACCTTGTTTTACTTATAATATTGCGATTGCACTGTTATATATTAATGTAGAACACGTTTGCTACAGTGCGATTGCAATATTATAGGAAACACGATTGTGCAATCACAATATTGTGATATATGAATATTGAAAACGTGCAATCGCAATATTTAAATAAGTAAAAAAACACAATAGAAGATTTGTATAATCACGTTTACAATTTACATACATATTCTATCATCAGATTCTATAGTTTTATTAGAACGTTTATTAACACAGTAGATCGCAGATATGACAAATATATAGGCGTTCCGTGAGAGTTTCAAGGGCATTCCATGGGAGTAACCTTTATTTTAATAGGGAAACATTGCAGTGGGTTTCTAATATTCAAAACACTGTCCTCCATTTTAGCTATACCTTTTCAGCCATATGTTTCCCACTGTGACAAATCTAGTGAATGTACAGTGAAACTGAATTGACATATGGATAATTTGAAGTGTTACTACACTGAATACATTTATTTCAAACAGGTGGTGAGAGTCCACGAACCATTACTCCTGGGAATTACTCTTCGCTACCACTAGGAGGAGGCAGATATCCCCAATAGCCAAGAACTCTATAAAACCCTGCCCACCTCACCAGTACATCAGTCTTTACTTTGCCTCCACTGGAGGTGGTCGAAGAATTAAGATGTGCATTTGATTGTTAAGAGAGAGGGGTTCTCAGAATAAGCTGAGGCCATTTTCCCCTCAGAGTACAGTGTTTGTCAGAGGGATGTATTTGGAGTATTGGAAGTGACATATATTTCACCAGTGGGAATTTAGTCACAAGCCTTTGCCATGGGGGTCGCAGGGACTTGTCCTTTGCTCTTCCTGTTGGTTCGTCGATATAATCATGTTCCAATTCCTCTGCTGTTATGTTTTCAGCACTGTACTTGTTTCCTCCAGTAGCAGAGTGCCTTTGGGTGAGTACTATATTTTTATTTATTTGGAATTCTATAATTCATGTAGGTTATCACTATATATATATATATTGTTATATATGTACATAGCCTTTAGTCAGTTATATGTCGTTATTTGATATTTCCCCTTTTAAAGTTACTACGTCTTTTTTTTCACAAGCTTACATTTTTTGACACTTCAGCGTTTTCATGTGCATTTTTCAGAGTTTCTTTCAAGAGCTCTTTTAGAGCTAGATTATGAATGGAGCGCAAAATATTGCTTTCGTGAGCACAATATTTGCGCTCCAATCAGTAATACTGGTGCTTTGTTTTTATGCCGTGAGACATGGATGAGAACCTAGCGCAACAAAGGGGTTAAGTCACTCAGCGATGGGCAGCAGATTTTAAATATATGTGAATATATACATATATATGTGTTTATATGTCTATTTAGGAAAAAGAAGACGTCCGCCAAGGATACAATGTATATATTTAAAACTTTTATTGCAGTCGGTATCCAACATAAAATGGTTCAGGAACACCCAAGGGGAACAATCACTGGGAGAGGAATGTAAGCAACCGGCTTACGTGATTCGGCCACACCTGGCCGTAATCATAGCCTGCTGGTTACCTGTCACCTTTGTTTCTTTAAAAAGGGTAAAAAACAATGCTTATTGGCTAATACAGCGTACACTCCTCTCTCACTCAAAGTACCAACCCTCACTTATGTTAAACAAGTTAGAAAGCTGGCTATATGGAATCTGTATAGATTCTGGGAACAATTTATAGTATAAACATATAGACACTGATATATGTTCACAATTAATTACAAATCATGATGTTTCAAAATAAGAGAACAAAATTCAAAAATATATATGCAAATATACAGTGTAATAAATACAATTCTGTGCATTAATACATTAAATAAATAGATACATATAATATAGAGTACATGATATCATACAAAGGTAAAAAAACAAACAAACCTGTCTTACATTCTATTCCTCATAACCATATATATATACACAGGAGAGAGATGGAAATACACTTCATTCCCAATAGTTAATAAGTACACATATGAACACATAAATATATAAGCATATACATATATATTTAGAGAGAACACACAGTTCCCCATAGACAGCAATGTAAAGGCACTTTTCTAATACCCCACACCCACTCACTTTAACCAATAAAAATACTTTGTGAAGCTATTTTTTTTTTAAAAAATGATGCTACCTTTTTTATTTATTAAGGAACCTCACACTCAGGTAGATTACGAGTTTTGAGCGCTATAGAGAAATTAACAAAAGTTACGTTATTTAATTTACTATAGCGCTGCTATTACAAGTTTTCAAACATACAACTTTTGCGTGTGATATGGTTGCGTTGAGCTCCATACCGCACACAATTAGAGCGCTGCTGAGACGTGCTCGTGCACTATTTCCCCATAGATGGGGATAGCCGGCCAAAATAAAACCTAATACCTGCGATCACGGAAACAAAAGTTCTGTAACGCAGCCCCAATTATGTCTATGGGGAAATAAAAAGACAGTTTAAACCTTACACCCTAACATAAACCCTACGTCTAAACACCCCTAATCTGCTGCCCCCAACATCGCGGATTTCTGCCTACAGTTATTAACCCCTAATCTGCCGCTCCCGATATCGCTGCCACTATACTACATTTATTAACCCCTAAACCACCAGCCCCCCACATCGCAACAAGCTAAATTAAACTATATTAACCCCTAAACCTAACCCTAACGTAACCCTAACCCTAACACCCCCTAACTTTAACATAATAAAAATATAGCTAAATTAAATTTACAATTATTAACTAAATAAACCTATTAACCGCTAAACCGCCAGCCCCCCACATTGCAACAAGCTAAATTAAACTATATTAACCCCTAAACCTAACCCTAAACCTAACCCTAACCCCCCTAACTTTAACATAATTAAATTTGATCTAAATTTAATTTACAAATATTAACTAAATAATTCCTATTTAAAACTAAATACATACTTACCTGTGAAATAAAACCTCAGCTAGCTACAATATAACTAATAGTTACATTGTAGCTAGCTTAGGTTTTATTTTTATTTCACGGGTAAGTTTGTATTTATTTTAACTAGGTAGACTAGTTAGTAAATAGTTATTAACTATTTACTAACTAGGAAAAAATTCAGCACTCGGGGGACACCAACTGAAATTAAAAGGCAAAACTTTATTCCATTAGTTTAAAAATACAGGTAGGATCAGGGAATTAACCCCTATTTTTTCCTTGTTCTTACATTTTTTGCGGCTTGCGCTTAGCCGCGTTTGATTTGCACCTCACGGGGCTGTGAGCAAACATACCCTATCGGCTTGGCAGCAATAGGACTCTCCCCTCTACATCACGCTCTGCAGCGGCCTAGTCTCTCTTACTCCCAACTATTTACTAACTACCTAGTTAAAATAAATACAAACTTACTTTTGAAATAAAACCTAACCTGTCTTACACTAAAACCTAACATTATAAAAAATAAAAAACCTACCATTACCAAAAATAAACTACCATTACAAATATAAAACAAAAATATCAATACAAAAAAAACACGAAATTATCCCAAAAAATAAAGATTAATCCTATTCTAATACCCTTAAAAAAAACACCCCAAAATAAAACTTTAAAAAGAATACAAACACCCCCTAGCACTATACAAACCCCCACCCCCAAACTACCAAGGGCCCTTAAAAGGGCCTTTTGGGGGGCCTTTAAAAGGGCCCTTTGTAGGGCAATGCCCTGAGATAAACAGCTCTTTTACTTTAAAAAAAAAACACCCCCTAAAAATATACAATACACAAAATAACAAACAAACTATCAAAATAAAAAAGCCCACCCAAAATTAAAAAAAACCTAGCCTACAATAAACTACCAATGGTGGGGCATTGCCCCAAAGATATCAGCTCTTTTACCTGTAACAAAAATACAAACACCCCCCCAACAGTAAAACCCACCACCCAACCAACCCCCCCAAATAAAAAAAACTATCTAAAATAACCTAAGCTAACCATTGCCCTAAAAAGGGCATTTGTAAGGCCATTACCCTTTAAAGGGCTTTTGGCTCTTTTACTTCCCAGACCCTAAACTAAAAAAAAACACCCAAAAAACCCTTAAAAAAACCTAACACTAACCCCAGACGATCCACTTGCAGTTGTTTAAGTCCCGCTTGAAGGATCCATCCAGCTGGCGAAGTCCTCATCCATGCGACAAGAAGTCTTCATCCAGGCGGCCTCTTCTATCTTCATCCAGCCTGCAAAGTCCTCATCCATGCGGTAAAAAGTCTTCATCCAGGTGGCCTCTTCGATCTTCATCCAGCCGGCGCAGAGCGGACCATCCTGAAGACATACGGCGCGGAGCATCCTCTTCATACGGTCTCCGCTGTACACTGACTGTTCAATGCAAGAGACGCGATTCAAGATGGCGTCCCTTGCATTCCTATTGGCTGAAAATTTAAAATGAGCCAATAGGAATTAGGGCTGCTAAAATCCTATTGGCTATTCAAATCAGCCAATAGGATTTAAGCAGCACTCATTCTACTGGCTAATTTGAATTAGACAATAGAATGAGAGCTGCTTAAATTTTATTGGCTGATTTGAACAGCCAATAGGATTTTAGCAGCCCTATTTCCTATTGGCTGATTAAAAATTTTCAGCCAATAGGGATGCAAGGGACGCCATCTTGAATCACGTCCCTTGCATTGAATATTCAGTGTACGGTGGAGACCGTATGAAGAGGATGCTCCATGCCGGATGTCTTCAGGATGGACTTGCTCCGCGCGGGCTGGATGAAGATAGAAGAGGCCGCCTGGATGAAGACTTCTTGCCGCATGGATGAGGACTTCGCCAGCTGGAGGGATCCTTCAAGCAGGACTTCAACAACTGTAAGTGGATCGTCGGGGGTTAGTGTTGGCCTCTTCGATCTTCATCCAGCCGGCGAGGAGCGGGTCCATCCTGAAGACATCCGGCAAGGAGCATCCTCTTCATACGGTCTCCGCTGTACACTGACTCTTCAATGCAAAAGACGTGATTCAAGATGGCGTCCCTTGCATTCCTATTGGCTGAAAATTTAAAATCAGCCAATAGGAATTAGGGCTGCTAAAATCCTATTGGCTATTCAAATCAGCCAATAGGATTTAAGCAGCACTCATTCTATTGGCTAATTTTAATTAGACAATAGAATGAGAGCTGCTTAAATCCTGTTGGCTGATTTGAATAGCCAATAGGATTTTAGCAGCCCTATTTCCTATTGGCTGATTCAAAATTTTCAGCCAATAGGGATGCAAGGGACGCCATCTTGAATCGCGTCCCTTGCATTGAATATTCAGTGTAGGGCGGAGACCATATGAAGAGGATGCTCCGTGCCGGATTTCTTCAGGATGGACCCGCTCCACGCGGGCTGGATGAAGATAGAAGAGGCCGCCTGGATGAAGACTTCTTGCCGCATGGATGAGGACTTCAAGCAGGACTTCAACAACTGTAAGTGGATCGTCGGGGGTTAGTGTTAGGTTTTTTTAAGGGTTTTTTGGGAGGTTTTTTTTTAGTTTAGGGTCTGGGCAGTAAAAGAGCTAAATGCCATTTTAAGGGCAATGCCCATAAAAATGCCCTTTTCAGGGCAATGGTTAGCTTAGGTTATTTTAGAGAGTTTTTTTATTTGGGGGGGGTTGGTTGGGTGGTGGGTTTTACTGTTGTGGGGGGGTGTTTGTATTTTTTTTATAGGTAAAAGAGCTGATATCTTTGGGGCAATGCCCCACAAAAGGCCCTTTTAAGGGCCATTGGTAGTTTATTGTAGGCTAGGGGGTATATTTTGGGTGGGCTTTTTATTTTGATAGGGCTATTAGATTAGGTGTAATTCTTTTTTATTTTTCGTAATTTAGTGTTTGTTTGTTTTTGTAATTTAGTTAGTTGTTTTTTTTAATTAGATACTTTTTGTAATTTTTAGAGTAGTGTTAGGAATTTTGTATTGGTAGTTTAGTTTTATTTAATTGGTAGTTTGTTTAATTTTAGTTGAATAAATATAATAGTTTAATTGTTAGTTTAAAAAAATTTTTTTTAATTTGACAGGTAAGTTTCAATTTAAGATAGGGAAAACAGAATTTATGTTTACCTGATAAATTTCTTTCTCCTATGGTGTATCAGGTCCACGGCTTCATCCTTACTTGTGGGATATTCTCAATCCCTACAGGAAGTGGCAAAGAGAGCACACAGCAGAGCTGTCCATATAGCTCCCCTCAGGCTCCGCCCCCCCAGTCATTCGACCGACGGTTAGGAGAACCATAGGGTGCAGTGGTGACTGTAGTTTACAAAAATAAATTTAAACCTGACCAAATGCCAGGGTGGGCCGTGTACCGGATACACCGTAGGAGAAAGAAATTTATCAGGTAAACATAAATTCTGTTTTCTCCTACATTGGTTTATCCGGTCCACGGCTTCATCCTTACTTGTGGGAACCAATACCAAAGCTTTAGGACACGGATGAAGGGAGGGAACAAGTCAGGTAACCTAAACAGAAGGCACCACTGCTTGTAAAACGTTTCTCCCAAAAATAGCCTCCGAAGAAGCAAAAGTATCGAATTTGTAAAATTTGACAAATGTATGCAGTGAAGACCAAGTCGCTGCCTTACAGATATGTTCAACAGAAGCCTCATTCTTGAAAGCCCATGTGGAAGCCACAGCTCTAGTAGAGTGAGCTGTAATTCGTTCAGGAGGCTGCCTTCCAGCAGTCTCATAAGCCAACCGGATGATGCTTTTCAGCCAGAAAGACAGAGAGGTCGCAGTCGCCTTTTGACCTCTCCTCTTGCCAGAATAGACGACAAGCAAGGACGATGTTTGTCTGAAGTCTTTAGTTGCTTTTAGATAAAACTTCAAAGCACGAACCACATCAAGATTGTGTAACAGACGTTCCTTGTTAGAAACTGGATTAGGACACAGAGAAGGAACAACTATTTCCTGGTTAATATTCTTATTGGAAACCACTTTTGGAAGAAAACCAGGTTTGGTACGTAAAACGACCTTATCTGTATGAAACACCAGGTAGGGTGAATTACACTGCAAAGCAGACAATTCAGAAACTCTTCTAGCAGAAGAAATAGCTACCAAAAACAAAACTTTCCAAGATAGTAACTTAATATCTATGGAATGTAGAGGTTCAAACGGAACCCCTTGAAGAACTGAAAGAACTAAATTTAGACTCCATGGAGGAGCCACAGGGCTGTAGACAGGCTTGATTCTGACTAAAGCCTGTACAAACGCCTGAACATCTGGCACGGCTGCCAGACGCTTGTGTAACAAAACAGACAGAGCAGATATCTGTTCTTTTTAAGGAACTAGCTGACAGACCTTTCTCCAATCCTTCTTGGAGAAAATATAGTAACCTTGGAATCCTAATCTTACTCCATGAGTAACCCTTGGATTCGCACCAGCAAAGATATTTCCGCCATATCTTATGGTAAATTTTCCTGGTGACAGGCTTTCTAGCCTGGATCAGAGTATCTATAACTGATTCCGAAAACCCACGCTTAGCTAGAATCAAGCGTTCAATCTCCAAGCAGTCAGTTGCAGAGAAACTAGGTTTGGATGTTCGAATGGACCTTGGATTAGAAGGTCCTGCCTCAAAGGTAGCTTCCATGGTGGAACCGATGACATATTCACCAGGTCTGCATACCGAAGCCTTCTCCTGTTTGATCCTGGCTACTAGCCGGGGGAGAAGAGGAAACGGTGGAAAGACATAAGCTAGATTGAACGACCAAGGCGCCACTAAGGATTCTACCAATGTCGCCTTGGGATCCCTGGACCTGGACCCGTAACGTGGAACTTTGGAGTTCTGACGTGACACCATCAGATCCAGATCTGGAAGGCCCCATAGTTGAGTTAACTGGGCAAAAACTTCCGGGTGAAGTTCCCACTCCCCCGGATGGAAAGTCTGACGACTCAGATAATCCACTTCCCAGTTGTCCACTTCTGGGATGTGAATTGCTGATAGATGGCAGGAGTGATCCTCTGCCCATTTGATGATCTTGGATACCTCCCTCATCGCCAGGGAATTCTTTGTTCCTCCCTGATGATTGATGTACGCTACAGTCGTCATGTTGTCCGACTGAAATCTGATGAATTTGGCCTCTGCTAGTTGAGGCCATGCCTGGAGCGCATTGAATATCGCTCTCAATTCCAAAATGTTTATCGGGAGAAGAGATTCTTCCCGAGACCATAGACCCTGAGCTTTCAGGGACTCCCAGACCGCACCCCAGCCTAAGAGGCTGGCGTCGGTCGTGACAATGATCCACTCCGGTCTGCAGAAACTCATTCCCTGAGACAGGTGATCCTGAGACAACCACCAGAGGAGTGAGTCTCTGGTTTTCTGGTCCATTTGTATCTAGGGAGACAAATCTGCATAATCCCCATTCCACTGTTTGAGCATGCACAGTTGCAGTGGTCTTAAATTAATTCGAGCAAAGGGAACCACGTCCATTGTTGCAACCATTAGTCATATTACCTCCATGCACTGAGCTACAGAGGGTTAAGGAATGGCATGAAGAACTCGACAAGAGTTCAAAAGTTTTAACTTCCTGACCTCCGTCAGAAAGATCTTCATTTCTACCGAGTCTATTATTGTTCCCAGGAAGGGAACCCTTGTGAACGGGGACAGAGAACTCTTTTCTATGTTCACCTTCCACCCGTGAGACCTTAGAAAGGCTAGAACAATGTCCGTATGAGCCTTTGCTTTGTGAAAGGATGACGCTTGTATTAAGATGTCGTCTAGGTAAGGTGCTACTGCAATGCCCCTTGGTCTTAGCACCGCTAGAAGGGACCCTAGCACCTTTGTGAAAATTCTGGGAGCAGTGGCCAATCCGAAGGGAAGAGCCACGACCTGGTAATGCTTGTCCAGAAAGGCGAACCTCAGGAACTGATGGTGATCTTTGTGGATAGGAATATGCAGGTACGCATCCTTTAAGTCCACGGTAGTCATATATTGACCCTCCTGGATCATTGGTAAAATTGTCCGAATGGTTTCCATTTTGAATGATGGAATTCTGAGGAATTTGTTTAGGATTTTTAAATCCAGGATTGGCCTGAAAGTTCCATCCTTTTTGGGAACTAAAAACAGGTTTGAGTACAAACCCAGTCCTTGTTCTGCTGTTGGAACTGGGTGTATCACTCCCATTTTTAGAAGGTCTTCTACGCAACGTAAGAATGCCTGTCTCTTTATCTGGTCTAAAGATAAGCGAGACATGTGGAACCTTCCCTTTGGAGGAAAGTCCTTGAATTCTAGAAGATACCCCTGAGAAACAATTTCTAGTGCCCAGGGGTCTGGAACATCTCTTGCCCAAGCCTGAGCAAAGAAAGAAAGTCTGCCCCCTACTAGATCCAGTCCCGGATCGGGGGCTACCCCTTCATGCTGTCTTGGTAGCAGCAGCAGGCTTCTTGGCCTGTTTACCCTTGTTCCAGCCTTGCAATGGTTTCCATGCTGGTTTGGGCTGGGATGCGTTACCCTCTTGCCTAGTGGCTGTAGAGGTAGAAGCAGGTCCGTTCCTGAAATTGCAAAAGGAACGAAAATTAGACTTATTTTTAGCTTTGAAAGGTCTATCCTGTGGAAGGGCATGGCCCTTTCCCCCAGTGATATCTGAAATAATTTATTTCAACTCTGGCCCGAATAGGGTCTTACCCTTGAAAGGAATATTAAGCAATTTTGTTTTGGACGACACATCCGCCGACCAAGATTTTAGCCAAAGCGCGCTGCGCGCCACAATTGCGAAACCAGAATTTTTCGCCGCTAATTTAGCTAACTGAAAAGCGGCATCTGTAATGAAAGAATTAGCCAACTTCAGGGCGTGAATTCTGTCCATGACTTCATCATAAGAAGTCTCCTTCTGGAGCGAGTTTTCTAGTTCCTCAAACTAAAAAGCCGCTGCAGTGGTTACAGGAATAATGCAAGAAATTGGTTGATGAAGAAAACCTTGTTGAACAAAAATTTTCTTAAGTAAACCTTCTAATTTTTTATCCATAGGATCTTTGAAAGCGCAACTGTCTTCTATTGGTATAGTCGTGCGCTTAGCTAGTGTTGAAACTGCCCCCTCTACCTTAGGGACCGTCTGCCACGCGTCCCTTCTGGGGTCAACAATTGGGAACATTTTCTTAAATATAGGAGGGGGAACAAAAGGTACACCTGGCTTCTCCCACTCCCTAGTCACGATATCCGCCACCCTCTTAGGTATCGGAAACGCATCAGTGTGTACTGGGACCTCTAAGAATTTGTCCATTTTACACAATTTTTCTGGGACCACCAAAGGGTCACAATCATCAAGTGTAGCTAGGACCTCCTTAAGCAGGGCGCGGAGGTGTTCTAGCGTAAATTTAAATGCTATGGTATCTGGCTCTGCCTGCTGAGAAACTTTTCCTGTGTCAGAAATTTCTCCCTCAGACAGGCCCTCCCTCACCGCCAAGTCAGATTGATGTGAGGGCACTACAGATAAATTATCCTCTGCGTCTGCTTGCTCATTTTCTGTATTTAAAACTGAGCAATCACGCTTCCTTGGAAAAGTTGGCAGTTTGGATAAAAATGCTGTGAGAGAATTATCCATTACTGCTGCTAACTGTTGCATAGTAATTGCAATTGGTGCGCTAGATGTACTGGGCATCTCTTGCGCGGGCATAGCTGGTGTTGACACAGAAGGAGAGGATAGCGGGCTATCCTCACTACCTTCAGCTAAAGAATCATCTTGGGCTACATCTTTAAGCGTGACTGTACGGTCCTTAAGCTGTTTGGACGCTATGGCACACTTCACACATAAATTTAATGGGGGAACCGCCTTGGCCTTTAAACATACAGAACATAGGCTATCTGAAGGGTCAGACATGTTTGACAGACTTAGACAGAACTTCAATGCAATAAAAATTAATTTTGACAAAGACTGTGTCTTTAAATAATAAAAGTGCACACTTTATTACTGAAGCATCAAAAAAACATCAAATAAACATCCGATTTTAATGTAATTTTCACCACATTGTCTTAATGCTTTGAAAAGATTGCACACAAATTTTCAGACCAATTAACCCCTTAATGCCCAAACCGGAGCTAAGAACAGCAGTTAACCGGTTAAAAACACTACAGTACAATGCCACAGCCTCTACTGTGGCTTTTACCTTCCTTAGGGATTATTTAAGTAGGAAATAAGCCTCTCTGAAGTCCTTTCTGATGTCTCTGGACTCCCCACGTGAAGCTGCATGAACTGTCTAGTCAAAATAACTGCGCAATTGAGGCGCGAAAATGAGGCCTCCTCCCTCTTCATTCCAGAGTGGTGGGGTCTTTTAGACTAGATTAGGTGTCCAATTAAGTGCCAGGCGCAATATTAAACCCCATAAGTGTTTCAAAAGTCTCAAAAAATACCTTATTCATACTGAAAACATGCTAAAAAGCAATTGATTAAGCCCACAATAGTGTCAACCAGCATAGAGCCCTTAATATAAGCCATCATTTTATACAGAGTCTGAGAAAAATGGCTTACCTATCCCTGAGGGGATTTCTGACAGTCTTCTAGCATTACTTGGTCTTGTTAGAAAAATGACTGATCATACCTGAAGCAGTTAAGCCTGCAAACTGTTCCCCCCAACTGAAGTTCTCTGGTATTCAACAGTCCTGCGTGGGAACAGCAATGGATTTTTGTTACTGGTGCTAAAATCATATTCCTCTCAGCAGAAATCTTCATCACTTTCTGCTTCAGAGTAAATAGTACAAGCCGGCACTATTTTAAAATAACAAACTCTTGATAGAAGAAATAAAAAACTACAACTAACACCACATACTCTTTACCACCCCCGTGGAGATGCTACTAGTTAGAGCGGCAAAGAGAATGACTGGGGGGGCGGAGCCTGAGGGGAGCTATATGGACAGCTCTGCTGTGTGCTCTCTTTGCCACTTCCTGTAGGGATTGAGAATATCCCACAAGTAAGGATGAAGCCATGGACCGGATACACCAATGTAGGAGAAATTGTAATTTTAATATAAAGTTAGGGGGTCATTAGGTTTAGGGGTTACTAGTTTAAATTAGTTTATTTTGTTGTGGGGGCTTTCGGTTTAGGGGTTAATAGTTTATTTTAGTATATTTTGTTGTGGGGGGCCTGCGGCTTAGGGCTTAATAGGTTTATTATAACGGCGGTGTGGGCAGACAGCAGATTAGGGGTTAATAATATTTAAATAGTGTTTTTGATGCGGGAGGGCGGTGGTTTAGGGGTTAATAACTTTAGTATAGTGGCGGCGATGTGGGGAGCGACAGATTAGGGGTTAATAAATTTATTATACTGTTTTTGATGCGGGAGGGCCTCGGTTTAGGGGTTTATAAGTAGTTTATGGGTTTTTTAGTGCACTTTGTAGCAGTTTAGTTATGAGTTTTATGTTACAGATTTGTAGTGTAAAACTCATAACTACTGACTTTAGATGGCGGTACGGATTTTGTTGTTTTAGGCTGTAACGCTCACTTTTTAGCCTCACTGCAAAACTCGTAATACTGGCGCTATGAGAATCCCATGAAAAAACGTCATTTTTACGTGTGCAGGACTGACGTTGCGGTACAGGCTAAAAGGTGTGCGGTACACCTATACCGACAACACTTGTAATAGCAGCAGTGCAGTATTAACACTGAAAATGCCATATATTCAGCGTTACAAGCCGCAACGCAAAACTAGTAATCTAGCTGACTGTATTTTGGGGGCAATTGGGGGACATTTTTAAAATTAAAAAGAGATCTGATCTCTGATTAATTTTCAAAGTGCTAATTGCTACTGAAAGCTCACAGTAGCATTAACCAGTCGCTTGTAATGGCTGGTTATTTAGTAAGCACACGTAAACGGGCAAATTTGCTTGTTATAGGCACAAGATAAATTAGCGCGCCACTTGTAATCACTTGTAATCTAGCCCTTAATGGGGATATTATAATTTAACTTTATGTTTTCTGCTTTTAACTATTATTAGTTTTTCTGAAGTTATGGAGCTTTGTTATTCTGTCCCTAAATCTGCCTTTGAATCTGGGTCATTTGAACATTTTACTACCAATGTTTTTATTGATATATGCTTAGGAATTTCCTTCAGCAATCTTATGCAATAAACAAATAAGTGTTTTAATGCGTTCTAACTATTTCTACTGTTTTTGCTTTAATGGGGATTACTGCTCATTCTGTTTTTCTCAGGAGGTATATACTATGTTTACTCTTGTAATTGAGAACGTCACTCGAACAACAGTGCTGAAATGTTGATGACCATGCTTCTCTCAACTAAGCGTAAAAGGTCAGTTCAGAATTTACCTTTTACTAGTTCTTAGCCTGCTAATGTGAATGTTTCTAGTCATGAGACTATTGTGACCTCAGAGGAAGTCTTCCTCTGAACATTTTACTCACATGCTTTTATTTCATTTATGTTAAAGGGACACTGAACCCAAATTTCTTTCTTTCATGATTCAGATAGAGCATGCAATTTTAAGCAACTTTCTAATTTACCCCTTTTATCAATATTTCTTTGTTCTCTTTATCTATCTTTATTTGAAAAAGAAGGCATCTAAGCTAAGGATCTTGTAAATGTTTGGCTCAGAACCATGGACAGCACTTGTTTTTTGGTGCTGTCGAATCAGCAAGGACAACCCAGTTTGTTCACTAAAAATGGGCCAGCATCTAAACTTACATTCTTGCTTTTCAAATAACCATACCAAGAGAATGAAGAAAATTTGATAATAGGAGTAAATTAGACAGTTGCTTAAAATTGCATGCTCTATCTAATTCACGAAATAATTTTTTTTGGTTCAGTGTCCCTTTAAGCATATGCATTCTCTTTTTAGGGAAATATTTGCTTTCTAACTTACTTTAGAGGTTAGATGGGGATATACAAATACTGTTTTATCCCTTGGTGTGTTTTTGTCCCTGTTGTATTTTCTGAGATTATATCTAGAAATTGGACTTAGCCAGGTTTACCTTTTATTTCTTCTACAAAGTTTCAGAATTTGTATTATTTTCAGGCTTCTATTATTGAGATTTAGGAAGCTATTCCCAAAGTGGTTGGGACCATTTTTTACTCTGGCTATGCGTACTTACATTACTTTAGAAGATAGTTCTTACTTTATAGTCCCTTTAGATAGGAAGTTAAATTCTATTCTTTAGAGGGCTTATTTGCAAGCAACTTTTCCAATCCAGTCTTATTTATTGCTCTTGATTGATCTTTGAGTTTCTGGACAGTTTTCTTTTTATTCTGCATGTGAGACTTTTATAAAACCTCTTATGTTGTTTAAAAGTGCAAAAGCTTTATTTTGTCATCTCTCATTAATGCTAGAGTATGGGGCCGATTTATCAAGGAGCGAATGGCCCCTAATGCCCTTTCAGGCTCCCTGGAAACAGCAGTTAAAAAGCAGCCTTAAGAACGCTGCCTCCTTAACTGGTCTGCCGCCTCTGAGGCTGTGGACATCAATCCGCCCGATATCATATGATCGGGCTGATTGACACCCCCTGCTAGCGTCCGATTAGCCACAAATCTGCAGAGGGTGGCAATGCACAAGCAGTTCAATGCACAAGCAGTATGCTGTTGGCATTCAGCGATGTCTGTCAGACATGATCCGCTGAGCAGATCATGTTGGACAGACATTTAATAAATCGACCCCTTAGTCTTTAGCTATTCTTTCTAGAAGCATATTATAATTAAAATCTTGCTGACATGATTTCTAAATCCAGACTTTTATCTCTTTCTTTATGGAGAAATATTTTATTTGGTTCTGTTCTAGATTTCCTTTGTTTCTATTGTGTCTGGGATTTAAAGGGACAGTTTACTCAAAAAAATTCTCCCCTTTAATTTGTTCCCAATGATCCACTTTACCTGCTGGAGTGTATTAAATTGTTTACAAGTAGCTCCTTTACCCTTATATTGGCATTTGAAATTGTTAATTTAGCATGTGGTATCCCCACCTATTCTGAAAGTTTTAGGCCGCGCGTACCAGCTATAGATAAGCTTTGTAAACACAGCCAGCAGAAGAAATTACACTCCCAGTGTGATAAAGCAGAGATAAGGTAATACAATGTTGATTTTCCATTGTTCTCTCAAAGTATTGGTGATTGTTTTAAGGACAGATATAAGATAAAGAAGCAGGTATATGTGCACAATGTGATACAGTAATGAGATCTGATTATACCTACAAGCTCAACCCATTTTATTAGGCTGTGGCTTCAAAACACAAAATCAGAGCTTTAATATACAGAAATAAACCTTAAAAAGCTAATTTTCATACATTTTTTACTCTGCAGTTGGTAAAAAAAGCAATTGTAAACACATTAAGGGAAAAACTATTTTACAGTATACTGTCCCTTTAAGGAGCTTTTTCTTTCTCGGGCCTAGTAGTCCAGGGGTAAATTTAAAGCTCAGATTTTATTTTGTCCCTTCCATCAGAAAAGGGCTCAGAAATCTTTTTCTTCCACCTGGTATCAGAGTTTCTCTGGTTCCGTCTGGATATTATAAAATAATGTAGTGGACCAAATTTGCAAAGCAGCTATTTGGTCTTGTTTGCACATGTTTTCTACCATTTTTATGTTTTTTTGCTTCTTCTGAGGCAGCCTTTGGTAGAATATCCTTCAGGCAGTGTCTCAGGTTGATTTCTCTTTTCCTGTTGGTTATTTTTTTATTGCATTTTTTTAGGCTCTACTAGGATTGTGGATTTAGTTTCTCAGTGATTAGTTTTAGATCCCTCCCTTTTCTGTTATTACTTCTTGGGTATTAGTTACCAGGAGTAATGGATTGTGGACTCACACCACCTGTATGAATGAAAACATAATTTATGGTCACCTGATAAATTAATTTCTTTGATGGTGAGAGTCCACCCTCTTTTTTTCTAAGTTTTTTTTTTGCTCACATCTTTTTTCCCTGCTCCTATTTTGTTTTCTCTTATTACTTTTCTTCCTCTTTGTGCTCAGCTATACGTTAAACTGAGGTACTAGTGAGGTGGGAGTAGTTTCATAGAATTCTTGGAGTTTTGGGATCTTTGCTTCCTCCCAGTGGTAAGAAAGAGCAATTCCCAGGAGTAATGGATCGTGGACTCTCATCACTACAAAATAAATTAATTTATCAAGCAAACACCTAGTATGTTTTTTTATTTTTGCAAATGCACAGTGTATTTTGTGTAAACCTGCTTAAAAGTCACCCCCCCCCACACCATCTACATCACAACTCAGTAGCGATGTCCGCAGACTTTTTCCAAAATTGTGATCCCCATTATATCCTATGGGAGACACATCACCACTCGTCAGCACAACAAGGATCAGTCCACTTTTTTAGAATATATCGCCAGACTGACAGACAGCAAGCCTGGCGAAACAATAACAGGCAATTTCTCGTTGGTCTGATATTTTGAATATCAGTGCATTAGACAGAACAATGGTAGGGACCATTTTATTATGTCTCTGACCCCCCCCCCCCCCCCCAATGGTGTGTCTTGGATATTTGTAGGAGTTAAGGGACATAAGATCAAGGGTTTTATATGCACCACTATCCAGCTCCCTACTCCTGTTTAGTATCTCTTCCATTTCCAGTCTCTTCCAATTCATGTTTCTTTCATGATTCAGATAGACCCTGGAATTTTAAACAACTTTTGAAATTTACTTCTATTATACAATTTGCTTCACTCCCTTGGTATACTATCTTGGAGCTAGCTTCTGATTTGTGGCTGCACATATAGGTTTCTTGTCATTGGCTCACCCAATGTGTTCAGCTAGCTCCCAGTAGTGCATTGCTGCTCCTTTAACAAAGCCAAACAAGGCAAAGTGCATCAACCAGTCATATACTTCCATACAGTTATATGTCACAGTTTATCATATCTTATTTCCTATTACTTTTGCCCCTACAATATTTCCTCTTCTCATATATATTCTCATATATTTCCTCTTCGCAATAGTGCAATAATAACATGATCTAACTCATTAGACCATTTCTTTTGTGCAAGGAACAAGGAAGTCAAAAGAAAAGTTTCATGATTCAGATAAAGAATACAATTGAAAAAAATAAAATGTTGCATTTTTTTTTTATCAAATTGACCTCTTTCTCTTTGTCACCTTTGTTGACTAAGACCGAGCACCTTTCCATGAGAGGATACCAAGCTAGGTACCGTGGTGTGCATGTGTCTCTTGCCCTGCTGCCATATATTCAAGCCATGTGCACATTCGTGAAACTACCCAGATATGCTTTCATGGAAAGGATCTAAGTTTCAACAAAATATAGCAAGATAAAGGGGCAAATTGTATAAAATCAAAACTCTCTGTTCAAGGCACATTCTGGGCAGAAAGAGGCTGTTTGTGGGGTGGTAATTATCCATAGAACAAGCTATTACGTTATTGTTTGTTCCCTGGTCTAAGCGCTTCTCTCTTCATCCACATTATGACCCCACAGGAAATTCTTCCCTAAGGGCCATGGTGGGGAACCAGACGTGGACCTGTTGCCCAATGTGCCTAAAGGGATATGACTGCACCTCCTTGACAAGGCCTACACTTGGCTGACATCTAGGGTTTGCCATGTCTCTCGTTCAGAGGGATTGCCTGGTATTTTAGGTCTGCACTGTACTTTCTAGGCAGCACCACACTAGTATACTACAGGAAAGCTCCTCTCTGGGTCAAAAGAGGCTGCTACTTGGGTGGTAACTAGTCATAGAACAAGCTATTGCGCTATTTTTCATTCCCTGGTTTCAACATTTTTATCTTTGAATTTGAAATGAGCAGTAAAATGTTTCTGGCAAAATTCAAAGTGAATCCAATTTCCTCTCCAACTGTACCATGTGACAGCCATCAGCCAATAACAAAATGCATATACTTATACGCTTAGCACTTTTGCACATGCTCAGTAGGAGCTGGATCCTCAGAAAGTGTGCATATAAAAAGAATGTGCACTTTTTCATAATGGAAGAACATTGGGAAGTTGTTGTTTTTTTTTTTTATTGTATGCTCTATCTGATTTATGAAACTTTAATTTTCACTTTAGTGTCCCTTTAAAGGGACACTGAACCCAATTTTTTTCTTTCATGATTCAGATAGAGCATGCAATTTTAAGCAACTTTCTAATTTACTCCTATTATCAAATTTTCTTTCATTCTCTTGGTATCTTTATTTGAAAAGCAAGTATGTAAGTTTAGATGCCGGCCCATTTTTGGTGAACAACCTGGGTTGTTCTTGCTGATTGGTGGATAAATTCACCCACCAATAAACAAGTGCTGTTCAGGGTACTGAACCAAAAATTTGCTGGCTCCTTAGCTTAGATGCCTTCTTTTTCAAAATAAAAAAAGACAACGAAGAAAAATTGATAATAGGAGTACATTAGAAAGTTGCCTAAAATTGCATGCTTTATCTGAATCATAAAAGAAAAAAAATTGGGTTCAGTGTCCCTTTAATGGTGATGGAAAGATACGAGGCATGGACCCTTTGCCCAATGTGCTTAGAGGGATACGGTTGATGAGGCCGACGCTAGGCCAAAATGTGCATCTGGAGTCAGAGAGAGATTGCCTGGTATTTCGAGGCAGAGCTGTACGTTTTAGACAGTACCAGACTGATATACTGAAAAAGGCACAAGCTCCTGGTATGAGCAATTCTCTCTTTCTCTATATGCAAATTGTATCAATTTATATGTTCAATTTTAATATTAATATAAAGATGTCTATATTGGTTTATAAAGGAGCTTATATAATTCAGCAAATCTGAATAACTTTTAGTGCTGAACTTTTGGTTCAGTAGTTCCATCTATACTGGGCATCTGTTGCTCTTCCAAACGGTAAACAGTCTCCCTTAAGTTAAATAGTCAGTATGGATGGACGCTTGGTCATGTAAACCCAGATGTCGAAAAACAAGCTAGACATTGCTGAATGGTGTAAGAATTTTCTTTTGTGTAAATGAGCAAACAAAATGTACAGTGACACAAGCAATTTGTAAACTCACACTTTACTTTTGGCTTAGAATATTTGTTTAAAGGTTTAGACTCTGGGTCTGATTATTTCTGTGGCTAAATTGTGGCATACATTGTTATTTTGACCAATCAAGCAACACATATATAGCTTTATGCATCCTGTGTACAGAATGGCAAAATATTTTTTTTTATTTAACAGATATTAACCCTTTCACTACCAGGACTTTCAGAGAAGAACTTGCCCAAAATACCGAAGAATTTTTAGCATTTTTGCTATCACTCGATTTAAACAGAAATAGAGCCTTTTTGTTATTTACCTGTTAAAACTATATATTTTTATAAGCAGACAACCCAAGGTATTGATCTTGGCCCATTTTGGTATATTTCATGCCACTGCCAAATGTGATAATATAAACAAATTGATAACTTTTTCACAAACTTTGGGTTTCTCACTTAAATTACCTATATATTGCTTGTGCAATCATGGCACAAATGGTTGTAAAAGCATTTCTGTGATCCACTTTGTTTAGAAATAGCAGACATGCATATCTTTGCCATTGCTTTTTGGTAATTAGAAGGCTGCTAATTGCAGCTGTGCACAACATGTCTGAAATACTGGCAGTGAAGGGGTTAATCAGGTAGCTTTTAAGGTTAATTCTAGTATTAGTGTAGAGATTACCCTCCCACCTGACACCTCCCACCCCTTGATCCCTACCTGATCCCTCTTCCCTCCCTCACCCCCAATGGTCACCCCCATCTTAGGTACTGACAGACAGTCTGCCGTGCCAATATGAAAATTTAAGGCTATTTTATTTTTTTATTATTAAATATTTTTTATTTATTTTTTATATTTTCTGCAGTGTAGGGTCCCCCCTTACCCTACAACCTCCCTAATTCCTTCCAAATAGCTCTCTAACTCTCCTCTCTCTAACTAGTGCACACCAGACAGCTGCCAGTTCCTATAAAACACTATTTTTTATTTCATTTTTTTAATTTACTTATTTTTAACTTTCTGTAGTGTAGTGGTCAACCCCCCCCCCCCCCGCAATCGTTAGTTAGGGATCCACCCCACACATTTTTTTTTGTAGAGTAGCTTCCCATCCCTCCCTCTCCCTTTATTATTATTTTTTATGTAGGGCCACCTCCCTCCGCCCTCCGCTACTGGACCACCCACCCGCCTCCCGGATTCCCTCCCACACCTCTCACGGCACCAACAGAGTATCTTTACAGACACCGTCTGTAACTATGTGGCATCTGGCTTCATATGGAGGTGGAGCACCAATCGTGCTCCGGTTCCATATTTGGGCAGATGCCTGCAGCTCAGGAACTCCAGCTCTCAGCTGTAACTTAATAGCCGAGACTGCTGGAGCTTCCTGCAGCTCTGACGTATATATACGTTGTGCGGTACGATAAGCAAAGTACCGCACAACGTTTATATACGTCTAAATCAGTTAAGGGGTTAAATTAATATAAAATGTTTTCCTTTTGAACTGTTGCTTGACTATATCTATGTCTTTAATCCCTGGGACAGTGTACTCTAAAATTGTCTTTACCTTAATGTGTTTGCAATGACTTATTATACCAGCTGCAGATTATAAAATGTATGAGAAAATGCTCCTCTTTGTTTATTTTTGTATTTGAAATAACTGGTGTTGATCTTTGAAACCACAATCCATCAAAATGGGTTAAGCTTGCAGGGAAATAGTATATCCTTAGTTTATCACTTTCTGTACACATGCTTCTTTATATAAGCTCTAAGCAAAAGCCCAATGCTTAGTTCAATTGAAAATTAACATTTTATTGTTTATCTCTTGTACCTCCTACTGGGAGTGTAATTTTTTTTGCTAGCTATGTTTACACAGGTTTTCTTTAACCTATACTTAAGTATAGAAACTTTACGAATAGGAAGGGATACCTCAGGAAAACTCAGCTATTTCCAATGCCGAAATAAAGTAAAAGGAGCTATTTGTAAACAACTTAATACACTTCAGCAGATAAAATGGACTCTTGTAAACAAATTAAAGTGGAGAAAAATGTAGGGTAAACTGTCCCTTTATTAAAGTCATGACCACACTGTCAATACACTGCAGATCCTGAGCCGAATAATGACATATGCCTCCCCCGATTGGCTAATTGTATTGTAGCCTTTTGTCCCTATAAAATGCATAGGTTGGTTTTATTCTAAGTATCCAGAACTAAGTCCCAAATCCTCTTGGCTACTCAGTATTCCATTTTTAATTATAGACTGGTTTATAAATCAACTATATAGCAAGACCAGGTTGTCTTGTTTGTTCAGTTATCAGGAGCTGATAAGATAAGGTGATTGGCTGATACAAGAACCATTAACAAAAGTGTGAAGTTTAATGAGCACTCTAATGGCAATTTCTTTTATTGTTATCTACAATGCTTTATGGGAAAAACAGGCAAAGGGAGACCTATAACCCCATGAGAAAAGGGGAGCGTGGGAGAGTTAATCTGGGAGAGGGATGGAGAGAATAAGAGGGAGAGAAAAATTTGGGGTGAAAGAGGGAGAGAAGCAAAGGAGACTCAGAAAGTTAGTAGGACAAAATGAGAGAGGAAGCAGGCAACAAAAAACAGAAGGTATAAGAAAAGATCAAAAACCCTGTGGATGTGGAAAAGAGAATAGATTTAAAGCAAGGATATTAAAGGGAAAGTCTACACCAGAATTTGTATTGATAGATAAATAATCCCTTTATTACCCATTCCCCAGTTTTGCATAACCAACACTGTTATATTGATATATTTTTTACCTCTGTGATTACCTTGTATCTAAGCCTCTGCAGACTGCTCCCTTATCACATGGCTATTTATTTGTTATCTATTGACTTTTTAGCCAATTAGGGCTGTGTCCTGCACAACTTCATGGGAGTGAGCACAATGTTATCTATATGGCTCACATGAACTAGCAGTCTCCTGTTGTGAAAAGAAAATAAAAAGCATGCAATAAGAGGCTGTCTGTAGTGGCTTAGATACAGGCAGAAATTTAGAGGCTTAAATGTTATAAAGTATATTAATCTAACAATGTTTGTTGTGCAAAGCTGTGGAATGGGTAGTAAAGGAGTTAGCTATATTTTAAACAATAACAATTTCGGTGGAGACTGGCCCTTTAAAGAGATGTTGATTGTACTCAAAAATATTCATCAATAAGAAAAATCTGCATCCATATGAAAGAGCAACATTTAAACATGGGTTTTTTTTGTCTGAAAAAAAGTATGAGTAGTAAAAGCTGTTTCTATTGATGCTTAAAGGAACATTATACACTCATTTTTTCTTTGCATAAATGTTTTGTAGATGATCTATTTATATAGCCCATAACGTTTTTTTTTTTTTTTAAGTTTTTATAGTTTTGCTTATTTTTAAATAGCATTGCTCTGATTTTCAGACTCCTAACCAAGCCCCAAAGTTTTATGAGAATACCGTCAGCTACCTTCTCCAGCTTGCTCCTGTTTGTGTAAAGGGTCTTTTCATATGCAAAAGAAGGGGAAGGGGGAGTGTCTTATTTCCCACTTGCAGTGAGCTTTCCAGCTGCCTTTTCAACAGAGCTAAACTGAGAGCTTCTAAGTAAGTTTTTAAACAGTTTTATACTGATTTTTATATCAGTATCTGTGCATCTTATTCTTTATAGTAGTGTCTATCACATGCAGTTATATGAAAATGAGTGTATACTGTCCCTTTAAACTAATATAGTAGTATCAGTTGTGTATTTGTTAATTATGTCCATTGGCTGATAGAGACTCACTAGTGCTCATGTGTAGAAAGTGACAAGACAAGGGGGTGCTGATCTCTATACAAGCTCAGCCCACTTAAGCTATTTCATATACAAAATAAACCTAAACAAATCCATACATTTTATCCTTTGCAACGGGTATAACAAGTCACTGAAAACACATTAATGGGAAAACAATTTTACAGTACACTGTTCCTTCAAAATAAAAATAGGTTAAAAAAAAACAGTGATCCGTATTAGCTAATCAACATGTCCCCGACATTCTCATTGGCTGATTTTTTTTGTGTGTGTTCTGCTCCTGTTTCATATAGGTTTTCAGATGATTATCCAATACAAATTTATAGTATATGTAACTAGGAATCGCAAAAATAGGAAAAGGCAAAGAATAAGAGGGTGGAGTTTAATGATTTCACACAGTAACGTTAATGTCAAAATTCAAATTTCATGCAATAAAAAAAAATCCACTTGATGAAACTTAGTTCCTTTCGATGAGAGCATACTGAAGTAGGATCTGTGCCTGTGTATAAAACTGTTACAAACATTGTTGCAAACCCTGCTGCCTACCTCAGAATCAGGAAAGTTTAATTTTGTCTTTCACTTCAATTTAAAGATAGGAATACTGACCAGTACTGGAACATTTCCAATCATTAATCAATTGCCTGTTCCACTTTTCTATCTCTTTAAAAGACATGAAACCCAAACATTTTCTTTCATGATACAGAGTATCCAATTCACTTCTATTATCTAATTTGGTTTGTTCTCTTGGTATCCTTTGTCGAAAAGCATACCTGGGTAGGCTCTTGTCATTGACTCTCCTGATGTGTTCAGCTACTTTCAAGAAGTGCATTACTGCTCTTTCAAGGAAAGTTTACTCCAGAATTTGTATTGTTTAAAAAGATAGATAATCCCTTTATTACCCATTCCCCAGTTTTGCATAACCAACATGGTTATATTAATATACTTTTTACCTCTGTGATTCCTTGTATCTAAGCCTCTGCAGGCTGCCCCCTTATCTCAGTTCTTTTGACAGACTTGCATTGAGCACAATGTTATCTATTTGGCACACATGAACTAACGCCCTCTAGCTGTGAAACCCTGGCAAATGCATTGAGATAAGAGGCAGCCTTCAAGGGCTTAGAAATTAGCATATGAGTCTACCTAGGTTTAGCTTTCAACTAAGAATAGCAAGAGAACAAAGCAAATTTGATGATAAAATTAAATTGGAAATTTGTTTAAAATTACATGCCATTTCTGAATCATGAAAGTTTAATTTTGACTAGACTGTCCCTTTAAGCAAATTTGATAATAGAAGTAAATTGTTCATAATCGTATGCTCTGTCTGAATCATGAAGAAAAATGGGTATGGTTATGTAGTTATGATAAAATTGTAATGGAAAGTCTGATTCTGCACACATAGATAAAGCAATATACAGTTATACAAACTAGTTCCCAGGAACTGTATAATTAAATAAATCAGATAAAGGACGTTAATTCACACACTTAAACTTCAGTAAAGTTATGTTTTATGTAGGTTACCTATTGATATGCAATAATTATCTGAGTAAAGGCTAAATTGCAAGTGGTGTACTAACATTTGCACGCGAGCGATATCGGTTTTTTTGCGCACAAGTTAAAGACCGTCCATATTACAAGTTGAAAGAAAACATGATTGGAAGCGCACAACCGCATTTTACGCTCGCCGGGTTAGCATGACTGAAAAGGGTAGTGAGTTTAAAAAAAGTTGCACTAACCACAACATAAATACAGTTACATTCATATAAACACTACCTGATGAAAATTATTCATATAAATATTAAAAAAAGTTATAACGGCTTAAAGGTATATGGTATATGACAAGGTGTTTGACTGCAAAGGGCTATATTGTATGTATATATATATATATATATACATGTCTAAATATGTGTATGTATGCATATATTTATGTATATATGTGTGTACATATGTATTTATGTATTTATATGTGTAGAAATGTTTATATACAGTATATATATATATATATATATATATATATATATATATATATATATATATATATATAAATATATATATATATATATATATATACATACATGCATACAGATTTGAACACATGAATAATCATATTAATTCTATATTAATTTTTAATAATGTCTTTTACTGTGCATTTACTGTACATATTTCACATTGCAATGTTCTTCACATACAAGAAAATTATATATTTTACATTAACATTTTCACGGGTATTACAACTTGCAAAACAACTTATTTTGTACGCGTTCACGTATTAACCATAGAAGTCAATGGAGAAGACAAATAGAGAAAAAAAACACAAAACCCCTAATTTGTTGCGCAAAGCCCATGACGTATTCTCTTTGAAAAGTGTGCATGAAAATGCAAATATTTCATATTGCGAAAATGTTTTTGCAGCGGAATATGTTCTTTTTATTTCTAAATAAATATTTCTCTATATATTTGATCATATTTGGACTGATATATCTATTTATTGCAAAATATGTATATGAATATATATATTTCTAGATATCTCGAGATCTACTGTACAGTATATACGAATATTGCATTGAAAATACATCTGAGATATTCAGAGGTGTAACTAGAAACCACAGGGCCCAGGTGCAAGAATCTTAAAAGGCCCCCCTCAAAAAAAGGTGAATTTGATACATTTTTTTTTTTCTTTTTACATTTAACACAGAAACAAAAATGTGAATCAGATTACATGTCTGCAAAAGGAGGTATCCTGTGCCCACAGTCTGTGAGATGGTCTTACCCCCTATTACTGTATATAATGACACTGTTTAACCCACCAGTACTGTATATAGTGAGTTAGTTGCGACCTCTGCACCCCCTGTAGTTCTGTCCCTGGATATATTGTTTAATGTGCATAAGCTTGTAATATAAAATATTTTCATTATCTCCATAGTTAAACATATGTCTATACATATAAATGCATGTTTCTATATGTATGTGTATGTATGTCAATGTAAAATCCTTTTGTCAGCTTTTTTTTTTTTTAACACCCGAGATCTCCTATCTTTGAGCCCTAATAACTTTTTTGTGCAATATTTTTTTAAAACAATTTTTATTAGACAGCGTTAATATGAATGTAACTGTACTTTGTAATGTATTTTTGAAGTGTTTTGTGAAACTTAACTTAAGCTCTTCGAGCATGAAAAGGATTGTTGTGTAAAAGGTGAATGTGCGCACGCAATCGCAATTTTTCAAGACTTGTAATACTTGCGCAATGGAAAGACCCCATCGCACTCGGAAAACTAATAACACGCTACTGGTAATCTTGCCAGGTGTCGGGTTAGTGCACATGAATAATTAGTTTTCTTAAGGCACGTTATTTATATATTAAAAATAAAATATTCAAAAATATTAAAAGTGTAAAAAAGTATATATATATATATATATATATATATATATATATATATATATTCATATAAATATTTTATGGATTATTTTTTACAGTATCTATAATAATTTGTAATAATTATTATTATTTTTTCATATATAATATTTCAATAACGTCCCTTAAGATAACGAATTCTTAATTTGCGCTAACCCGACACTGTGTGAGAGCCAAAGTGTTAAACCTTCACATAGAATTTTTTAAAATTTTTATTATATATATATTTCTCCTGTTAAGTGTAGTCAGTCCACGGGTCATCCATTACTTATGGGATTATAACTCCTCCCTAACAGGAAGTGCAAGAGGATCACCCAAGCAGAGCTGCTATATAGCTCCTCCCCTCTACGTCATACCCAGTCATTCTCTTGCACCTAACTAATAGATAGGACGTGTGAGAGGACTGTGGTTGTTAAACTTAGTTTTTATTTCTTCAATCAAAAGTTTGTTATTTTAAACAGCACCGGAGTGTGTTGTTTTTTCTCAGGCAGCATTAGAAGAAGAATCTACCTGAGTTGTGTATGATCTTAGCGGACGTAACTAAGATCCATTTGCTGTTCTCGGCCATTCTGAGGAGCGAGGTAACTTCAGAACAGGGGACAGCGGGCAGGGTTCACCTGCAAAGAGGTATGTTGCAGTATATTATTTTCTAAGGAATGGAATTGACTGAGAAAATACTGCTAATACCGATGTAATGTAAGTACAGCCTTAAATGCAGTAGTAGCAACTGGTATCAGGCTGATATGTATGTATGTTGGCACTGAAGTATTTCTGGGGAATGGCACTTCACTAAGAAAATACTGTATACATATAACTTATAGCCTTTTCTGCAGTGAAAGCGACTAGCAACAGGCCTTTTAATAACATTTCATATATTTATATTTAAAACGTTTACTGGCATGTTAATCGTTTTTTCTCTGAGGTACTTGGTGAAAAATTTTATGGGCATTATTTTTCCACATGGCTGTCGTTTGTTTTGAATAAAATCAGTTTACTGAGCTTCCCCACTGTTGTATTATGAGTGGGAGGGGCCTATTTTGGCGCTTTACTGCGCAGTAGAAATTCAGTCACAAGCCTTCCTTGTTCTCCCTGCACGATCCAGGACGTCTCTACAGAGCTCAGGGGTCTCCAAAACTAGTTTTGAGGGAGGTAATCACTCACAGCAGACCTGTGAGACTGTGCTTTGACTGTGATAAAAACGTATATATTTTTATTTGTTATCCGTTTTTTGGTATTAAGGGGTTAATCATCCATTTGCTAGTGGGTGCAATCCTTTGCTAAATTAATGCATTTAATGTGAAAATTTGGTTACTATAACTAATCCGGTTCATTGTTATTTCATCTGTGACAGTTTTGTGTGCTTCTTAAAGGCACAGTAACGTTTTTTATATTGCTTGCAAATTTATTTGAAAAGTATTTTCCAAGCTTGCTAGTCTAATTGCTAGTTTGTTTAAACATGTCTGACACAGAGGAATCTCTTTGTGCAATATGTTCAAAGGCCAATGTGGAGCCCAATAGAAATTTGTCGACATTCTGATACAAGCGTCAAGTTTCCAAGCTGCCAAGTCTCATACAGAGTTAGTACTGGCATTTCTAAGGTCACATGGGTGGAAGGTGAACGAAGAAAAGAGTTCTCTATTGCCACTCACAAGAGTTCCCTTCTTAGGGACTCTTATAGATTCGGTAGAAATGAAAATTTACCTGACAGAGGACAGGTTAACAAAACTCCTAAATGCTTGCCGTGTCCTTCATTCCATTCCACACCCGTCAGTGGCTCAATGCATGGAGGTAATCGGCTTAATGGTAGCGGCAATGGACATAGTTCCCTTTGCACGCCTGCATCTCAGACCACTGCAATTGTGCATGCTAAGTCAGTGGAATGGGGATTACTCAGATTTATCCCCTATGCTGAATCTGGATCAAGAGACCAGAAATTCTCTTCTATGGTGGCTCTCTCGGCCACATCTGTCCAAGGGGATGCCCTTCAGCAGACCAGATTGGACGATTGTAACAACAGACGCCAGCCTGCTAGGTTGGGGCGCTGTCTGGAATTCCCTGAAGACTCAGGGATCATGGACTCAGGAGGAGAGTCTCCTTCCCATAAACATTCTGGAATTAAGAGCAGTTTTCAATGCCCTTCTAGCTTGGCCTCAGCTAGCAACTCTGAGGTTCATCAGGTTTCAGTCGGACAACATCACGACTGTGGCTTACATCAACCATCAAGGAGGGACAAGGAGTTCCCTAGCGATGATGGAAGTCTCAAAGATAATTCGCTGGGCAGAGTCTCACTCTTGCCACCTATCAGCGATCCACATCCCAGGCGTGGAGAACTGGGAGGCGGATTTTCTAAGTCGCCAGACTTTTCATCCGGGGGAGTGGGAACTTCATCCGGAGGTCTTTGCCCAAATACTTCGGCGTTGGGGCAAACCAGATCTGGATCTCATGGCGTCTCGCCAGAACGCCAAGCTTCCTTGTTACGGGTCCAGGTCCAGGGACCCGGGAGCGGTTCTGATAGATGCTCTGACAGCACCTTGGGCCTTCAAGATGGCTTATGTGTTTCCACCCTTCCCGATGCTTCCTCGATTGATTGCCAGGATCAAACAGGAGAGAGCATCAGTGATTCTAATAGCGCCTGCGTGGCCACGCAGGACCTGGTATGCAGATCTAGTGGACATGTCATCCTGTCCACCTTGGTCTCTGCCTCTGAGACAGGACCTTCTAATTCAGGGTCCTTTCAAACATCAAAATCTAATTTCTCTGAGGCTGACTGCATGGAGATTGAACGCTTGATTTTATCAAAGCGTGGATTTTCGGAGTCAGTAATTGATACCTTAATACAGGCTAGGAAACCTGTTACCAGGAAAATTTACCATAAAATATGGCATAAATACTTACATTGGTGCGAATCCAAGAGTTACTCATGGAGTAAGGTTAGGATTCCTAGGATATTGTCTTTTCTACAAGAAGGTTTAGAAAAGGGTTTATCTGCTAGTTCTTTAAAGGGACAGATCTCAGCTCTGTCCATCCTTTTACACAAACGTCTGTCAGAAGTTCCAGACGTTCAGGCTTTTTGTCAGGCTTTGGCCAGGATTAAGCCTGTGTTTAAGACTGTTGCTCCGCCGTGGAGCTTAAACTTAGTTCTTAACGTTTTACAGGGTGTTCCGTTTGAACCCCTTCATTCCATTGATATCAAGCTGTTATCTTGGAAAGTTCTGTTTTTAATGGCTATTTCCTCGGCTCGAAGAGTCTCTGAGTTATCGGCCTTACATTGTGATTCTCCTTATCTGATTTTTCATTCAGACAAGGTAGTTCTGCGTACTAAACCTGGGTTCTTACCTAAGGTAGTCACTAACAGGAATATCAATCAAGAGATTGTTGTTCCATCATTGTGCCCTAACCCTTCTTCAAAGAAAGAACGACTTCTACACAATCTGGACGTAGTCCGTGCCCTGAAATTTTATTTACAGGCAACTAAAGATTTTCGCCAAACTTCTTCCCTGTTTGTCGTTTATTCTGGACAGAGGAGAGGTCAAAAAGCTTCTGCTACCTCTCTCTCTTTCTGGCTTCGTAGCATAATACGTTTAGCCTATGAGACTGCTGGACAGCAGCCTCCTGAAAGAATTACAGCTCATTCTACGAGAGCTGTGGCTTCCACTTGGGCCTTTAAGAATGAGGCCTCTGTTGAACAGATTTGCAAGGCTGCAACTTGGTCTTCACTTCACACTTTTTCCAAATTTTACAAATTTTACACTTTTGCTTCTTCTGAGGCTGTTTTTGGGAGAAAGGTTCTTCAGGCAGTGGTTCCTTCCGTGTAAAGATCCTGCCTGTCCCTCCCGTCATCCGTGTACTTTTAGCTTTGGTATTGGTATCCCATAAGTAATGGATGACCCGTGGACTGACTACACTTAACAGGAGAAAACAAAATTTATGCTTACCTGATAAATTCCTTTCTCCTGTAGTGTAGTCAGTCCACGGCCCGCCCTGTTTTTTATGGCAGGTCTAAATTTTAAATTAAACTCCAGTCACCACTGCACCCTATAGTTTCTCCTTTCTCGTTTGGTTTCGGTCGAATGACTGGGTATGACGTAGAGGGGAGGAGCTATATAGCAGCTCTGCTTGGGTGATCCTCTTGCACTTCCTGTTAGGGAGGAGTTATAATCGCATAAGTAATGGATGACCCGTGGACTGACTACACTACAGGAGAAAGGAATTTATCAGGTAAGCATAAATTTTGTTATTTATATATTTATTTATATATATGTGATAATGCTAAAGTAAAATATATATCTATACCTTTATATTAACAGGAATAGATATATAAGTATAGGTATACACAGCTATATGTAGAAATATGTATTTACACTAAGGGTTCCATGTACAAAGCAGTGTAAGCTGCTCCGGAGCACTTGCAGGGTAGGTTCGCACATGTGAGCCTGCTTCCCGCAATGCAAGAGGCAGCGCTCATTAGACCGCTGCTTCTTACACTCTTCGCCACCTCTGAGGTGGAAAAGAGAAATCACAGAGAGCTCACTCGCTCTCGGTGATTGACAATCCCTTCTCTTGCGTGATTGGTCATGCGAGTGAAGGGGCGGCATTACCCATAGGAGTGTGTAATGATGCATACTGGCCAGCGGACGAACAAAATCCGCTGCCCGTATACAGTGAAGGCGTGCGGTCAGCTTCTCAAGTTGAGAAGCTGTCCGCATGCCATTTAATACATGGGGCCCAGAATATAACATTTTTCTGTATGTGAAGAACATTGGAATGTGAAATATTAATAACTGTCGGGTTAGCGAGTGAACGATTAGTGTTAAGTTCTTCTGCGGTCTCCTTTGAAGTGGGAAGAATAATTGTGAAAGTTTCTATCTAATGTAGTACTTTAGTAGTGGTGTTGCACAGATGTGTAGTTATGCATGGAGGGTAAATTATTTTTAATTAGTTTTGGTATTCCTTGTTTTTTTTGTTGATTTTTTTTAAAGTGCAGTCTAGGTAAGCTATAGATAAAGTTAGCTGTAACTTTTTTCATCAATTTGTTTTGTTGCAATGTGATATGTATTGTGGAATTTTTTATTTGTTTGGGTACTGAATTTTTTGGAAAGTGTGGGCTAGTTAAAGGGACATTAAATACTAAATATATTTTAAGCTAGATTACGAGTTAAGTGGTAGTTTGCGCTCCCGCTCGTGCGTTAACTTCACTTGACTTTGGCATTTTGCACGTTGGGTAGCGCACGTACTACAAATTGAAAGTAAAAAGTTTGTGCTCACGTGCTAAATCCAACCCTACATGGGTAAAAAGCAGAAGTTAGAATATCGTGGTCGTGTTAACGTATTCCCCCATAGACTTTAAGGGAGCACGAAAAGTGTGTGTGTGTGGGGGGGGGAAACAACGCCCAAACGCCCAACTAGTCGCACAAACCGATTGTGTTTAACTGAGTGTGCTAATCTGACATGAAATATTAATATTTCACATTCCAAAGTTCTTCACAAAGAAGAATATGTTCTATTTATCTATCTAATCTATAAATGTATCTATAACTACGTATTTCTTTATATGTATACTGTACAATTTTTTTTGGTAAAATATCTATCTATATAGATATATACAGATTTATATTGGAATATCTATTTATAAATACTTAGAACAATCCCCTTATATGAAGAACATTGTAATGTGAAATAATTACAGTAAATACACAGTTAAACACCTTATTAAAAATTAATATTGCATAAATATGATTTTTCATGTTTTCAGCTACTTGACTGCAAAGAGCTCCAATGCATAATATATATATATATATATATATATATATATATATATATATATATATATATATATATATATATATATATATATATATATAAACAGTATTTATATATTACTATATCTGTATACATATGTATTTATGTCTTTATATGTGTACATAATACTTACGTATTTGTGTATTTAAATGTGTATATATGTGTATATATGTCTGTAAATACATATATACACATATAAATACATATGTACACAAACACACACACACATACTATATGTATATATATATATATACATAAACATATTTAGACATGTATATGTGTGTACCTCTATGTTAAAGCCTTTGCAGACTTTTTTTTCTCTAACATCTGAGACCTCATATCTTTGAGCCCCTATGACTTTTTACTGCAATTTTTTAAATATAATTTTTATTAGATAGTGTTATTATGAGTGTAACTGTACTTTTAAATGTAATCTTTATGTGTTTTGTGCAACTTTTTAGTCGAGTGCAACAGTTAACCAGAGTTCTGAGGCTGTGCTATCCTGACGCGCGTTAAATTCAATTGCGCTTGAGCAAACACATTAACTTTCAACTTGTACTTCCGATGCGCAAAAAGAGCCTCGATAAACCCCTTATCGCTTGCGCACAACACTTGGTGCACCACTCATAATCTAGCCCTTTATAAACATAGTATTGAGCTGATATCTCACCTCCCTCTAGTCATGGGTGATGCTGTGTTGAAATCTATCTTTCAATGCATTACAGTACTGATATATTTGTACCTGTGCAGTACCTCTCCTTCATTTACCCAGGTTCCAAAATGGCTGCACCTATAAATAGAGGGAGGTGCGTAAAATGTATTTTAGTGTTTAAAGTTCTATTAAGCTATAGATAAAAAAAAAAAGTTGTAACCTTATTTTTTTGTATATTTGATATTGTATAGTATTTGTGAGAACAATATTCTATTGCTCTCACAAATGTGATTTGTATTGTGTGTATATAGTTTAAGTAGTACAGTTTTATGTAGTTGTAGTGTTGTATAATTTTAACACTTGTAAAAAATTGTATGGTATTTTTATTTAGTTTTACACAGTAAACACATATACACACAAAATATATTTGTAGTGGTTTATAGATTTGATAACATTGTTTATTTTATATTTATACAGTGTCGGTGTTATAATAACCTGTGGTTTTTGTGTTGTGGTAAAATATGGTTCCTAAAAAAAAGCAGCTGGTTATGTACATTATCCTATTATTATGGTGCTTTGTGATTGGTTTTTTTTTTTTTATTTCTTTGGGGTTTTTTTGTTCAAATGCCTGTGTCTGTACAGTTGTACGTATTTCTGATCTACTGTAATGTGAACAGTGAATTACATATTTAATACTCCGTTGTTTGAAAGGTGGGGCTCCAGTTGATGCAGCTGGTTGGCAGATACACAAGCCAATTAAATATTGTCAAAGTTTTATGTATAAGATGAAGAAAAGAGGAGGACAGAGAGGCAGCAGGAAAATGTGGAGCAACAGAGTAGCAGGTGAGTGGAGAGCTTAGTTCCAAAACAGAGGAGGGGGGGGGGGGCAGGTTGTAAATTGGAATAGCACAGAAGACAGACAGGGAGAAAAACAGCACTGGACTAGACTTGCTGAGTAATTAGAATCTTTCCAGTTCATATGGTATAGGTCTTATTCACTGTGTAAAACATTTCTCCAAATCTTAAAGGGATATGAAACCCAATTTTTTTTTCTTTCATGATTCAGATAGAGTATGCAATTTAAAAAAAAAAAAAAACTTTCTAATTTATTTCTATTATAAAAGTTTCTTTGTTCTCTTGGTATCTTTTGTTGAAAAGCAGGGACAAATGCTTATGGAGCCAGCTCATTTCGGGAGCACTATATGGCAGTAGTTTTGCAAGATTATTAACCATTTAAAAGAGCACTAGAGGGCAGCACAATTTCCTGCCAGGTAGTGTTCCAGATGCCTACCTAGGTATCTCTTCAACACAGAATATTATGGGAACGAAGCAAATTTTATAATAGAAGTAAATTGGAAACTTTTTTTAAATTGTATGTTCTGTCTGAATCACAGAAGAAAATGTTTAGGTTTCAAATCGCTTTAATGAATCAGATCCTAAAGGTAGCATAGGAATGGGCAGATTTCTCTTTATAGGCAGTGTCCTGATTTCTTAATAAATATAACATAATCTTTCTGTCTATTGAACTCTATCATCTATCTATATATTTTATTTTTTAAAAAGCAAATATATGTTTTTACATAGTGAATGTATATATCATGTTACTATACAAAAGCAGTCTATTTGGATATAACTGAATGGATTAGTAGATCTATCTCTGTAAACTTTTAGATATTTATTTTGGTTTAAGCAACATTTGACTTCAATAATAAAGCTGAACTGTAAGGATGCGTACCTCTGTATCCCAACTGCCTTTTAGAGAGGAACTGTGGCTTGTACATAGTGGCTCCTTCCCTGATTCAGTCTGATTCAGTAAGGAGATTAAGTATTAGTTATGACAGAAAGCTTTAAAGTGTTTATGTTAAAAAAAGAAAAGAAAAGAAAAATGACATTTTAGCAAAGTTCAAACAAACTTGACATGAAAATAGTTTTGTGCATCAATCTTCATGTAATGCCTCTATATTCCTGTGTACCTTGCTATGACTCTCTTGTCACATTGTTAACACGTGTGTGTGCTCCACAGGACAGCCTTAGGCAGCGTCCTTTATGAGTGCATATACTAAGGTATTTATCTATGTGTGTGTGTATGTGTTTGTGTGTGTGTATGTGTGTGTGCGTGTGTGTGTCTGTGTGTGCGTATGTGTGTGTATGTATGCGTGTGTGTGTGTATGTGTGCGTTGTGTGTATGTGTGTGTATATGTGTGTGTATGTATGTGTGTGTATATGTGCATGTATGTATGCGTATGTGTGTGTGTATGTGTGCGTTGTGTGTGTGTCTGTGTGCGTATGTGTGTGCGTATGTGTGTGTATATGTGTGTGTATGTATGTGTGTGTGTGTGTCTGTGTGTGCGTATGTGTGTGTATGTATGTGTGTGTGTGTGTCTGTGTGTGCGTATGTGTGTGTATGTGTGTGTGTATATGTGTGTGTATGTATGCGTGTGTATGTGTGCGTGTGTGTGTATGTGTGCATGTGTATGTGTGTGTGTATGTGTGCGTGTGTGTGTGTATGTGTGTGTGTGACTGTGTATGTGTGTGTGTGTATTTGTGCGTATGTGTTTGTGTGTATGTGTGCATGTGTATGTGTGTGTATGTGTGTGTGACTGTGTATGTGTGCATGTCTATGTGTGCGTGCGTGTGTGTGACTGTGTATGTGTGCATGTGTATGTGTGCGTATGTGTTTTTGTGTGTGTGTGTATGTGTGCATGTGTATGTGTGCGTGTGTGTGTATGTGTCTGTGTGTATGTGTCTGTGTGTGTGTGTATGTGTGCACGTGTATGTATGTGTGCGTATGTGTGTGTGTATGTATGTGTGTGTGTGTGTATGTGTGCATGTGTGTGTATGTGTGTAAATGTGTGGGTGGGTGTGCATGTGTGTGTGTGTGTCTGTATGTATGTGTGTGTGTGTGTTTGTGTAGGTAAATGGAAGAGTCTATTGGTTTAGTAGGTAAGATAACAACACCTATTGCATCATAAAATTGATCCACAATTACATGTAACAGTTTATGGTGCTACATCTATCTAACTCCCTATATTGCTCCATATGAAGACTAGTCATCCCACTTATTAATCCATTGTGCTTTCCTATAATTGTTCACGATAAATCTTGACATTACTCCATATAACTGTTCCCTTTAACTTCCCATTTTCCTAGTATCTCTCATGCAAAATAACGCTCCCTTTTACTTATTTTGTATAATGTGACCCAAATTAATTATTCTATTTCCCTGTATAACTGTTCCCTATATATATATAATCACCCTATATGTAAATCTCCCTATAACTACCACACGAGGGATCATTGTACAAAATAAAAGGACTAGAAATAGCTGTATATGTTATCTCATGGATAAATAACTGGATAAAAGGCAAGGAGCAAAGTGTTGTAGTAAATGAATTACACTCAGATTGGACAAAAGTTATTTATTGTGTATGTATCTGTAATAGCACATAGACTCAATTAATTTAATTCAATGACATAAGATGAAAACATGTGGAAGGAAATGAGTAATTTGGTATTTTTGTGTGACAGTCCTTGTAAAAGACAACCTATACAGTCCATATAATATGCTTTGTCATTGGACAAGACAATGAATGGTAACTAGTATGAAATAGGACATTTCAGTGTAGCAAGGATAATGTTTAATATATATATATATATATATATATATATATATATATATATATATATATATATATATATATATATATATATATATATATATAACCCCAGTTTCCGAAAAAATTGGGGCAGTATGTTAAAATGCAAAAACACATTCAAAAAGAGTCATTTGAAAATTAAATTCACCTTGTACTATATTGAAACCACTATCACCTAGATTACAAGTTGTACGGTACGGCTATACCGCTGAAAAATTGGCCTTTGCGAGCGGAATCGTCAGCTCACGCGTATTACAAGTTGCAGCGGTACGGCTATACCGCTAGCATTTTAGCCTATACAGGGAGTGCAGAATTATTAGGCAAGTTGTATTTTTGAGGATTAATTTTATTATTGAACAACAACCATGTTCTCAATGAACCCAAAAAACTCATTAATATCAAAGCTGAATAGTTTTGGAAGTAGTTTTTAGTTTGTTTTTAGTTATAGCTATTTTAGGGGGATATCTGTGTGTGCAGGTGACTATTACTGTGCATAATTATTAGGCAACTTAACAAAAAACAAATATATACCCATTTCAATTATTTATTTTTACCAGTGAAACCAATATAACATCTCAACATTCACAAATATACATTTCTGACATTCAAAAACAAAACAAAAACAAATCAGTGACCAATATAGCCACCTTTCTTTGCAAGGACACTCAAAAGCCTGCCATCCATGGATTCTGTCAGTGTTTTGATCTGCTCACCATCAACATTGCGTGCAGCAGCAACCACAGCCTCCCAGACACTGTTCATAGAGGTGTACTGTTTTCCCTCCTTGTAAATCTCACATTTGATGATGGACCACAGGTTCTCAATGGGGTTCAGCTCAGGTGAACAAGGAGGCCATGTCATTAGATTTTCTTCTTTTATACCCTTTCTTGCCAGCCACGCTGTGGAGTACTTGGACACGTGTGATGGAGCATTGTCCTGCATGAAAATCATGTTTTTCTTGAAGGATGCAGACTTCTTCCTGTACCACTGCTTGAAGAAGGTGTCTTCCAGAAACTGGCAGTAGGACTGGGAGTTGAGCTTGACTCCATCCTCAACCCAAAAAGGCCCCACAAGCTCATCTTTGATGATACCAGCCCAAACCAGTACTCCACCTCCACCTTGCTGGCGTCTGAGTTGGACTGGATCTCTCTGCCCTTTACCAATCCAGCCACGGGCCCATCCATCTGGCCCATCAAGACTCACTCTCATTTCATCATTCCATAAAACCTTAGAAAAATCAGTCTTGAGATATTTCTTGGCCCAGTCTTGAGGTTTCAGCTTGTGTGTCTTGTTCAGTGGTGGTCGTCTTTCAGCCTTTCTTACCTTGGCCATGTCTCTGAGTATTGCACACCTTGTGCTTTTGGGCACTCCAGTGATGTTGCAGCTCTGAAATATGGCCAAACTGGTGGAAAGTGGCATCTTGGCAGCTGCACGCTTGACTTTTCTCAGTTCATGGGCAGTTATTTTGCGCCTTGGTTTTTCCACACGCTTCTTGCGACCCTGTTGACTATTTTGAGTGAAACGCTTGATTGTTCGATGATCACGCTTCAGAAGCTTTGCAATTTTAAGAGTGCTGCATCCCTCTGCAAGATATCTCACTATTTTTGACTTTTCTGAGCCTGTCAAGTCCTTCTTTTGACCCATTTTGCCAAAGGAAAGGAAGTTGCCTAATAATTATGCACACCTGATATAGGGTGTTGATGTCATTAGACCACACCCCTTCTCATTACAGAGATGCACATCACCTAATATGCTTAATTGGTAGTAGGCTTTTGAGCCTATACAGCTTGGAGTAAGACAACATGCATAAAGAGGATGATGTGGTCAAAATACTCATTTGCCTAATAATTCTGCACTCCCTGTACCGTAATGATCCATTCCGCACTCAAGAAATGGCTTTTGAGTGTGGAATTTTCAGGTCACCCGTCTTACAGGTTGTGCAGTCCGGCTATTATGCTAGCGTTATAGCTAGTTTTCTTTCATGTAAGTGGCAAGAGTCCATGAGCTAGTGACGTATGGGATATACATTCCTACCAGGAGGGGGCAAAGTTTCCCAAACCTCAAAATGCCTATAAATGCACCTCCCACCTCACTCATACCTTAGTTTACAAACTTTGCCTCTCATGGAGGTGGTGAAGCAAGTTGTGCTTGATTTTCTTCTGTGATAGGCGCTTCTGAGCATATTGAAGCCCAGTTCCTCTCTAAGTACAGTGTTTGTCTGAGAGATGTGAAGGGAGTATTGCCTAATGATGCCATGTTTTCACCTATGGGAAATCTATTCTAGGGCTCTCTGTAATCGGTTGCAGAGATTCATCTGTTGCCTCCCTTTACAGATCAACATTATACTCTACCATTACCTCTGCTGATATGTTTCAGTACTGGTTTGGCTGTCTGCTATATGTGGATAGGTGTCTTCTGGTAAGTATATATCATTTTTTAGGATACTCTCGGCTATGTTTGGCACTTTATCTTATAAAGTTTAAATGTATATTGTATATATTTGCCATGAGTCAGGTCTGTGTATTTCCCTTTGCAGTCTAACAGTTTCAGCATGGAAAGTATGTTTATGGGAGTTTTTAGGGTTACCTGGGGTTCTAGTTAGTTGTAACTTGGAGTCTGTTTCCATCTAAAGGGGAGGAGAGTCCATGGCTTCATTCATTACTTTTGGGAATAAAGAACCTGGCCACCAGGAGGAGGCAAAGACACCCCAGCCAAAGGCTTAAATACCTCCCCCACTCACCTCATCCACCAGTCATTCTTTGCCTTTCGTCACAGGAGGATGGCAGAGAAGTACCGAAGATTCAGAGTAGTCTCTTATGGAGGATAGTAATCTTCGGAATGGAACTGGAGTTTTAAGTAATCCTGTCAGCCTCTCAGTTAGGCGCCTTTTATCTTAGAGAATCAAGGGTTAATATTCCTGGTAAGGGGATTATTGAACAGGGGGGTTTATACATGATATGTTTATTGTGTTATTGCTGCGTTATGTGCGAGATGAGGCTCTGGCAATGGTGGAACTTTCAGGATGACTTCCGGGAGTATTTATGCGGCCGATTTTGGCGCGTTTCTTCTTAGTGCAGGGGCGGTTCTGTGAGACATCCCATGTGACCGGGTGTGGTAGTCTCCACTTCCTCTGTTGATCACCGGTGCAGGAGACAAAGTAGTCCGGGTCATAGGAGGTGGTGAGTGCCCCAGCCATTGTACTATAAAGGTGCCTGTTTATTAAATTGTCTAGTCCATAATAAAAGCGCAAGCTATGGAGGACTCTGATACGTTAGAGGGTACTCCCTCTTTATCATGCCTGTGCTTATTGTGGGGAGGTTCTTGTAGATCAGCCCGCTCATCTTTGTTCCACATGCCTCGATAAGGTTGCAACATCTAAAAATAAAGGGATGTCTAGCACTACTAAGACGTCCACCTCTGAGGGTTCCCCGTCCTGTGAGGTGCGTTCCCTGCTTTTATCTCCGAGTGCACATGCAGTGCCCCAGGGTCCAACCGTTACTTCTACAGGAGAGATTTGTTGGCCGTCAGATTTTGCGGGTCAACTGCAAACGGCTGTATCGAAAGTGATCCATGCCTTACCATGTTCTGCTAAGCGCAAGCATAGGGCGTATCAGAGCGGCCTGACAAAGGGGTCATCTACGCCTATGGAATTGCCTGAGACGTTATACGATGACGGGGCCCACTCCGACTCTTCGGAGGAGGCTCCCTCTCGGTCGGAGTCCATGTCATCTCATGACAGGATGGAGAATTTGCGCTTTTTGCTGAAGCAGGTGCTGGCTACTCTGGAGGTTCCGGAGCCAAAGCTTCCAGAGGAACCTTTGATTCCTAAGCTTGATAAGGTATATGAGTACAGGGTGCTGCCCCAGATCTTCCCAGTTCCTGTTAAGATGGTTAATATTATTAAGAATGAATGGAAGTGATTAGGTTCTTCCTTTTCCCCTTCTTCCTTTAAGAAACTGTTCCCCGTTCTGGACTCTCAGCTCGAGCTGTGGGGGACTGTCCCTACGGTGGATGGTGCTATTTCCACGCTCGCAAAGTGGATAACTAATCCCCTCGAGGATAGTTCATCGTTTAAAGAGCCCATGAAATGTTTTAGCACACAGGGTTTGTTTTTCAGCCGGCAGCGGCGGTAGCCGTTGTTTCTGTAGCTGCGACATATTGATGTGAATCCCTGTGTTATATGGTCGAAAGGGAGACTCCCATCGATGAGATACAGGATAAGATTAAGGCCTTAAGGGTCGCCAATTCTTTAATTTGTGACGCCAATATGCAAAATATTCGCCTGAATGCAAAGGTTTCAGGATTTTCCGTTTTAGCTCGCAGGGCTTTGTGGCTAAAGTCTTGGTCTGCGGACATGACCTTGAAGTCGAGGCTGTTGTCCCTACCCTTTCAGGGAAAAATTCTGTTCGGTCCAGGTTTGGATTCGATCATATACAAGAACGATTCAAGCAAGAGAGCTGGAAAATGTTACAGCTAATACCTCAACCTTCTTGGTAACCACAGATGTGGAAGCATTATATACTAGCATTGGCCATGATCTTGGAATTAAAATTGTTAAACATTTTTATCCACATTTTCAGAAGAAGGCTTTCTTCATGACAGATTTATTCTTAAACTTCTGGATTTTGTGCTTCTTTGTGTTTGACAAACAATTCTACCTTCAGATCAGGGGTACCGCAATCGGTACAGCATGCACCCTCACATATGCGAATTTGTTCCTGGGCTAGTGGGAACAACATGTAGTATTTATAGATGAAAATCCAAATATACTGACTACATTCCCATCTGGCTCAGGTACATAGATGACATTTTCTTTATGTGGGAGGGACCCCAAACCATACTGGAAGAATTCTTGAACGATTTAAACAAGAACAATCTGAACATTAAACTCACATGGTAGATCAACAGTAATGAGGTCACGTTTTTGGATTTGAAAATAATCAAACAACCCAATGGGGAGATTCATACAGACCTATACAGGAAAGATACGGCTATGAATATGATTCTGCACCACTCAAATGCTCACTCACCTCACACAGTGAAGGCACTCCCCACCCTAGAGTTTCTAATAATCAGGAGGAACTGTACCAATCTGTAAATGTTCAAAATTAGAGCGAAAGAACTGGAAGTCAGACTGTTATCCAGAGGCTATAGCAAGAGGTCCTTAAACATAGCCCAAAGGACTACAAAACAGACAATAACTAACACGAAAGCAATTCGGATTTGTTCTGGCATGCTTCAAAAGTGGTAATGAGAGGGCACATAATGTCCTTTATGGCACATTATAACAAACAACTTATAAAGGTAGATAAGGATTTCCTAACACGACTGACAGATATACAACATGTATCTTTCTAACCCCACTCCTACATCCAGGCAGCAGTATTACGATCTTAAGAAAACTAGAGACACCTTTGTAGCTCCACAAGACAATCAGCTAAATATACATAGACAGGGCCACTATTACCGTCATGGCAACAAATCGGGCAAAATGCTTGCGAATCTTGTAAAGATATATAACCCTAAATCCTACATTACAGCTATTAACTCGGGAGAACGTCTTACCTCTAATACTAAGGCAATTATGGAAGAATTCATAAGGTATTATATGTCCCTATACTCTAGCCAAAAGGTTGACCATAAAGAGAAGCAGAACTTCTGGGACTCTGTAAAACTCCCTAAACTAACAGAAGACCAAATCTCACTGCTCAACACACAGATTAGCCCCCAAGAGGTCACTAGAACACTAAACTGGGGAAAGCTGCTGGCTCCAATAGGCTACCGACTGAATATTATAAAATCCTGACCAATGAGCTAGCCCCCATCCTGTCCTCCCTATATACAGCCTATCTAGAGAGAACTGCACGAATGGACAGCAGATTCTTGGAAGCCAATATATGCCTTATACTTAAGCCTGACAGGGACCCCACTAGCATGTCCTCATATCGCCTGATCTCTCTACTCAATGGAGACTATAAAATTTTAACCAAAATTTTAGCAGATAGGTTAGCCCATGCTCTACTCACTGTTGTACACGCTGACCAGACAGGATTTGTCAAAGGGCGATCCTCTGTAACCAACATTAGGAAAACTTTAAGCTCCCAATATTGGTATAATAAGTCTTCTCCACATAGCCTTAAACAACAAGATGCCTGCCTTTTAGCATCAGATGCGGAGAAGGCATTTGATAGGATAGAATGGGACCATCTCCACTTCTCATTGGGATGATTTGGTATCACGGGCCATTTCACAAACTTCCTACACACACTATATAATGCCCCCAGAGTGTCTTTAATAGTAAATGGGGGACTCTCCCTTTCCTTCGAGCTCCAAAGGGATACACGACAGGGATGCCCACTTTCTCCCCTACTGTTCGACCTGGCCATTGAGCCCTTGGCATGCTACATTAGACAAAATTGCGAAGGCCTTGATTTATTTGGCACCACACAACATCTATCACTATATGTGGACGATCTATTGCTGTTTGTGGGTAATCCTAAAACACAGCTAAAAAAACTTTTACACATCATTGATAAGTTCGGAACATTCTCAGGCTATAAAATTAATATAGACAAATCAGAGGTTACTTGGTTACAAAATTCTCAGAACACTTTGCTGAATGATATGGGGCTTAAAGTCATGGAGGGCTCTTTTAAATATCTAGGAATCCGCCTACACACCAACCCTAACAAATTATACCGCCTCAACTTTACAGACACTATTGCTAATATTAGAACGTTGCTTTCCAGCTGGGCAAATTTGCCGCTCTCCCTTTCTGGTAGAATCCATCTCTTTAAAATGATTGCGTTGCCCAAGCTTTTATACCCCTTACAGATGCTGCCCATTCTTCTCACCCAGCAAGACGCCACCTCACTGCAATGTTCTCTGGTGAATTTTATCTGGAGAGGGAAAAAGCATAGGATAGAGAGGATATCCCTGGCAATGCCAATGTCTAAGGGTGGATTTCGCCTTCCGAACATTACATGGCACAACTGGGCCACGCTCACCAAGTTAGTTATTGATTGGCTAGTGGGGAGTGAACACTTTACCATTCTGGCCCTAGAAAGAGGGCTTATTAGGTCGTTACATTTGGCATTTCTTCCCCACGCTAGCCTCTCTTCTCTTCCTCCACACATACGTAACCATGTACTGTATAGAGACCCATTAAGAGCTTGGGCCAAGATATGTCGGTTGTGGGGGTCCAAAAATCAGTTAGTAAATACCTACCTATACAGGGCAACCTACAATTTATACCTGGGTATACCTCAGATGTATTTAGAATATGGCAGCAGCGTCAACTCACCACATTAAGCCAACTTGTTAACCCGTTGACTATGGATGTGGTTACATTCCAGGAATTACTATGCACTTTTGGTCTTCCTAACTCACACAGATATGCATACTTTCAGAGTAGGTACAACATAAACAAACTAAAAGCAGAGGGCCTCCTAATTAAAGAATCTACTAACATTGACAGACTCTGCATATTAGCGAAACAGGGCTCCCATAAGATTACGGATATATACAACCTCATCCTCAGACATTTTGAACACTCAGTCATACAGAGAGTTGCAGTGAGGTGGATGGAATCTGAGCACCTCCCCTGGGATGCAGACTTACTCCATGGTAGCCTTGATAAGGCACAGGCAGTTACACTGTCGGCAAATTTAAGGGAGACCCATGTGAAACTTTTACATCAGGCATACATCACTCCTAGTCTATGATCCAAGTGGGTGCCAGGAGCCATTGACATCTGCACTAATTGTGGTTACGCCGCACCAAACTGGAAACACTTGTTTTGGGATTGTCCCAAACTGCAAAGTCTCTGGCACAAGATTGCCTACTGGCTATCTCTGATCACTAAAGAGGAGATACACTTTTCAGCACAGCATGCTATTCTTTTGATCCCGACAGACAAGACATTCAAACATGACACTTTTATATCAACAGTTATAATGTTGGCAAAACAACAAATCTTGTCAGTATGGGCGAATAATAAATCACCACCATTCCAACAATTAACTAGAATCATCCATACGCAGATGTTAACTGAACAAGCAGACTCAAAGGGAGACCCAGAAAAAAGAGTTAGGAAGTTTATCCACAAGTGGGAGGCCTATCTTCTATACTTACCAGACATGGTAAGGGATAGGGTCATACACCCATTTAGGAACAGTCGCTTTATTTTGGAAGAAAATCTTAGGAGCAATTGGTGCCTGACTAGCCTACAGCACTGACAATGGAGCACCCCATGTTTGACACTGTAGGGCCCCCCCACCCCCTCCCCATATTGTTTTTGAAGGCGCGGGTCTGTGGGTGGTGAGCTGGAGTATGTGCTCTTTTGTTTTTTATAGGTTTAATTTTTTTATTTTTTTTGTTTTATTTTCTTTCACTTGCTTGTTTTTTTTTTAAATACTTTATTTATACCAGTGTGGCTTACAGCGACAAATCAACAAATAACAAGATACAGAAAAACATTGAAATACAATATGTGAACATGACTCGTCCCCTCCCCCACAATGGATTTTACTTTTTCAATCCCCTCTCCACAATCTCCATATCCTCACTCGAACCTTTCCTGTTCCACTCTCCCTCATTCCCTACCATGTATGTTATGTTTACACTGAGTAGCATCTGGGTAATATTCTACTCCTATTGCCGTCAATCTCAGCCTCACTGATTTATCTATTTCTCAGCTTCTAATTCATCAGCTCTCCCCCCCGGGTGCCGCCCAGAGGAGCTTCCCTCTCAGAACTGGGCCCTATGTCAACTGTTCTCCCCCTCTCTAGGCAAAGATATTCCATTGTCCCCTCATTTGTGCATTTAGTATATAGTCCGAGTCTTTGAACGGGTAAATGATTTGTCTTTGGTGGTGAATATCTAGTGATCTAATGAATGGTTCCCATTTAGTCATAAACTTCTTCGTTCTCCGTGTTATATCTCCCTGAGTGTCTATTTGTTCATAAGTCATCTGTCGTCTTAAGGCTTCTTTGAGTTGTGCTAAGTGCGGGGGGGCCTGAGCCAGCCACTGTTGTAGAATAAGTCTCCTAGCATGCAGTATAACATTGTATTTTTTATGTCCTGTCTGTGTATATAAGAATATCACCATTTCGGGTGTAAGTCTGATTCTTTCCCCAGTATGTCTCTCCAACCACCTCTGCGCCATGCCCCAGAATTTTGTAAGTTGTGGACATTGCCATATCATATGTATAATGTTTGGGTTGTCATTGGAGCATTTTGGGCACAGACCTGTTGTGTCATGTTTCCACTTGAGAAATAGTTTTGGCGTAATATATGCATTGTGGATCAGTTTGGTGTGTGATTCTCTTATCTCATTTGACAGGGTGGCTTCTCTTACTTTTACGAAGCTTTGTTCAATACAGCTGTCTGGGACATCCTGCCCCAATAGTTCAGTCCATGTTTTCGTAATGTGTGTTAAGTTAGCTTTGTTCGGTCGTTTTTGCAAAGTTTTATAGGTGTATGATATAGAGGTCAGTCACCCCCTTGTCAGAGTTAGTAATTGATATATGTCACAATTAGTGTCTGGCAATTTCCCTGATCTTAATAGGGTTTGTATGTAATGCCTCACCTGCAGATATGCAAAATGGTGCTTATTAGGGATACCATACTCTCTTTGCAGTTCTGCAAATGTGCGAACTGCTGTGCCCTCTATTGTGAGAATTTGTTTGATGCTTGTCACTCCCCATGTATCCCATTGTTTAAAGAGTTTCGTAGTGAATCCTGCTGGGAAATCTGGATTGCCCCTCAGTGGCAGGAAGACAGTGTGATTTGGTGAGACTTCTAAGGCCCTACAAACCTTTCTCCACGCCTTTATCGGGCCACTGAATAATGTTTCCCCTCCCAGAATAGATTCCACCTGAGTGCGAGTCATGTGTGGTAACATCTTGAGTGACCACGGTTTGATGTGAGCTGTCTCTAGTTTGCCATTAGTGAAGTGTTCCCTATCCGTCAGCCAGTCCATTACATATTTGACCCCTGCTGCCCAGTTGTAGAACTCAATATTCGGCAGTCCCAAACCTCCCATCTCCGGTCTGCCTGTCAATTTTTGATAGCTTAGTCTGTGCTTTTTCCCCCTCCATACAAAGTGCATAATGTCTCTATTTAGTATTTTTAGGTCCTGCTTGTGTAGAAGCTCTGGGAGCATCTGTAGGGTGTACCGTAATTTGGGGAACAAAATCATTTTGATTAGCCCTATTCTTCCTGACAGAGTTATTGGTAGTGTACTCCAGTTTATTAGCATTTGTTTCAATTCTTTCAGTAGGGGTTTAAAATTGACCCCATACCATTGAGTTGGGTCTCTAGTCAATGTTATTCCTAGGTATTTAAAGGTATGTGTGATTACTTTGAAATTGTCCTCTAGGGGTAGATCCGGGTTATTATTAGATAGCCAGAGAAGCTCAGACTTGTCTTTGTTTATCTTATATCCTGAGATTTTACTGAAGTCTGCAATGATCCTAGTTATAGTGGGAATGTTTCTTCTGGGATCCCTTGTGTATAGCAGCATATCATCCGCAAATAATGACAGATGTTGAACCTCCCCATTTATCTCTAAGCCCTCCGTTTCCTTTCTTATTCTAATAGCCAGGGGTTCTAATGCAAGGTCAAAGAGGAGCGGGGAGAGAGGGCATCCCTGCCTTGTGCCTCTCTTGAGGTTAAACATTTTGGAAGGCGATCCATTTACCAGCTACTGGATGCTGATAGAGAGCTGCTTCCTAGTTCAGCCAGCTGGATTGCTGTTAAAACCCAGCCTGTGTCTACCGGCACAACTGAGTGCCTCCTCATATTGTGAGTACCTAGTGTTCACATACGTCTGTTGTACCAAAAATCTCCATTGATCTGCACCATTGGCGCCTCTTTCTTGTTGCTTTTTCTTAACATTTACCAGGACTGCCGCTTGGGGACTGCTATAAATTGTTTTTGATGGCTTTCATAAAGGCTCCCTGTATCCCAAATCTCTCCATAGTGGTAAATAAATGGTCCCATAAAATTTTATCGAATGCCTTCTCGGCGTCTACTAGAATCAGACAGGCCTCTTCCCTATCATGCTGTGTTTTCCCCCCTCCCAGTTTCCAGAAGTGTGCAAGTAGTAGCTGAAGTTTCCTCATATTTTTAACCGCTGACCTACCCTTCACGAAGCCGGTTTGGTCTTCATGAACTAACAGGGGGATTAGTGCCGCTAATCGATTTGCTAGAAGTTTGGTTAAAATTTTGTAGTCCGAATTAAGAAGGGATATCGGCCTATAAGACTGGGTTAGAAGTGGATCTCTATCTGGCTTGGGGAGAACTGTGATGTTGGCTTCTGTGAATCTATTGGATAAGTTAGCTCTCCCTTCTAGAATGGCATTAAATAACAAGGCCAGTGTGTCAACCGTTTCTTCTTTAATCATTTTGTAGAACTCCCCGGGCAACCCATCTGGTCCCGAGGCTTTCTCAAGTGGGAGTGTGTCTATTACCCTTGCAATCTCTGAGGGCTGGATCTTGGCGTTTAATTTCTGCTGGTGTTCCTCATCTAGCTGTGGGAGTGTCAAGTCACTCCAAAGCCTCCTTAGCATCTGAATCTATTCTTTGGGAGTTATATAGGTTCGAATAATAATCCTGGAATGCTCTCTTTATTTCCTCTTCTGATGTAAGTAACTTTTCCTTTCCTTTGATGGCTACAATGGTGTTTGGTTTTCTATCTAACTTGGTAATCCTGGCCAATAGCTTCCCTGTACGATTCCCGTATCTATAATATTTTGCCTGGGAGCGATTCTGAGCTGTGACTGATGTCTGTGTGAGGTATGTGTCTCTAAGGCTTTTTACTTCTCTATATTTGACCCTGTTTTGTTCTGTGGGGCACCTCAAATACCGATTTTTAGGAGCTGGCGCAAGAGCAGTTCCCCTTTGATTCTTCGAGATTTCTGCAACTTTGCCGTATATGCTGTGATCACCCCCCTCAGAACTGCCTTTGCAGACTCCCAAAACAGAGATATATCAGTGATGTGCTGCGCGTTTAATTCCCTATAAACTAACCACTCCCCAACTAAGTATTTTCGCAAGTTAAGATCATGAAAGAGGTGCACCGGAAATCTCCATCTATTCGCCTGCCTACGAGGTGGGTTAGTTTCTATGTGCAAGTTAACTGGGGCATGGTCAGATATAGTTATCGGGTCTATCTTGATGTCCGTTACACGTGGACATAGTGAGTTAGAAACTAGGAAGTAGTCTATTCGCGACAGTGTTGTAATCCTTGGCTTCCGGATTCCTATCCCTCCATACATCTGTTAGGGAGAGTGCATTCCTAAAAACTTTTAGTAAGCGTGTTTCCCCTTTTGAGCCCTGCTCTCGTACTGTATGTCTTATTGGCTGTTGTGGATTATGGAATCTGTCTGCTGGTGTATATGGTGCAATGTTATAGTCACCTCCCACTACAATGGGGAGATCTGAAAACTGTAGAAGTTTGGTCTGGAGTCCAGTCAGGAATGCTTTCTTTTCCACGTGCGGTCCGTATACCGCACACAGAATCATCCGTGTGCCTCCAATTCTGATGTCCACTATGATATATCTCCCCTCCGTGTCTGTGACAGATTGTAGTACAGAATAGTCCAGGCCCTTTCTGAAAAGTATTGCTACCCCTCTGGCTCTCTTCCCCTCGTACGGGGTGTATAAAACTTCCCCTACCCATCCCTGTTTGAGTTTCTGGTGCTCTTTCTGAGAGAGATGAGTTTCCTCTAGTATGGCAATGTCTGTTCTTTTAATGTTCAGTTGTCTAAGGATAGTTTTTCTCTTTATTGGGGATGTGATCCCTCCCACATTCCATGTAGTCAGTTTCATCTTAATCTAAAGTGTCAGAGTGCCCTATAGGTTTAACGTGTATGTCAGGTAAAGATCCTGACCGGTGTGTTGTGTGTGCGGTACCTTACAGTATAGGTCCTTATGTCCAGGGTTCTTTGACGTTGTAATTCCGGAGGACTGTAGTTCCCTTCCCCCCCTAGTGGCACCCGGAGGAGAAACGACTCTGCCCTTTTTCTAGCACAAACAGTAAGTTAATGTGTGAAACAGACAGCAAACAGGTCACAAAAATTATGCAAACAGGTAACAACAAAGATAGACTGAGTCAGCAAACTCCTGAACTATAACTTTGCAACTTTTAGTTAATACCTATTCCCTCCCTCCTTCCTCCAACTCTAGGGTACACGGCTAATAGCGTCTAGGCTCTCTCAAGGCCTTATAATCTCTGTCTCGCTTGCCTTGCTACCCCTATGCTTTCTATCTCTAGTGCATACAGGTAATCAATACTTGGAATAACAGAGCTTAGAAACCTATGAACAAATAACAAGAAAACAGTCTCACCATGCATATAAACGTTTCAATTTTTAACCTGAAAACTTTAAACTGTCTCCCACTTTAGGGTTTAAGTGGATAATACTATACAACCTTTATTTAGTAATAATCCCCCCCCTCACTTTGCAAGGATACAAGTGTCCATGGTTATATCTGCAGACAACCATTACTTCTGGCATGCCCGGACCTAACCTGGTTCATGGTACTGCTTCCTCTTCGTTTATTCTGCGTTGATTTTCTCTTTCTCTTTGAAGATGTATTTTGAGTTGAGTTGGCGACTCAAAGAACAATGGGCCTTTCTCTGTATGTAATCTCAGTCTCGCTGGGAACAACAAGGCCGCAGTTCTGCCCTGTTCATTGAGTTGCTTGCAAAATGGTGTGAATTCTCTTCTTTTAGCTGCTACAGTTGCTGAATAGTCCTGAAATATCAGGATTCTTCTTCCCTCATACTCCAGTGAGGTCGCCTTTCTATATGCCTGTAGTATTGTTATTTTATCTCTGAAAGTAAGATATTTCACCATCACTTGGCGCGGTGGTTGATTATTATCTCCTTGTCTTCGTTGGTCTCCTACTCTGTGGGCTCTTTCTAATGTGCATGGCAGAGATTCTTTAGGGATATTTAACAGGTTGGGAAGGGTGTTCTCTGCAAATTCCACCAGCTGTGGGCCTGGCAGCGACTCCGGGACCCCCACCAATCTAAGGTTATTTCTGCGCGACCTGTTTTCCAGATCATCGATTTTTGCCCACAGCCTTTCATTTTGCTGCTGTAAGAAGTTGACTTGGGATTCTGTTTCTCTATGTCTTGATTCCCCTTCCGCAACCTTTTGCTCTACCCTTGTCAATCTGCCATTGAAGGTTTTGACCTCCTCTGTGAGGGAGTCCATCCCCGACTGAAGCTGATCAATCTTTGGCAAAAACAGTGCAGAGATTTGTGTGACAATCGGGTGTGTGTCCATCAGCACGTTATGAGATGTATCTTCTGCCAGCTCTGCGGTCTGCTGAGCCTCTGCCTGGTTTTTCTTCTTGTCTGCATTTTTTTGCCTACCGGCCATAGCGTTCCGTTTTTTTAAAGTAGGAGTTATAATACTTTTGCATACAGGGCTAAGGTATTGACAGCTGAGGATACCAACTGTATTTGGTTAGTACAAACTTGTTATTTTACCAAGATATGTAGCTTTAGATTTGCCAGGCCCGGTACAGCCAAAACTTTTAAAGGATCAGGAGTATGATGGGTGAGTGGGGGTATAGGGATCTTTGTGTTTTAGCACTGCATGTTTGTGGCAGTTGTCAGTTTCTCAAAATAGTTCCCAAAAAGGTCTCATAGAGTGTGTATATCGCTCTCACCCCTGATGTTGATAAGGGCGTGATAATGTAGTAATGAGGCCTTTATATGCACTCTGCCTCGCCTACGTACCTCCCTACAACCCAAGGAGATGTCCTTTATAGCAGTTTGTTATTGTCAGTTCAATTTGTCTATTCGGATCTATGTAGGGACGTGATAGTGAGCTTTATGTCCGCTTGTGTATACCCTCTCTGCCAATGGGTATGTGCAGATCTTCTATGCACCTTCCGCAGGTTTATGTATTGAGGCTATAGAGTTTTTTATGTCTGTGCGGGACCTGCGCTTGGGGACTGTGCTGCCTAATTCTGCTGTGAGGTGTCTTTTTCCTAATCGGTACTCTGTCCCCAGTTCCTTGCCTTTGCTGTCTGTGTGGATCGCCACTAGCACGGGCTTCTGCCCCCTGCTGTGTTATAATGTCTTTTGGGTCTTACACACACACTATCCCTTTAATCTTTGGGGCTATCCAGCGTTCTCTGCACTTACGCTGGATCTCAGTGCGTCACTGTTAGCAAGTTAAAATGGCGGTTTCCCGCCTTAGACTATCTCACCCTCCAGCGCCGGTACTGCAGTAAAGGAACTCACTTCTCCTCTGTCGTGTCGTCCGCAATCTGGTGGGCTTTATTTTAGGCTTAGTCTGTTGTAGCGCTGGCTCGAGTGGTATGGAGAGTGCCCTCGCCTTGGCGGCATCTGCCGCTGCTTTCCTTTTCAACTGTCTGCGCCTTCAACGGTGAGGGAATTTGCTGTAAAATTCCTTGCCGATTCAAGTCCGGGCAGCCTCTCTCCTTCTGCCAAGGATATCGGCTGGTAATGGGCTAATTTTGGTGGTGAAAGGTCAGGTCTGGGAGCGTTGTATCAGGAGCTCCTTTCCTTGCGTCCTCTCACTTTGCCCGCCCACCGGAAGTCCTTTCACTTGCTTGTTTGTGTTTTTTCAAAAGTTAAAAATGGGTCCTGTATATTTAATGGCATATGCATCTGGTCTGAGATCATAACGCTATAAGAAAGTTTTGATTACACTGCTTGTACTTCATATGATGGATATCTACTTTGACGTATATGTAAAGGCCAAGTTAAGTGTATTCCAGATGTTGATTGTCGTGTTTGTATTGGATCCTCTTTATAAATATAGTTAAAAAAAAAAAAAAGCCCAAAGGAGGGCATCACATACTTATTGGAAAGACCTCCTTTCACCCAAAGCTAAAGCAAGAGATGACAAGACTAGACTGATAATGAGTCATGACTTATAATGCTCAATCTGACACAGTGGTACAGATTATGAATAAACATCTGGGTATCCTCAAGGCAGACCCAATACTAGCAGAGATACTAGGTACAGAGAACATCTAAGTGGGATATAGAAGGACCAAGAATTTGAAGGAGATGATGAGTCGTAGTCATTTTGACAGTAAGAAAGGCAAGGGTAAATTGACATCAGGCAATTTTATCTGTCGCTCCTGTTTCATGTGTCAAAATGTGGAAAAAATAAAATCCATTACTGACAGATTTGGAAAAAAACTTATCACATCCAAGATTACATAGACTGTAACACGGAAGGAGTGATCTATGGCATTACTTGCAAATGCAATTTGATCTATGTAGAGATGACCTCAAGAAAGTTCAAAGTTAGAATATTGGAACATTTGAAAAATGTCAAATCAGCCAAGAAAGATCTTGAAAATGGCAAAAAAATTGATAAGTGTGGCAAACCACTTTTTCCATGTTCATGAATACAAAAGTCTGATCTGAAATGCTTGGGATACATAAAATCTCACTAGGTATTCAAAGTGGAGATATGGAACGTACCCTTTTAACACAGCTTTCAGTTTGCTCAATTGTTTTATGACGGAAAAATTCTGTCATATGTCCTTAAGAGGTTAAAAGCAGAAACACGCTGGGTTTACCTCTTGAATACAGTACAACCAAATGGTTTAAATAAATACAATAATTATTTTACTTTTTTATATTAAGAAGTTCCCTTTAACATACCGGGGACCCATGTATATTAATATTATGGAATAGAGTGTCATTAGCCCACTAGGCACTTTATTGAGTTAAAAGGAAAAATCATTTTTATTAGATTTCATCTGTGGCATTTCGTGTGTGGCATCACACGTCAAAATAATGAAAAACTACTTAGAAAAGTAGAAGAATTAATGTAATGGACAGTATAATCCCAACTGTCCAAGTCACAATATAATTTAGGCATTTAAAACACCACATCGTGTAAGTTTATTTAACTAATAAACTGTCATTTTATGTTCACAACAGTAAGCACACCACACTGCATTTTCATCAATTTTATTTAAAATAATGCAACAAAATGTGTTTATTGAAAAAAAAAATATTTTGCACAATTAGTAAATTGTTCACATTAGAACACAAACGTTCAACACTTAAAGTTTAACACTTAGCACTGAAATAATGTCACCAGATACAAACCTTTTTAATATTAGTTTTGCTTTTCATTGCTAGATTTGGTAACTTCATTTGACATGGGTCTGAGGTTATGTATATAAACCTCTCTGTCATAAATTCTTCCTATACAGATAAACCATTACAGGACTGGTATGATAGAGTATTATTACAATGTGATTCCCACTTGAGAAGTAAAATACTGTGTATATATTAGTAAGGATGATCCTCTATGTGGATAACGGTATGGTCAAATACATTATTTGGTCCTGCTTTTTTCAATACATAAGGGAGTAAATCAGTTAGTAAAATACATTATTTATTTTAGGATAAAGGTCCTTTTTCATGTATATTTGATTAGCCATTCATGACATCATAAGAAATGGGCGTGATGTCTAATAGGAAGCAAATAAAAGGCTGCATTAAAAGGACCTTTTGTAGGGCATTGCCCTAAGTTAAACAGCTCTCTTGCCTGAAAAAAAAAATGACAAACACCCACTAACATTACAACCCCCCCCCACCCCAAACCCGCAAAATAAAAAAAAACTATCTAAATAAACCTAAGCTACCCATTGCCCTGAAAAGGGCATTTGTATGGGCATTGTCCTTAAAAAGGCATTTAGCTCTTTGCATTGCCCTGGAAAGGGAATTTAGCTCTTTTACGAGTAGCCCAAACCCTAAACTGAAAAAAAAACCAAAAAAAAAAACCTTAAAAAATACTAACACTAACCACCAACGATCCACTTACAGTTGCTCAAGTCCCGTTTGAAGAATCTTCATCCCGGCGGCTCCATCTTCATCCAGGCGGCAGGCGGCTCCATCTTCATCCAGGTGGCATCCTCTATCTTCATCACGGCGGCGTCTTCTATCTTCATCCCGGCGGCGCTGAGCAGGTCCATCCTTAAGAAATCTGGCGTGGAGCATCCTCTTTGTACGGTCACCGCCGTATACTGAATCTTCAATGCAAGGTACGCAATTCAAAATGGCGTCCCTCGCATTCCTATTGGCTGATTTGAATTTCCAAAATCAATAGGATGAGAGCTACTGAAATCCTATTGGCTGTTCAAATCAGCCAATAGGATGAGAGCTACTGAAATTCTATTGGCCGGATGAAGATGGAGCCACCTGGATGAAGATGGAGCCGCCGGGATGAAGATCCTTCAAGCGGGACTTCAGCAACTGTAAGTGGATCTTCAGGGGTTAGTGTTAGGATTTTTAAGGTTTATTGGGTGGGGGGGGGTTTAGTTTAGGGTTTGGGCTATTCGTAAAATAGCTAAATGCCCTTTTCAGGTCAATGCAAAAGAGCTAAATGCCCTTTTAAGGGCAATAGCCATACAAATACCCTTTTCAGGGCAATGGGTAGCTTAGGTTTTTGTTAGAGTTAGGTTTTTTTATTTTGGGGGGTTGGTTGGGTGGTTTGTTTTACTGTTGGGGGTCTTTGTATTTTTTTTAGAGGTAAAAGATCTGTTTAACTTAGGGCAATGCCCTACAAAAGGCCATTTTAAGGGTTATTGGTAGTTTATTGTAGGCTAGGGTTTTTTTATTTTGTTTTTTTTTTTAAATTTTTATAGGACTATTAGATTAGGTGAAATTCTTTTTTATTTTCGATAATTTTGTTTGTTATTTTTCTTAATTTAGTTATGTTATTTTTTTGTAATGTAGTCTTTTTTATTTTTTTTTTATTAGATTGTAAATTTTAAAGTCGTGTTAAGAATTTTGTAATGTGTAATTTATTTTTCTTTAATTGGTAGTTAGTTTAATTTAGTTTAATTGTTATATTAGTTTAATTGTTAGTTTAAACTTAGTTTTTTTAATTTGACAGGTAAGTTTTAATTTAATTTAAGATAGGGAAATTGTAATTGTAATATAAAGTTAGGGGGGAGTTAGGTTTAGGGGTTACTAGTTTAAATTAGTTTATTGTGATGTGGGGGCTTTCGGTTTAGGGGTTAATAGGATTATTATAGTGGCGGCAGAATTAGGAGTTAATAACTTTAGTATAGTGGGGGCGATGTGGGCGGACGGCAGATTAGGGGTTAATAATATTTAAATAGTGTTTGCGATGTGGGTTGAGCAGCAGTTTAGGGGTTAATAGGTAGTTTATGGGTGTTTAGTGCACTTTGTGACTGTTTAGTTATGAGTTTTTAGATTGCAGAACGGATCGTGTTGGTATAGGCTGGAACGCAAGCTTTTTAGCCTCACCGCAAAACTCGTAATGGCAGCGCTATAAAAGTCCCAGGAAAAAACTTCATTTTCACGAGTGCGGTACTGACGTTGCATTACAGGCTGAAAGGCTTTCAGTACAGCTATACCGACAAGACTTGTAATGGCTGCGTTGCTGTTTTAACACTGAAATTACAATTTTTTCAGCATTAACACACAAACGCAAAACTTGTAATCTAGGTGTTTATTTGAAAAAGAAGGCATCTAAGCTAAGGAGCCAGCCACTATTTGGTTCAGCCTCTGGACAGCACTTGTTTATTGGTGGGTCAATTTTTTCGCCAATCAGCAAGAACAACCCAAGTTGTTCACCAAAAATGGGCCGGCATCTAAACTTACAATCTTGCTTTTTAAATAAGGATACCAAGAGAATGAAGAAAATTTGATAATAGGAGTAAATTAGAAAGTTGCTTAAAATTGCATGCTCTATCTGAATCACAAAAGAAAAAAATTGGGTTCAGTGTCCCTTTAATAGCACATACATAATCCATTATTGAATACCTTTTTCTTTGCACTGCTAGCTCTTACTTCTAGGGTTGTCTTCTGTCCTCCACAATATGTCCATGACTGGGCAGAATAATATGTAGGGTTACACAATACCCCCCCAAAAAAAGATTAACTTTAGTCCCCAATCTTGATCCCATCATGCATATTTTTCATAACTTAGCAGTCATTGTACGCCTGAGCTGCCAGTTACATTAAATAAGTTAAATTATTTTACCTCTTTGACTGACAGTAACAAACAAAAACAGAAGTGAATGACCCCTTTGACTGCCCCTCACTTCTTTCTGCTCCATATTTGTAATGCATTGAGGCATAGGAGGCCTTATTTACACCTAGATTATAAGTTGAGCGTTCGTGTTTTAACGCTGAAAATATGGTCATTTCAGTGTTAAAACAGCACCGCAGCCATTACAAGTCTTGTCAGTATAGCTGTACCGCAAGCCTTTTAGCCTGTAACGCAACGTCAGTCCCGTACTCGTAAAAATTAAAATTTTTCATGAGATTCCCATAGCGCTGCCATTACGAGTTTTGCGGTGAGGCTAAAAAACCTGCGTTACAAACTAAAACAACAAGATCCGTAACGCTATCTGAGAGCAGTAATTATGAGTTTTACACTACAAATATGTTACATAAAACTCATAACTAAACTGCTACAAAGTACACTAAACACCCATAAACTACCTATTAACCCCTAAACCCCTCTCTTTTGCTCTCTCTCTCTCCCCCCTCTCTTTTGCGCTCTCTCCCCCCTCTCTTTGCACTCTCTCCCCCCCCCTCTCTTTTGCTCTCTCTCTTTCCCCCATCTCTTTTGCGCTCTCTCCCCCCCTCTCCTCTCTCTATCTCCCCTTCTCTCTCTCTCTCTCTCCCCTCTCTCTCTCCCCTGTCTCTCTCCCCTCCTCTCTCTCTCTTTCCCCTCCTCTCTCTCCCCTCTCTCTCTCCCCCTCTCTCTCCCCTCTTCTCTCTCTCTCTCTCCCTCCCTCTCCTCTCTCCCCCCTCTCCTCTCTCTCTCCCCTCTCCTCTCTCTCTCCCCTCCTCTCTCTCTCTCTCTCTCCCCCTCTCCTCTCTCCCCTCCTCTCTCTCTCCCCTCCTCTCTCTTGCAACCGCGCCTGGCCATGCCCCCTTCACAACCGACCACGCCCCTTCACGGCCATTCACGCCCGACCACGCCCCCTTCACGTCAGCCACGCCCCAGCTCATGCCCAGCCACGCCCACTTCTGCCACAGATCAGCTAGGGAGTAGGACTCAAAGGCCAGGTGTGATTGTCCTCGTGCTGTCTCTACTGAGCATGACAGCTTCAGACAAACACACTTGGCCTTTTATATAATAGGATTAGGTTTTTTATTTTGTGATGTTTTTTTTTTTAAATGTGGATTAGAATAGGAATAATTTTTATTATTTTTGATAATTTGATGATTGTTATTTTGTGTCATGTATTTTTTTCGTTTTGGGGTGGGTTTTTATTTTTAGATTAGGGCTTGGGCAGTTCATAAAAGAGCTGAATGCCCTTTTAAGGGCAGGAAAAAGAGCTAAATGACCTTTTAAGGGCAATGCCCATACAAATGCCCTTTTCAGGGAAATGGGTAGATTAGGTTTTAATTTATTTTTATTTTGTGGGTTTGGGGGTGGAAGTTTGTATACTGTTAGGGGGTGTTTGTCTTGTTTTGTAGCAAAAGAGCTGTTAATTTTAGGGCAGTGACCTACAAAAGGCCCTTTTAAGGGCCCTTGTTAGTTTGGGGGGTTGGGGTTTGTATACTGTTAGGGGGCGTTTGTTTTCTTTTGTAGCAAAAGAGCTGTTAACTTTAGGGCAATGCCCTACCAAAGGCCTTTATAAGGTGCCTTGGTACTTTATTCTATATTAGGCTTTTTTATTTTGGGGTGTTTTTTTTTAAAGGGTATTAAAATAGGAATAATTTTTATTTTTTTGGATAATTTCATTTGGATAATTTTAGGTTTTAGTGTAAGGCAGGTTAGGTTTTATTTGACAGTTAAGTTTGTATTTATTTTAACTAGGTAGTTAGTAAATAGTTAATAACTATTTACTAACTAGTCTACCTAGTTAAAATAAATACAAACTTACCTGTGAAATAAAAATAAAACTTAAGCTAGCTACAATATAACTATTAGTTATATTGTAGCTAGGTTAAGGTTTTTTTTCACAGGTAAGTATGTATTTAGTTTTAAATAGGTATTATTTAGTTAATAACTGTAACTTTAATTTAGCTCTATTTTAATTATGTTAAAGTTAGGGGGTGTTAGGTTTAGGGTTAGGGTGAGGTTTAGGGTTAGGGTTACGGTTAGGTTTAGGGTTAGGGTTACGTTAGGGTTAGGGTTAGGTTTAGGGGTTAATATAGTTTAATTTAGGTTGTTGCAATGTGGGGGGGATGGCGGTTTAGGGGTTAATAGGTTTATTTAGTTGTGTGGGAGGCCAGAGGTTTAGGGGTTAATACCTTTATTTAGTGGCGGCGATGTTGGGATGCGGCGGAATAGGGGAGAATAACTTTAATATAGTGGCGGCGATATTGGGAGCAGCAGATTAGGGGTTAATAACTTTATTTAGGTGGCGGCGATATCGGGGGCAGCAGATTAGGGGTTAATAACATTATGTAGGTGGCACGATGTTGGTGGGGTGCAGATTAGGGGTGTTTAGACTCGGGGGTTTATGTTAGGGTGTTAGGTTTAAACGTTAGGCTTTTTTCCCCATAGACATCAATGGGGCTGCGTTACGGAGCTTTTCATTCCACGATCGCAGGTGTTTTTTTCTGACCCGCTCTCCCCATTGATGGCTATGGGGAAAGCGGGCACCATATCACACACACAAGTCGGGTTTTTAAAAACTTGTAATGGCTGTGCTATAGGGGGTTAAATAACACAACTTTTGTTGCGTTTGTTAATTTCCCTATAGCGCACATAACTCATAATCTAGCTAACTCTCAGAGAGTTTTAAAAATATGGACATTTAAGTGTCCAGTATTTTTGCGAATATTTTACTGGACAACCTGCTGAAATACTGGACTGTGCAGTTAAATACTGGGCACCTGCCAACCTTACTTACTTCAGGAGCAACAAAGATTTTTTTAAGTGTTTAATTACACCCTCTATTATGCATTAAATGTTTTATCTTAAATGAATCTAGGTTTCTTTGTCTGTATTTAACCCCCTGGAAATTCCTTGTGCCTCTCCAAATGAAAATGTGGTTGGAGATTAGTGTACACTTATATGCCTGACCCTGATTGGGTGATTAAACATATCCTTATCTTGATTAATGGGTCTATGTGTTTATTCCAATTGCAGAAGTGAAAGACTGAGGTCTAAATTACAAGTGGAGCGCAAAATATTAAAGCATTTGTGTGCTAACAGTATCACTTCCAGTTTTATGCTTATATTACGAATCAACAGTTAATTTTTATTGTTCTAGCCATAGTCTAGGGTGCAGAAACAAATGCATGTCAAAAAGCACATGTGTAATAAATCGCTCACATAACACGCTTTTATCTAGGGCTAGATTAATTGTGGAGCGCTATTTAACTGTGCTAGAAGTAAGCTTTTTGCATGCGTCATATTGCACTCATATTATGAGTTGAAAGTAAACTGTTTTCGTTTGCATGCTAATCCAACACGCGTAAAAAGCCGACCATAGAATATCACACGATTTTTAACCTATTCCCCCATAGAAGTCAATAGAGCAAAAATAGTGGGGAAAAAACTTACTCAAGTGTGCTAACCTGACATGAAAATATGAATATTTCACATTCCAATGTTCTGCACATAGCAGAATATGTACTATTTATTAATAAATACATATTTCTAGATATATCTGACGGGTATTTTTTGCATATATATATATATATATATATATATATATATATATATATATATATATAGTAACGTTTAGGTAAGAGGACAAATGGTTGATAAAAATATATGTAGCTCTTCAGAAAAATATCGCAATATGAGCAAGTATTAAATCAAATGGTGCAGACCCTATAAATTTAAATGAGACAAAGAATTATAAGAGAAGAAATAGGATACATCATGATAAATGTTTCTTAAAAGATAGGGAATAAAGCACTCTTTTAAGTGTTATATAAATCTGGGTTTAATAACGCCCTCATTTAGGGCTCTAAAATTGGCAGAGAACCTAATATACACAATGAGTCAAATCGACAACATAAATATGTGCAAGTGAAGGTACATACAGAAGTAAAACCAATTTAAGCTAGGTCACGTGACTAGCAAAGGGCCCATAAAGTATAACACATCGGCATAAAAAAACAAACTTGCAAGGATAGAACAAATCCACTACACCCCAGCTGCACACAGAACCCCCTTAACAAAAAGCCAAGGAGGAAAAGCCTGGGCAGGTTCACATATAAGATAAGTAGATACACTGAAGCAGTACATAGTTCCACTTAATAGTGAGTATCCAAACACTTATCTGTCTTCACGTGCAAATAAGGTCAACTTGAAAATAAGACCCTGAGGAAGCCCCATCTACCAATAGATGCAGGGGATGAAACGCGCGTAGGCATTGGATGCTTGTGCCACGTGACTCTGCCCAACACATCAGACTATTGCTGTGATAATACCGCTAATGTTTGGCGGCTCTTTTTAGGCTACTGGAACTTGACGGCATGATGAAGCTTTATGGCGTGTTGCTCAGTTACTGGAGGTGGAACTTGCTGCTTTAATTAGTGAGATTTACTTTCTCTCTTATACCGCACTGTGGAGGGTTGATTTATGACAACGACCTTGTTACGTTGAGAACTTTTGTCCTACTATGAACTAACCTGCTGTTACTAATAGTATATCTGCTTCAGTGTATCTGCTTATCTTCATGTATCTAGCTATTAATACAGCCTTGTACTGCATTCTATACTGCCAATGTACGTCTTTGTATGCCTCACACTTTAAGGGTACCTCAATCCACTTAGATCCCTATATGGGGAGCTGCCCAGGCTTTTCCTCCTTGGCTTTTTGTTAAGGGGGTTCAGTGTGCAGCTGGGGGGTAGTGCATTTGTTCTACCCTTGCAAGTTTTTTTTTTTATGCTGATGTATTATACTTTATGGGCCCTTTGCTAGTCACGTGACCTAGCTTAAATTGGTTTTACTTCTGTATGTACCTTCACTTGCACATTTTTATGTTGTCGATTTGGCTATATATATATATATACAGTATATACAGTATATATATATATATATAATTATATATAGGTATAGATATAATAAAATATCTATTTATAAATACATAGAACATATTCTGCTATGTGCAGAACATTGGACTGTGAAATATTTACAGTAACTACTGCTTTTACATGTTTTCTTCTACTTGACTGCAAAGGGCTCCAATGCACATATATATATATATATATATATATATATATATATATATATATATATATATATATATATATATATATATATATATATATATATATATATATATATATATATATATATATATACAGTATCTCCCAAAAGTGAGTACACCCCTCACATTTTTGTAAATATTTTATTATATATTTTCATGTGACAAGACTGAATAAATGATACTTTGCTACAATGTAAAGTAGTGAGTGTACAGCCTGTATAACAGTGTAAATTTGCTGTCCCCTCAAAATAACTCAACACACAGCCATTAAAGGGACAGTCTACACCAGAATTTAATTTTTTTTAAAAGATAGATAATCCCTTTATTACCCATTCCCCAGTTTTGCATAACCAACACAGTTATAATAATATACATTTAACCTCTGTGATTATCTTGTATCTAAGCCTCTGCAAACTGCCCCTTTATTTCAGTTTTTTTGACAGACTTGCAGTCTAGCCAGTCAGTGCCTGCTCCCAGATAGCTTCACGTGCACGAGCATGTTATCTATATGAAATACGTGAACTAACACCCTCTAGTGGTGAAAAACTGTTAAAACGCATTCTGAAAAGAGGTGGCCTTCAAGGTCTAAGAAATTTGCATATGAACCTCCTAGGTTAAGCTTTCAACTAAGAATACCAAGAGAACAAAGCAAAATTGGTGATAAAAGTAAATTGGAAAATTGTTTAAAATCACATGCTCTATCTGAATCATGAAAGTTTATTCTGGCCTAGACTGTACCTTTAATGTCTAAACAATGTCCAAATTGGGCCCAATTAGACATTTTCCCTCCCCGGTGTCATGTTAGTGTTACAAGGTCTCAGGTGTGAATGGGGAACAGGTGTGTAAAATTTGGTGTTATCGCTCTCACACTCTCTCATACTGGTCACTGGAAGTTCAACATGGCACCTCATGGCAAAGAACTCTGTAAGGATCTGAAAAAAAGAATTGTTGCTCTACATAAAGATGGCCTAGGCTATAAGAAGATTGCCAAGACCCTGAAACTGAGCTGCAGCAAGGTGGGCAAGACCATACAGCGGTTTCATAGGACAGGTTCCACTCAGAACAGGCCTCGCCATGGTCGACCAAAGAAGTGCACATGCTCAGCGTCATATCCAGAGGTTGTCTTTGAGAAATAGACGTATGAGTGCTGCCAGCATTGCTGCAGAGGTTGAAGGGGTGGGGGTTCAGCCTGTCAGGGCTCAGACCATACGCCACACACTGCATCAAACTGGTCTGCATGGCTGCTGTCCCAGAAGAAAGCCTCTTCTAAAGATGATGCACAAGAAAGCCCGCAAACAGTTTGCTGAAGACAAGCAGACTAAGGACATGGATTACTGGAACCATGTCCTGTGGTCCGATGAGAGCAAGATAAACTTATTTGGTTCAGATGGTGTCAAGAGTGTGTGGCGGCAACCAGGTGAGGAGTACAAAGACAAGTGTGTCTTGCCTGCAGTCAAGCATTGTGGTGGGAGTGTCATGATCTGGGCCTGCATGAGTGCTGCCAGCACTGGGGAGCTGCAGTTCATTGAGGGAACCATGAATGCCAATATGTACTGTGACATACTGAGGCAGAGCATGATCGCCTCCTTTCGGAGACTGGGCCGCAGGGCAGTATTCCAACATAACAACCCCAAACACACCTCCAAGATGACCACTGCCTTGCTAAAGAAGCTGAGGGTAAAGGTGATGGACTGGCCAAGCATGTCTCCAGACCTAAACCCTATTGAGCATCTGTGGGGCATCCTCAAACAGAAGGTGGGGGAGTGCAAGGTCTCTAACATCCACCAGTTCCGTGATGTTGTCATGGAGGAGTGGAATAGGACTCATGTGCCAAGCTTTGAAGCTCTAGTGAACTTCATGCCCAAGAGGGTTAAAGTGAAGGTAAACTTTGGTGAATGAAAGCCCATTTTTAAAACAGGGGCACTTTCATTCAACAAAGTTTACAAAGCAGCCGTTTTGTTAAAAAAATTACCTTTTTTTCTTTTCACTGCTACAGCAGCTTCCCCCACCTAGAGATCCTCTATTCACAAGTCAGCAATAATTAATTTGGCTTCCTCCAATCACAGCATGGCCTCAGGCAATGACTACCCTGGGGGGAAAGCTGTGATTGGAGGAAGCAGGATTAGTCATTGCTGACGTGTGAATAGAGGATCTCTAGGTGAGGGAAGCTGCTGTAGCAGTGAAAAGATTTTTTTTTAATTTTTTTAACAAAACGGCTGCTTTGTAAACTTTGATGAAAGTGCCCCTGTTTTTAATAGTATTTTTAAAAAACAGGCTTTCATTCACCAAAGTTTACCTTCACTTTAAGGCAGTGTTGGAAAATAATGGTGGCCACACAAAATATTGACACTTTGGGCCCAATTTGGACATTTCCACTTAGGGGTATACTCACTTTTGTTGCCAACGGTTTAGACATTAATGGCTGTGTGTTGAGTAGAGTTTCCACCTCGGCCATGTTTACCTCGATGCTTATGAGTTACACATGTTGCAGGGTGTGCAGAGGGAAACATGAATTGTGCTGCTGGACAGCACAAAAATAGTGACCCTGGACAGCACTATTCATGTTCCTCCCAGCACATCCTGCATCATGTGTAACTCATATGTGTCCAGGAAAACATGGCCGAGGTGGCAACCCTAGTGTTGAGTTATTTTGAGGGGCTGTTATGGAGTTATTATGCAAATACTGTGTCTCTGTTTGTTTATGGTAATATTGCATTACCTTATACTTCCTGTTTCCTGTTCCTACCTCTGACCTGGATGTAGTTCTTTAGTTCAAAATGATTCCTCACACTAACAGCTTGTAGTGTCTTTATTTCTATACATGAAACATGGTGTCAGAAGTAACTAGAATCAGGACTGAGCCTCTTGCTTGGAGCACAGCAGCTTTAAGATACAGCACAGCTTTGTGAGTTACAGCCTAAAACGTTTTTTTTTTCTGATATTTGAGAGCTTAGAGACATAAAGACAATATGACTGCCATGAATTGCATACCTCCCCCAGAGGAAATGAGAATCAGTGGGGATTGCAGCAGCAATTGGGAAACTTTCAGAGCTGAGTTTGAAGATTATTCCCTGGCTACAGGGTTGAATGAGAAATCTGCAGCAGTGCAGGCAGCAACTCTGATTAGGGTCATGGGCAGTGAATGCAGGCATGTGTATAAGCACAATCTGACCCTCACAGCAGAGCAGAAAGAGAATGTTACAGACATTTTAGATGCACTGGAAGCTTATTTTAAACCTGCTAAAAATGTTATATATGAAAGGTATATGTTTGGATGCTGCAAACAAGAAGAGGGAGAATCTCTTGATAACTTTGTTACACGCTTGAGAGAAAAGGCAGCAACTTGTGAATATGGTACTCTAAGGGATGAATTAATAAGAGACAAAATTGTTCTCGGTGTAGCTAGTGAGAGCACACGCAGGCGTCTACTAAGAGAACATGACTTAACTTTAAACACAGCCATTGAAACATGCCGTACAGCAGAGCTCACTGACAGACGTCTAAAAGTTATGGAACAAGACAGACAGCAGACCGACAGCATAAACATTGCAATGCAGCGACAACACATAAGCAAACCGCAGCAACAACGCCGCCAGTTTAGCACAAATACTGCAAACCCTACAGCATGCAAATATTGTGGGACTGTGCATCAAAGAATTAAAGAGCAATGTCCAGCTTATGGGAAGTCTTGTATGTCTTGTGGAAGAACAAATCACTTTGCTAATGTTTGTTTGTCAAGTAAAAGACAGCCATCACTAGGAACGTTACACACCATTGAGAACACATCTGCATATGAGGAAGAGCCACACTCCGCTGAAGTGATATACAGTAGTGAATTGATCGGCACTGTGCAAGCCAGAGGAAAGAAATGGTTTGTCACTTTAACTTTAAATAATAAGCCCCAATCCTGCCAGCTCGATTCAGGAGCAACATGTGATGTAATGTGTTTGAGAGACAAATGATGTTAGCACCAGAAGTACATCTACTGCAAAGTGACACCAGACTAAAGTTATACTCAGGTGAGCTTATGAAATCTCTAGGACTCTTCAGGACAGAATGTGTCATACGTGGAAGGACACACAAGCTAGAGTTTGAAATTGTGGAAGCCTGCCAAAAGCCACTGTTATCCGGCTCAACCTGTGAGCGTCTAGGGCTGATGCATTTCTCTATCCCCGCAGAGCTCAACGTGATAGACAATCAATTCAAAGGGCCCTTGACAAAATATTTGCTATTAAAGAAATTTAGTGATGTTTTTACTGGGCCAGTAGAATCTGTACCAGGGGAAGTTCATTTTGACCTTGACATGAGTGTCCCTCCAGTACAATGTGCACCGCGCAATGTGCCAGTGGCCATAAAACAGGCAGTTAAGGCACAGCTTGACCAGTATGAGGCTGATGGACATTTAGCAACAGTGACTGAACCAACTGATTGGATTAGTAACATGGTGATTGTAAAGAAGCCTGAGAAGTTAAGAATATGCATAGATCCCAAATTCTTGAATCAGGCACTGAGGCGATCTCACTACATCATGCCAACTCTCGAGGATGTTTTGTACAAGCTGCCTAAGGCACATGTGTTCACACTTGTTGATGCCTGTGATGCATTTTTACAATGTAAGTTGGATAATGCAAGTAGCTACATGACAACCTTCTGGACTCCCTGGGGCAGAAAAAGATGGCTCAAGTTGCCTTTTGGAGTATCAGTTGCACCAGAGGTGTATTAACGTAAACAACATGAACTATTGGCTGGACTCAGTGGTATTGAACCAATAGCTGATGACATCCTTGTGGTTGGTTGTGGGGACACAGATAGTGAAGCAGAGCAAGATCATGATGGCAAATTATTAGAACTAATGAATCGTTGTAGGCAGGTGAAACTAAGACTTGGCATGAAAAAACTGCAATTCAAGGTCAAAGAGGTCCGCTTCCATGGGCACATACTATCCTTTGAGGGTTTGAAGGCTGACCCAGAAAAAATCAGAGCTATACTGGATATGCCACAGTCGGCGAATGTGAAATCCCTGCAGCGCTTCATAGGATTTGTTACCTACCTATCAAAATTCCTACCACACCTCTCAGAGGTTTGCGAGCCATTGAGAAGGCTTCTGGACAAGGATGCAGTTTGGCATTGGCTTCCTAAGCATGATAATGCAGTGCAGGACATCAAACATTTGGTCACAGATACACCTGTCCTGAAGTACTATGATGTGACAAAACCTGTAACTATTCAAAGTGATGCAAGCAAAAGTGGACTAGGGTGTTGCTTATTGCAAGCTGACCAGCCTATTGCTTTTGCTTCAAGGGCACTGACCCTTACTGAGCAAAACTATGCACAAACCGAAAAGGAATGTCTGAGTATTGTGTTTGCCTGCCAGCGCTTTCATCACTACCTCTATGGTCGTGACGAGATCACCGCAGAAACTGACCATAAGCCTCTGATATCTATTTTCAAGAAACCACTTTTGTGTGCACCAAAACGTCTACAGAGCATGTTGCTCACATTACAAAATTATTGTTTAAATGTTGTCTCTAAACCTGGACCTGAAATGTACATTAGTGACACTCTTAGCAGAGCTACAGCAGCAAGTAGTTCACCTGAGAGTGCACAACACACAGTTTGCAATGTTCAACAGGACCTGGATGTCCTGTCGCAGATTAATCATTCAGACTATTTAAACGTCACAGACCAACGATTGCTTCAGATAAGACAGCACACAGAAATTGACGAGAGTTTGCAAACACTTAAGTATGTTGTTCTGAATGGTTGGCCAGATTCAAAGGCAGAGGTGCCATTAATTGTAAGAGAATATTGGACTTTCCGAGACAAAATTGGCATTCAGGATGGTGTACTGTACAAGGGGTCAAGGGTCATCATTCCTAAATCATTAAGATCAGAGATGCTGACGCGTATTCATGCCAGTCACATTGGTGGTGAAGCATGCTATAGACAGGCACGAGATACCCTATATTGGCCTAACATGCAAAATGAGATTAGAGACTTTGTTAGCCATTGTTCAGCATGCAATGAATATGCGCAGGCACAACAGAAAGAACCCATGATGTCACATGTGCTTCCCATACGGCCTTGGCAAATTGTAAGCATGGATTTACTGAATTATGCTGGGCATGATTTTCTACTAATCGTTGATCACTATTCTGACTTTTGGGAGATTGAGCTTCTTCCCGACCTGTCTGCTGAAGCTGTAAAGCGTTGTAAAGCAAAGTTTGCACGTCATGGACAGCCAGACAGGGTAATCTCAGATAATGGACCTCAGTTTGCATGTGAGCAATTCAGACGGTTCTCTACAGATTGGGGGTTTGAGCATCTTACCTCTTCCCCGCGGCACCCTCAAGCTAATGGCAAAGTGGAATCAGCTGTAAAGATAGTGAAGAATCTTTGCACAAAGGCGAAGTATGAAGGTAATGACCCATGGAAAGCCATTCTACATTGGAGGAACACCCCAACTGAAGTCATGGACAGCAGTCCTGCACAGCGCTTGATGTCAAGGAGGCTGAAGACTTCATTGCCAGTGGCAAATAAATTACTTGAACCTTGTGTGGTAACAGGGGTACTGGAGAAGCTGCAACGGAGGAAACAGATCTCCAAACTGACATACGATGTGTCTGCCAAAGACTTACCTGAACTAAGCATTGGAGAGCCAATCCGTATGAAGCTGCTCCCTGGTGACAGGACTGGTCGCTGGAGACTGGGTACCTGTGTTCAGAGGGTTGCTCCTCGCTCATATCTTGTGGATGTGGAAGGCAGTCTCTACCGCCGCAACCGAGTGGACCTGCGAGTGGCAGAACATCTCACCACACAAGCCTATAAGCATCCAGCACTTGAGCATTCTGAGGCTCTCAATGCACCTAGTCCTACTGGACCACATAAGCAAGGCAGAGACAATACTGCTGTCATATCAGAAGGATACAATGAGGATGCCATAATGCAGTCTCTTATACCAGCAAGTTCTTCCATGCCAAACACACCAGCAGGGAAAGAGGGCAGCTCCTTAACACATTCTGGAGCTGAACAACTTCACCCAGGCAAAATCCCTGTGGCCTTGCGTAGTGGTCGAGTTTCAAGACCACCAGATAGACTCAATCTGTAGTGTATCTACCAGTAATGTAGTATGTTATGCTTAAGACTGATCAGGATCTGTTTTAGGTAAATTGTTAGCAAATTTTGGATTGAATGTAAAAAGGGGAGATGTTATGGAGTTATTATGCAAATACTGTGACTCTGTTTGTTTATGGTAATATTGTATTGCCTTATACTTCCTGTTTCCTGTTCCTACCTCTGACCTGGATGTAGTTCTTTAGTTCAATTATATGATTCCTCACACTAACAGCTTGTAGTGTCTTTATTTCTATACATGAAACAGGGGCCTCAAATTTACACTGTTATACAGGCTGTACCCTCACTACTTTACATTGTAGCAAAGTGTAATTTCTTCAGTGTTGTCACATGAAAAGATATAAAATATTTACAAAAATGTGAGGGGTGTACTCACTTTTGTGAGATACTTTATGTGTGTGTGTGTGTGTATGTACATATGTGTGTACATATATATTTATGTTTTAAATATGTGTATATATGCCTGTAACTACATATACACACATATGTACACTCACACACACACACACACATATATATATATATATCTTTAGACATGAAAATGTATATATCTCAATGTTAAAGCCCTTTGCCTGCCTTTTTTTCTAACACCTGAGACCTCATATCTTTAAGCCTTTATAACTTTTTTGTGCAATATTTTTGTAATATTTTTTTATTAGATGGTGTTATTATGAGTCTAACTGTACTTTGTAATGTATGTTTGATTTGTTTTGTGACACTTTTTTGTTAACCAAAGCTCTGAGGTCGTGCTAACCCAATTGTGCTCAAATTATCACATTTACTTTCAACTTGTAATATGAGCGGAAAACCTGATGCGCACAAATACCCGTGATAAACTCCATATGGCTTGCGCATAACTGTTAACGCACCACTCATTATCTGGCCCATGTGGGATATTGCTCAAGTACTAAGACAAGGGTGTGCAAGTAGCGGAGTTCTTCATGTAGTTCTGTGCCATACTATTTTAATGAACTTAAAGGGACATGAAACCCCAAAAAAAAACTTTTGTGATTCAGACAGAGCATACAATATATATATATATTTTTAAAGTTTCCAATTTACTTCTTTTATCATATTTGCTTTGTGCTCCTGTTATTCTTTGTTGAAGAGATACCTAGGTAGGTGTCTGTAGAACTACATGGCAGGAAAAAGTGCTGCCATCTAGCGCTCTTGAAAATGGATAACATTAATACAAAACTGCTGCCATAGTGCCAAAGGCATGTGCACGCTCCTGTGCTTATAGTCCTGCTTTTCATTGGATACCAAAAGAATGAAAAAAAATTGATAATAGAAGTAAATTAGAAAGTTGTTTAAAATGCTATGCTCTCTCTGAATCATGAAAGAACATTTTTGGGTTTAAATAATAACATAAAACCTTTTTTTTCTTTCATATAGGGGATAAGAGTCCACGATCCATTACTCCTGGGAATTACCTTTCCTGCCACTAGGAGGAGGCAAAGATTCCCAAACTTTAGAGCTCTATATAAATCAGTCTTGTCTTTGCCTCCGCTGGAGGTAGGTGAAGAATGAAGATGTGCAAGTATGTTTGGTATTTTATTTGAGGGATTCCTGGTTAGGATCCTAAAGTTTCTCTTCAGTACTGACTTAGTCATGAGGGACATATTTGAAGTATTAGGCATTAAGCTTATCTTTTTATTTAAGAGGATAAATATATTATTTTCCGACATTTAGCGCAGGAAACTTCCTTTGCACTTTTTGTCTTTTATTTCTTACTATAGGATCTGCTTGAACCTTCTACTGAGAATGTTCTCAATACTAGGTTAAAAGCTTTTGAGGAACGCTTATGTTTAGGGGGCTCCATCAGGAATACCCTTGGCCAGCTTGTTAGTTCTAGCTTCATTAGAACATATACTTGAGCTCAGAGGGATATTTTCTATTTTTCATATATACTGTACGTATGTGTTACTTTTTAGCGCCATTTTTTTTCACTTAGTCAGTGTGTTTGCATGCGCTTGCGTGCCTTTGTGTCAGTCATGAGATCTCAGGGGATTTCAGTTGTTCCCTATTTAGACATTATTTTGGTTTAAGCACCATCTATAGTTTTAGCAGAATCTCATGTCAACCTACTGTTGTCATTTCTTTAGCTTCATGGTTGGAAAATAAATTTGCCAAAGAGTTCTTTGATTTCAAATAGATTTTGTCTCCATGAAACTTAACGGATACAAGGATGTCGAAATTATTGTTTGCTTGTCTGATTCTTCAGGCTCAGCCGTTTCCCTCAATAGCTTCCTGTATAGAAGTAATAGGTTATTATTATTATTATCGGTTATTTGTAGAGTGCCAACAGATTCTGCAGCGCTATATATAATAGGTTTATTAGTGGCAGCATCAGATGCAGTGTTTTATGTCCAGCTGCATATTAGGCCTCTTCAGCTTTGCATGCTGAATCAGCGGAACAGGGATCTATCACACTTTTCACAAATATTTTCTCTGAGTCCTCTAGCTATGCAGTCTCTCACATGGTGGTTAGTTCCCCAGCGCATTTCTCAGGGGGCAAGCTTTGCTCATCCTCTGTGGACTGTTATTTAGACAGATACAAATCTGTCCGGCTGGGTTGCAGTATGGGTTCTTGCCTTGCTCAGGGAGTTTGGGCATCCTAGGAGGCAACATTGCCCATAAATATGTGTAAGTCTCTTCTCTTTTGGCCCCAGTTGAGGATAGAATACTTCCTTTAGTTTTTGTCAGACAATGTCACAGCTGTGGCATATATCAATCACCAGGGGGAACCAGAAATTCCCTGGCAATGAAGGAAGTTCAGAAAATATTCCGGATTGGGCAGAGATACATCTTTGTCATATATCTGCAGTTCATGTTCCAGAAGTGGACAATTGGGAAGCAGATTTTCTCAGTCGCCAGACTATCCATCCAGGGTAATGGTCTCTTCATCTAGAAGTATTCAGTCAGATTGTGAGTCTTTGGGGAATGCTGTAAATAGATCTTGTGGCTTCCAGGCAGAACAACAAGCTTCTTCAGTAATTTTCCAGGTTCAGAGATCTTTGGTTCTGGAGACAGATGCTCTGAGGATGCCTTGGCCATTTCAGTTGGCTTATGTGTTTCCCCCTTCGGTATTGTTACCCATGGTAATAATCAAGACCAGGATAGAAAATGCATCAGTGTTTCTCATAGCTCCAAAGTGGCTTTGAAGAGCTTGGTTTGCAGATCTCATTCAGATGTTCAGTTGCCAGCCTTGGCCTCTTCCTTTAAGAAGATATTTTCTGTTTCTAGGTCTCATTTTCTATCCAGATTTAAAATCTCTAAGCTTGATGGCTTAGAGATTGAATGGATAGTTCTTCATCAGAGAGATTTCTCTGAGTCTGTTGTTAATACTCTTGTTCAGGCTAGGAAATCTGTTTCCAGAAAGATCTATTACAATGTTTGGAAAGCTTTTGTTTTTCTGTTCTTTTCCATAGGAAAAATTGCTTTTCTTCCAGATGTACATAGTTTTGTTTAGGTATTATCTAGAATAAAGTCTGTGATTAACCCTTTTTCTCCTCCTTGGAATCTTAATTTGGTTCTAGAGGTTTTTATAATTTCCTCCTTTTAAATCTATGCATAAGGTGAATGTTAAGCTTATTTTCTTGGAAAGCTTTCTTCCTTTTGGCTATTTCCTCTGCTAGAAGAGTGTCTGAATTGTCTGCTCTTTCATGTAATTCTCATTATCTTATTTTTCATATAGATCTTCTGACAAAATTAGTAGGGAAATTGTGGTTTCTTATCGTTGTCTTGATCCAAAGAATTCTTTAGATGTTGTCAGGGCTTTGAAATATTATCTTGAGGTTACTTAGGATTTCAGACAAACTCCTGGTTTGTTTGTTCATTTTTCAGGCAAGCACAAGGGACAGAAGGTGTCTTCTGTTGCTCTGGCTTCTTGGATTAAGCAATTAATCCATATGGTTTATGTAGAAGCAGGTCAAACTCCTCCTAAGCGTATCACGGCTCATTCTACTTGCTTTGTAGCGTCTTCCTGGGCATTCAAGAATGAGGCTTCTGTGGAAAAAATTTGCAAGGCAGCTACTTAGTCATCCTTGTGTACATTTACTACATTCTACCATTTTGATGTTTTTTGCTTCTTCTGAAGCTGCTTTTGGTAGGAACGTGTTTCTGTCCAGGACTCAGTTTTTGGGTGTTTTTTCTTAAGGTTTAAAAGGATGTTTAATCCCTCCCAATTTTTTTCTATTACTCGTGGCCTCTGCCGCAACTTGGGTGTTAGTTACCAGGATAAATGGATTGTGGACTCTTATTACCTATATAAAAGAAAACATAATTTATATCTTACCTGATAAATTCCTTTCTCTCTTTGTGATAAGAGTCAACCGTGATTTTTGTATTATTTTTTCAATTATTTTTGGCACATTGTTTTTTTCCCCATTTCCCCTAATTATTTTGTTCTATTACATTCTCACCTCTGTCAGCTTGGATATGCGTCAGACTGATTACCATAGAGGTGGGGGGGTTTATATAGAGCTCTGAGGTTTGGGAATCTTTGCCTCCGCCTAGTGGCAGGAATGGTAAATACGAGAAGTAATGGATTGTGAACTCTTATCACCATGAAATAAAATAATTTATCAGGTAAGATAGAAATTATGCTTTCCATACCATTTTCATGTGCTTATACAAACTATCAAAAGATACTACTTTAGGTCTCAGACACCCCTAAATTGACAACACTATTTTGTATTGCACTTGAGTGCTATGAGCTCTGTGATAACATTCCCTGTGCTATCAAAAAGTATAGGGTACACAAAAAAAGTTTTGCCTACTAATGGTTTTATTAAAGGGACATGAAACACAATTATTTTTTTATTTCTATAGAGCATACCATTTTAAACAACATTCCAATTTACTTTTATTATGAATGTTGCTTCAGTTTCTTGATATCCTTAAATGAAATACCAGCAATGCACTAGCTGAATACATTTGTAAGCTAATGACAAGAGGCATATATGTGCAGCGACCAATCAGCAGCTAGCTTACAGCTCCTGAACCTACCTAAGTATGCTTTTCAACACAGGATACCAAGAGAACGATGCAAGTTAGATGATAGAAGTAAATTAGAGAGTTGCTTAAAATTGTATGCTCTATCAAAATCATGAAAGAAACCTTTTGGGTTTCATGTCCTTTTAAAATAATTAGCTATCACCTTGTAATTCCAGATTTTGTGTTATGAATTGCACAAGGTCACACAAAAGATAACAGACCCTGTGTCATCGATTGCGCTCCACTTGTTATCTTTCTAGCCCATAGTAGGAAAGGGGGATTTGCTTACTAAAAAAACTGATGTTATTAAGTGCAAAGTACATTTTAAACAGACATGAAACCCAATTTTTTTCTTTCATGATTCAGATACAGTGTACAATTTAAACAAAAAGAAAACTTTACAATTTACTTTATTTTTTAGTATCCTTTGGTAAAAAATAGGCAGGTATGCTCAGGAGCATGCACTTGTCTGGAGCAATATATAGCAGCAGTTTATATATATAATTATTATTATTATCATCAGTTATTTTTATAGCGCCAACAGATTCCACAGCACTAAAGACACGGGTCTAATGTGCAAGGTGACCATTATGGGACACAATGGGATGGAGGGCCCTGCCAAGAGTTTCACTGTTGTAAATCATCTCTCATGAAGGTGATCTACAAAGCAGCTAGGCTCATAGGCTTACATGCTATGGTGGTTCAAGGGGATAGCTAAAAGGAGGAGAGGAATTAAAATAGGAAAATGTTAGTGTATATTATATGCATCCCTAAACAGTAGAGTCTTTAAGGAGCCCTTGAAAGTTTGAAAACTAGGGGAGTGTTGTATAGAGCGAGGCAGAAAGTTCCTCAAAATAGGGGCCAGTCTGGAGAAGTCTTGTAGATGGGAATGTGAGGAGGAGGTTATGAGCAGAGTGAAGAGGACGGGAGGACGAGTATCTGGAGGTAAGGTTCGAGATATAGGATGGAGCAGTGTTATTGAGAGCTTTAAAATTTAGAGTCAGGATTTTGTGTTTTATTCTAGAGGTTAGAGGAAGCCAGGGAAGGGACTGACAGACAGGTGCAGCAGATGAGGAGCAATGTGTAAGGAAGATCAGGCTGGCAGAGGCATTTATTATGGATTGATGGGAGATAGATAGGGACTGAGGTGTAACTAGAAACCACAGGGCCCAGGTGTCTGCAAAAGGAGGTACCCTGTGCCCACAGTCTGTGAGATGGTCTGACCCCCTATTACTGTATATAGTGACACTATTTAACCCACCAGTACTGTATATAGTGAGTTATTGATACAGTCTGTAATCTGTTGGTGAGATGGCTGGCCTGACCCTACCCGCCCCAGTACTTTATAAAGTGACCACAGTAGTCAGTAACATGGTCCAGCCCCCCCCCCCCCCCCTGTACTGTATATTAGGGTTGCCACCTGTCCCTTAAAATACAGAACACATATAAGTTACACATGCTGCAGGGTGTGCAGGGAGGAATATGAATAGTGCTGTCCAGAAACTCAATACATGTTCCTCCCTGTACACCCTGCAGCATGTGTAACTCATAAGTGTCCAGGAAAACATGGCTGAGTTGGCAACCCTAACTGTATATAGTGGTACTGTATAGTGACACTGTTTACCCCCTGTCCCCCATGCTGTAGTAACAAGGTCTGTAATTTGCTGGTTCCACAAACATACACACACGCGCACACACACACATACATGAATAAATACACACACAGTCACATACACACACACACACACACATACACACCAATGGGTAAAACCAAAACACTAACCCATGTAGTCAGAGACACTAGTAAAGCATCATGCCACACTCACATGATATCAGTGCAGGCAGTGGCAGGTCAACGTTTTTACTGGGAAAAAATATATTTTTTAAGCTGGGTCCCCACCCTCTGGGGCCCATTCGCAGTTGCAACCTTTTGCAACCCCTGTAGTTTCGCCCCTGGATAGAGAGATAGATGGCAGATAGGGAGGCCGGAGAGGATGAAGTTGCAATAATCAAGGCAGGAAATGATGAGAAAGTAGATTGAAGTCTTAGTTGTGTCTTGTGTGAGGAAGTGTCAAATTTTGGACATGTTTTTGAGGTGGAGGCGGCAGGAATTGGCCAAAGACTGGATGTGGTGAGTGAAAGAAAGATCTGTGTCAAGTGTGACCCCAATAGATCGGGCATGCAGGGTTGGGGGTAATGATGTTATTATGAACAGTTAGAGAAAGTTGGGGGGTAAGGATTTTGGAAGAAGGGGGAAAATAAGGAGCTCAGTTTTGGAAAGATTTAGCTTAAGGTAGTGAGAAGACATCCAGGAGGAAATATTAGAAAGACAGATAGTGACACGAGTTAGTAAGGAAGGGGATAGATCTGATTTGGGTATCATCAGCATACAAATGGTGTTTCAACCCATGGGACTGTATTTAGGAACCTAAGGATGATGTATAAATTGAGAAGAGAAGGGGACCAAGGACAAACCCTTGTGGTACCCCACAGAAAGTGGTAAAGGGTCAAATGATGTGCCAGAGAAGGTAACACTAAAGGTCTGGTTAGACAGGTAAGAGGAGAGTCACAAGAGAGCAGTGTCACAGATGCCAAAAGATTGGAGGGTTTGGAGCAAGAGTGTGGTCAACAGTGTCAAAAAATGCAGACAGATCAAAAAGGATAAACAAAGAAAAGTGGCATATTGACTTTGCTGTAATTAGGTCATTAGTAACCTTGTGGGAGAAATCCAGATTGCAATTGATCAAGGAAGAAGTTAATGTGAGGAAATGTGATAAATGTGTATATATATATGAGCCTTTTCAGAAGCTTTGAGGCAAGACTGAGTAGGAAAATTGGATGTGGATGATGGATCAAGAGAAGATTTTTTAAGGATAGGTGTAATTAGTGCATGCTTAAGGGTTGTGGGAAATATACCAGTGCTGAGGGAGAGATTAAAAATATGTGGGAGGATAGGAGTAAGAGTAGGAGATAGGGAGGGCAGTAATTGTAAGGGTATAGGGAGAGCAGAAACTTCTTCCTCAGTAGCAGGAGCAAAAAAGCTGAGTCTGTGGCTTTGCGGGTTTTGGACATCGGTGATTGGTTGAGGGGGTTGGAGACTGGTAGTGTGTTGAGAAATTAATTTGTTTCTGATGGAATCTATTTTGCTGGTGAAGTAGTTGGCAAAATCTTGAGCTAAGAGAGAAGTGGAAATATGACGTGGGGGTGCAATATATATATATTGCACTGAGGGTCTTAAAGAGATAGTAACTTTTCATCTCATTGCTAACTGTCCCTAACTAACCTCATCAGGGGTGATTTAGCTAAGAACAGACTTTTAAACCTAGGATAACTTAAAGGGACAGTCTACACCAGAATTTTTATTGTTTAAAAATGTAGATAATCCCTTAACCCCTTAACGACCAAGGACGTACAGGGTACGTCCTACAAAAAACGGTTGTTAACAACCAAGGACGTACCCTGTACATCCTCAGGGGTTTCAAGCAGTGGAAGCGATCGTGATCGCTTCCAGATGCTTTCAGGGTATTGCAGCGATGCCTCGATATTGAGGCATCGTGCATTACCCTTTTTTTAACAACCGATGCAGAGAGAGCCACTCAGTGGCTCTCTCTGCATCGGCCAGTGATGGTGCCGATCATTGGTGGGTGGGAGCCATTGCAGGGAGCCGGGTGGGCGGCCCATTGCTGGAGGATATCCGTCAGAGTGGGGCCGTATCACGTACAGGTGCGCTGGGAGAGCGCAGAAGCGTGCACGGGGGTGGTAGCATGTGGGACCGCTACACTATGAGACTTGCAAAGTGTAAAGGGAAGGAGGGAGAGGGGTGGGGGAATGTTATCCAAGGGATCTGGGAGGGGGTAGGTTATTGAGGGGGGTCAGCTACACTATAGAAAAATTGGGTTTTTTTTTTTTTTTTAGTACAAAAAGCTAATTATATGGAAAACTGGGTACTGGCAGACAGCTGCCAGTACCCAAGATGGTGGCAAATAGGTAGAGGGGGGAGGGTTAGAGAGCTGTTTGGGGGAATCAGGGAGGTTGGGGACTAAGGGGGGATCCTACACGGCAGAATATATATTTTTTTAGAAAAAAAAACATTTTATTATGGTAGACTTTCTGCCAGTACTAAGGTTGGGGACTAAGGGGGGATCCTACACGGCAGAATATATATTTTTTAGAAAAAAAAAACATTTTATTATGGTAGACTTTCTGCCAGTACTTAAGATGGCGGAGACAATTGTGGTGTGGAGTGGGGGAGGGAAGAGAGGGATCAGGGGTTGGGATGTGTCAGGTGGGAGGCTGATCTCTACAGTAAAGCTAAAATTAACCCTTCAAGCTCCATACAAGCTACCTAATTAACCCTTTCACTGATGGGCATAATTCAAGTGTGGTGCGCAGCAGCATTTAGCGGCCTTCTAATTACCAAAAAGAAATGCAAAATCCATATATGTCTGCTATTTCTGAACAAAGGGGATCCCACAGAAGCATTTACAACCATTTGTGCCATAATTGCACAAGCTGTTTGTAAATAATTTCAGTGTGAAACCTAAAGTTTGTGAAAAAGTTAACAATTTTTTTTATCGCATTTGGCGGTGAAATGGTGCCATAAAATATACCAAATTGGGCCTAGATTAATACTTTGGGTTGTCTACTACACTACACTAAAGCTAAAATTAACTCTACAAGCTCCCAAATGAACCCCTTCACTGCTGGGCATAATACACGTGTGGTGAACAGCGGCATTTAATGACCTTTTTATTTACCAAAAAGCAATGCCAAAGCCATATATGTCTGCTATTTCTGAACAAAGGGGATCCCAGAAAAGCATTTACAACCATTTGTGCCATAATTGCACAAGCTGTTTGTAAATAATTTCAGTGTGAAACCTAAAGTTTGTGAAAAAGTTAACATTTTTTTTTATTTGGTCGCATTTGGCGGTGAAATTGTGGCATGAAATATACCAAAATGGGCCTAGATCAATACTTTGGGTTGTCTATTAAAAAGATATATATATATATATACGTCAAGGGGTATTCAGGGATTCCTGACAGAAATCAGTGTTACAATGTAACTATCGCTAATTTTTTTTTTTTAAATGGTTTGGAAATTGCAAAGTGCTACTTGTATTTATTGCCCTATAACTTGCAAAAAAGCAAAGAACATGTAAACATTGGGTATTTCTAAACTCAGGACAAAATTTAGAAACTATTTAGCATGGTTGTTTTTTGGTGGTTGTAGATGTGTAACAGATTTTGTTGGTCAAAGTTAGAAAAAGTGTTTTTTTTTATTTTTTTCATCATATTTTCTAAAAAAAAATTATAGTAAATTATAAGATATGATGAAAATAATGGTATCTTTAGAAAGTAAGAGGAAAATTACAGCTAAACACAAACACCGCAGAAATGTAAAAATTGCCCTGGTCCCAAACAGTAAAAAAATCGAAAAGTGCTGTGGTCACTAAGGGGTTTATTACTCATTCCCCAGTTTAGCATAACCAACACAGTTATATTAATATATGTTTTACCTCTGTGATTACCTTGTATCTAAGCCTCTGCAGACTGCCCCCTTATCTCAGTGCTTTTGACAGACATGCAGTTTAGCCAATCAGTGAAGACTCCTAAATAACTCCATGGGAGTGAGCACAGTGTTATCTATATGACACACATGAACTAGTACTGTCTAACTGTGAAAAACTTTCAAAATGCTCTGAGCTAAGAGGCGGTTTTCAACGGTTTAGAAATCAGTTTGAGCCTACATAGGTTTAGCTTTTCAAAAATACCACCAAGGGAACAAAGCAAATTTGATGATAAAAGTAAATTGGAAAGTTTTTTAAAATGGGATGCCCTATCTGAATCATGAAAGATTGATTTTGACTAGACTGTCCCTTTAACTTACATTACTGTATTGAAACTAAAACATTACAATTATTTTTTCAATATTTGAACTAATATTAGCCTAGGTTACAAGTGGAGTTTAAAAATATTAGTTAAATTAATAATGTTCCTATGCTCATATTAGCAAGTTGGAAGTAAAAAGCTTGCGCTTAAGCGAGAGTGCTAACATCTGGAGGTCAGGAAGAACGATTGCTACCTTTCACAATAGACTTTTATGGGGCACTCTGTAAAACCTTATCTTGCTAACCTGAAGGTGCACTAGGAAAACTGCGCTAAAGCCAAAGGTGCGATAAGAAATACTTCAATTTTTTATTTTTAAATATATATATATATACTGTATATATATTATATACGTATATATGCAACTCGTTTGCCCAATCAAACATCTTGACATATACCGTATCCTTTTAAAACACTTTTTATACATTTATATTTCAATAATAAACTTATATTTTACATTCAATATGTATAAATATGACTGTAATACTTTGTTTTAACGTTTTACATGTATTTTGTTATCATTTTATTGTAGCCTTATCAATTTACTTCAGGTCTCAAGTAGCGCTAACTTTTTTAGCGCTGTCGCGTGTTATGCTTGAGCGTAAACACATGACTTTCACCTTGTAATATGAGTGCTATTTAGCGTGGCCAACCTATCCATTTTTATGTATAGGGAGCACTAAATGGATGTCGACTCCCAAACATTCTCTGGTTATTCTGTTTTACTATGGACTAGTAATAGCAGATTGTTTGTTAATCTTAGCGCAGTCCTGTTATATTGATAGCGCACCCTGTGCTATCAGTAGCACTCTAGTTGTAATCTGGGTCATATTGTTTAAAAGAAAAACAGATCTACATATTATAATTACTGACTAATCTTTGAATAAATCCTTATGTCTACCATTTTTTTAGTGTTTAATGTCCCTTTAATGGCATCGTAACACACAGGTCTCATTCCTGTCATGTTAATAACAGTGGTTGTGTTAGTTTGTAGTTGGTGGTAATGGTAAGTAATTGCAATATTTAGACTATATGGCCAAACGTATGTAGACACCTGTATTAATTATTGAGTTCCGGTGTTTCAGCCACACCCATTGCTAACAGGTGCATAAAATCCAGCATGAAATATCCATAGAAAAACATTGGCAGTAAAATGAGTCATCCTCTAGAGCTCAGTGACTTTAAACTTGTCATTTTCATAAGATGCCACCTTTGCCACAAGTCAGTTCATGACATTTTTGCCCTTCTAGATCTGCTCCAAGTCAAATGTGTTGTTTTGGTGAAGTGGAAGGGTCTAGGAGCACCAACAGCCCAGCAACAATGGCAGACCATGCAAACTCACAGAATGGGGCCAGGGAGTGCTGTTATCTGTTCCATCACTCACTACAACATTCCAAATTAGCACAAAAACTGTGCATTGGGAGCTTCATGAAATGGGTTTCCATGGACAAGCAGTTATACACAAGCCTTACCTCAACATGCACAATGCCATTTGTAGGCTGGGGTGGTGTAAAGCTCACCAGCACTGGACTCTTGAGCAGTGGAAACGTTCTGTAAAGTAATGAATCAGACTTCACTATCTGACAGTCTGATAGAAGAATCTGGATGTGGCGAATGCCAGAAGAACACTACCAGAATTATAGTGCCTACTGTAAGGTTTGCTGAAGGAAGCATATTGGTCACTGGCTTTCCAGGGTTTGGGCTGGTCCCCTTAGTTACAGTGAAGGGTCATCTGAATGCTACAGGATAAAAAAAGAAAATTTTTAACAATTAGCTGCTTTCAACTTTGTGGCAATATTTTGGGAAGGGTTCTGTCCTATTCCAGCATGACTGTGCCCCTGTACACAAAGTGAGGTCCATAAAGACAGGGTTTAATGACTTTGTTGTTAAAACTTTGAAGGACCAGTAAACACAGTAGATTTGCAAAATCAACAAATGCAAGATAAGACAATGCATTAGTATTTAGTCTGAACTTCAAATGAGTAGTAGATTTTTTTAATGACAATTTTAAAAGTTATGTCGATTTCCACTCCCCCCTGTACCATGTGACAGCCATCAGCCAATCACAACCGCATACATGTACCATGTGACAGACATCAGCCAATCACAAATGCCTATACGTTTATTCTGTGAAATCTTGCACATGCTCAGTAGGAGCTGGTGATTCAAAAAGTTGAAATATAAAAAGACTGCACATTTTGTTAATGGAAGTAAATTGGAAAGTTGTTTAAAATTGCTGCTCTATCTGAATCATGAAAATTTAATTTTGACTTGAGTGTCCCTTTGTGTTGCCTACACAGAGCCCTGAGCTTCTTGTCTAACATTGGTTCCTAACCTCACAAATGTTCTTTTGGCTGAATGGACACAAATTCCCACAGACACACTCCAAAATTGTGCAGTAAGCCTGCTCAGAAAGGTGGCTATTGCAGCAACAAAGTGTGTGTGCGTGTAGTGGGTGGACTCCATATTAATGCCCATGGTTTTGGAATTGGATGTCCAGCAAGCTCATTCAGGTTTTATTGTCAGGTATCCATAAACGTTTAGCCATATAGTGTATGTATGGAGTATATAGATAGATAATATATATTGTATATATACTATATATATGTATTTATGAATAAATAGAACATATTCTGCTATGTGAAGAACATTGGAATGTAAATTATTCATATTTTCATGTTGGGTTAGCGCACTTGAGAATATGCAATCAGGTTTACGTGTGAGTAGGAGTAGAAGTCAATGGAGCAAAAACAGATGAAAAAAACTATTTGGGAATACGTTAATGTTTGTGCAATATCCTAAATTTGGCTTTTTGCGTGCATCGGGTTAGTGCTCATGTGAAAACAGTTTACTTTCAACTTGTAATACGCGTGCTACTCGGTGAGCGAAAAAAGTTTACTTCTAACAAAGCTAGCGTGCAAGCGGGAGCGTTAAATACCGCTCCACTTGTAATCTGGCCCATAGTGTGTGTATACAGTATATATATATATATATATATATATATATATATACTGTATATATATATTTATTTATTTATTTTAAATGAAAAGAACACCTTCGGGATTAGCGCAGTTGATCTAGCACAGTGTCAAAGTAGCGCACATTCAACAACTAATATTTTTTAGCACCCCGTAAAACTTTATGAAGAGAATGCATTAGCGCGGTCGAGATATCCAAAGTCCTGAAGCTACAGCTTCATGGTCATTTGCTCACGCATTAACTTTGTACTTTCAACTTTTTTACTTTGAGCGCAGTTAGCGCAAAAGCAAAACAAATGTTTGTTCGCCACTTGTAATCTGGCCCATAATTAGTAAACCTAAGACAATAGCACAAGAAAACCATTATATTAATTATAGATACCCGATGTGAATATAATTGGAATATATATATATATATATATGAGCAATTAGTTATTGAGATAAGTATACACTCAAATGTACATGTACAAATTTAGAAAGATACTTTATATTGTACAGAGGATACAAACACAAATAAGCCATTTGCAGTGGAGTGCTTTGTATGTTGCAAATTGAGAGAGGTTGAGGAGTAGGGTAGGATGGGAAATTTAAGGGCCATGCTGTTGCTTCTTGGGCATTAGAATGTATAAGCCTGATGTTGGTAAACAATTCCCTTTTGCAAAAACTGGTTCTTTAAGTTTACACTTTTCTGCCCACTTACATAGATTATTGTGCAGTAATATTTGTTGGATGTTGGTGAGTGAGTCTTGTTACTGTGTTACTGATATATTACTGAGTGTTAGATGATTTCATATTAGAGTAGGATGCATGAGAATGTATCTGTGATCCTGTGTGTGTATGAGGATTTGTGCCTAGGTATGTATGTTACTGTGTCAGTTAAGAGTTAAGAGGGCAGGTCCCGCACCTGTTATATTTGAGCACACACAGTGTGTTTACTCAGGTACGGGAAAGGACTATATAAACTAAGAAGATTCCACTAAAGAAAGAGAGCGAAGGAAAGAAATTAGAAAAGGAAAACAAAGGACATTAAAAAGAGAGAGGGGGAAAAGAAATAGGAAATGTTGTTTAATTACACATTTATCAATACATATAAACATTTAAAGAGAGAGAGAAGACAGAAGGATAAATAGAAACAGAGAGAGAGAGAGAGGAAGAGATAAAAAAAAAAAGAAAAACTGGTTATTTAAATAATAAAGAGTAGAAGGAAGAGAGAGAAAAAAGGAGGAGTGAGAAAATAAGTTGGTTGGGAGAAAGAGAGTAAATAGAGAAGACAGTGGTAGATTGTGAAAGAGATTAAAGAAAAATAAAAGAAAGAAATTAGAGTGAGAAATTTAAAAGTGAGTAACGAAAAAGTGAAGGTGAAAGGAGGAAGACAGGAGAGGCATCCTTCACACCAGGGACACGTGTCTCTTGCAGGATTTAAAGCATCGTCAGCGAGAGACAGAGGGTGGAGAGAGAGGAGAGGGGGAGAGAGGAAAGTTAGATCTAAAGAGAAGATTAATAAAGATAGAAGAGAGCTGCGTTACAAGTGACATTGATGGAAGTTTGACATCCTGCAAGGAGTGTGACATCACAACCCAAACAGGTAATATGCTGACCTTAAAACTAGATAATGGTGTAATGTTCTGCCAAAAAAAAAAGTTTATTACTAAAACTATAGTCTAGGACATGGGTCTTCTGCATCATATATGGTATATATAAGGCTTGTGTATAGGGGCTGTGCTGTGTTTGTGGCATTTGGGTTGTTTATTGGATTCTGTTCTATAATGTTCTATCTATGGTCTTCACCATGATATAAGGAGGTGTCAACTATATTTCCATAATATATTTACTCTCTTTGTATTTCTGTTGGATTGGTGAGGCCTGTAAAGATATTTGCTGTCTTTTGAGGGAATTAGGTATTAGAGGATAAAAGGCGGAGATGATTTTTGGATCCAGCAGGTTGCTTATCTGTGAATGGGATTTTCAGGGCTGGTCCCATTAACTCAGATCCTATAATCTGAGGCCAATTGCATAGGTTGGCAGTTTGAAAGATTGACAGCTGCTGGTCCTCTCAGTGTGCTACACCGTTGTGTTTGTATAGGAGTGTGCTCTGAGTCCAGGGAACAGTGAACAAGCACAGGCAAACGAAGGCGAAAGGGATCAAGCACACAGTGAACAGTGACAGAGGGGACATCAATAAGAAGGTAAAGTGTCAAAAAAAGTTTTACAGTGACATTAAAGGACTGACCAGGACATAAATCAGAAGAGGCACACTAAGAATTATAGAGCTAAAGGACAGAGTGTACAACATGTCACTGTGTGTCTATCTTGTGGGCTCATGTATGTCACTTTGTCCTAGTTTGCAGAACAGTCTGCTCCAGTAGCTCTCACATTTGATTTCTTTCCAATGATTATACCAGTGTTTGCTTATTGATCTAAGACAGAATGTGATATTCATGAACACATATGGGTTTTTCTTACATTTCTTACACACACAAATACAAACATATACTGTACTATTACATTTAAACAAATACACACACATATATATATATCTGTATATATATATATATATATATATATATATATATATATATATATATATATCAGAAATGATCCTTCTGTACTATTAAATTTAAACAAATATATACAAACACACACACACATATATATATATATATATATATATACAGTGGGACCTCGGTTTACAAATTTAATGCGTTCTCCGGGACGTTTCGTATTGCGAAAAATTCGTAAACCGAAACACGGTTTCCCATAGGAATGCATTGAAAACCAATTAATGAGTTCCGGAGGTGAGAAAAAAGGCTCCAAAACCTGCTGCAAAAGGCTCCAAATGGCTCCAAAAGGCTCCAAATGGCTCCAAAAGGCTCCACAACTTGCTGCAAATGGCTCCAAAACTTGCTGCAAATGGCTCCAAAACCGGGACACTTGTTTCGTATTGCGAAAAAAATTCGTAAACTGAAACACGGTTTCCCATAGGAATGCATTGAAAACCAATTAATTCGTTCGTATTGTGAAAAAAATTCGTAAACCGAGGCATTTTTTTCCCAGAATTTTCATTTGTAAACTGAAATTTTGTTTACCGAGTCGTTCGTTAACCGAGGTCCCACTGTATATATATATATATATATATATATATATATATATATATATATATATATAAAAATACCAGAATTAATCATTTTGTACTATTGAACAAATACATTTAAATACATATCAGTGTGTATGATGATTGATAGATATTTAGATAAATAGATAAACACACCACTGACAGACCAGTAATTTAAATGCACCAACTAAATTACTGTCCATCCGTCTATCTATCTATCTATCTATCTATCTGAGACAGAAAGATAGACATATAGATAGATAGATAGATAGATAGATAGATAGATAGATAGATAGATAGATAGATAGATAGACTCACCATGACATAGACCAGTAATTTAAATGCACTAACTCAATTACTGTATGTCTGTCTCTCCATCCATCTATCAATCTATCTAGCTATCAATCTAACTATCTAGAGACAGAAAGATTGACAGATAAATAGATAGATAGACACACCACTGACATAGACCAGTAATTTAAATGCACTAACTCAATTACTGTCTGTCTGTCTCTCCATCCATCCTTCTATCTATCTACATCTATCTATCTATCAACAGAAAGATTGACAGATAAGTAAAATACATAAAACAGTTGTCTCACTTAAGACGTCTTTGTATTTTAGTGAATCTAGTTCCCTACCTATTCTTTTAAAAAGAACGCACTTCCTTTAAATAGACAATTATTGTTTTACTAGACTAGTATCTGTGTATTATATTGTACATCCTTCATATTATCCATATATGCAGTATGTCTTTTATATGTTTTGAGTGGGAATTTATGGGGACGTATATTCCATCTGGTGTCCTGTTCATGCTGTCACTCTCACCTCCTTTAAGATTATGTCTCTATGCAAGCTGTTACGGCTCCTGCTCAGTATCGCTAAAAGTTAATGTCTTCTTTCGTCACAGAGCATTACTGCGTTAACCTCTTCCATGACACAGATCTGCAGGTGGTTGCTACATTAACCCTTCTTTTGCTAGAGCCTCTGCACGTCAGCTTTTCTATTTAGCCTTATTGTATAATGACACCAGATCAAAACAAATGTGCTTTGTATGACCCATTTTAAATACAGGTTTACCCATAAGTGAAAGATGAAATAGTCAAAGCTCAGCGGGGATAAAATATTTGATCTCCAATGAATTTGGGGGTCTTCATTTTGTTTCTCTATTCTTCAAACTTTATCCTTTTAGGTAAAGTTTCCTTCATGCCAAGCACGGCCTTTTAGCAGACGTAGTAGTTTCTTTATCTCTGTTCAGTCACTGGAATATATGGGATTTCAGTATTTTAAAGAACTACTTAGCAATTTATATGGGATTTAAAAGTCTAAAAGTACCTTTAATATAACAGTTTTTCTGTCTGCTTCTTAGTTCCAGTTCCCTTAATTGTATTATATTAAATTTATATGTGAAATCATTTTGCTGCTTAAAGGGACACTGAACCCAATTTTTTTCTTTTGTGATTCAGATAGAGCATGCAATTTTAAGCAACTTTCTAATTTACTCCTATTATCATTTTTTCTTCGTTCTCTTGCTATCTTCATTTGAAAAAGAAGGCATCTAAGCTTTTTTTTTTGTTCAGAACTCTTGACAGAGCTTTTTTTATTGGAGGATGAATTTATCTACCAATCAGCAAGAACAACCCAGGTTGTTCACCAAAAATGGGCCGGCATCTAAACTTACATTCTTGCATTTCAAATAAAGATACCAAGAGAATGAAGAACATGTGATAATAGGAGTAAATTAGAAAGTTGCTAAAAATGTCATGCTCTATCTGAATCATGAAAGAAAAATTTTGGGTTCAGTGTCCCTTTAAAGGGACACACAGATTTTTTTTTTTCCAGGATTCAACTTTACAATTTACTTCTATTAGTAAATTTGTTTTGTACTCTTGGTAGTCTTTGTTAAAAGGATACCTAGGTAGGCTCAGGAGCTGATGATTGGTGGCTAGACATATATGCCTTATGTTATTGGCTCACCTAAAGCGTTCATCTAGCTTCCAGTACTGCATCACTGTGTCTTCAACAAAGGATACCAAGCTAATGAAGCAAATGAGATAATAGAAGTAAACTGGAAAGATATTTAAAATTGTATGTTCTATTTGAATCTCAAAAGAAAAATATTGTGTTTCATTACCCTTTTGAAAGTATGTAGTTTAAGGACAAGAGACTGTGTGTGTGTGGGGGGGGGGGGGGAGGATAAGACACTCTGGAGCTGGGTATCTACAATAAGAGGTTAGAGGTTAATAAGGCACTTAGGAGCTAGGGTTCTGCAACAAGAGGTTACAGGGCAATAAGGCACTCAGGAGCTAGGGTTCTACAATAAGAGGTTAGAGGTTAATAAGGCACTCAGGAGCTAGGGTTCTGCAATAAGAGGTTACAGGGCAATAAGGCACTTAGGAGCTAGGGTGCTACAATAAGAGGTTACAGGGCAATAAGGCACTTAGGAGCTAGGGTGCTACAATAAGAGGTTACAGGGCAATAAGGCACTTAGGAGCTAGGGTTCTGCAATAAGAGGTTAGAGGTTAATAAGGCACATAGGAGCTAGGGTTCTGCAATAAGAGGTTACAGGGCAATAAGGCACTTAGGAGCTAGGGTTCTACAATAAGAGGTTAGAGGTTAATAAGGCACTCAGGATCTAGGGTTCTGCAATAAGAGGTTACAGGACAATAAGGCACTTAGGAGCTAGGGTGCTACAATAAGAGGTTACAGGGCAATAAGGCACTTAGGAGCTAGGGTGCTACAATAAGAGGTTACAGGGCAATAAGGCACTTAGGAGCTAGGGTTCTGCAATAAGAGGTTAGAGGTTAATAAGGCACTTAGGAGCTAGGGTTCTGCAATAAGAGGTTACATGGCAATAAGGCACTCAGTAGCTAGGGTTCTGCAATAAGAGGTTACAGGGCAATAAGGCACTTAGGAGCTAGGGTTCTGCAATAAGAGGTTACAGGGCAATAAGGCACTCAGGGGCTAGGGTTCTGCAATAAGAGGTTACAGGGCAATAAGGCACTCAGGAGCTAGGGTTCTACAATAAGAGGTCAGAGATTAATAAGGCACTCAGGAGCTAGGGTTCTGCAATAAGAGGTTACAGGGCAATAAGGCACTTAGGAGCTAGGGTTCTGCAATAAGAGGTTAGAGGTTAATAAGGCACTTAGGAGCTAGGGTTCTGCAATAAGATGTTACAGGGTAATAAGGCTAAGGCACTTAGGAGCTAGGGTTCTGCAATAAGAGGTTACAGGGCAATAAGGCACTCAGGAGCTAGGGTTCTGCAATAAGCGGTTACAGGGCAATAAGGCACTCAGGAGCTAGGGTTCTGCAATAAGAAGTTACAGGGCAATAAGGCACTTAGGAGCTAGGGTTCTGCAATAAGAGGTTACAGGGCAATAAATCACTTAGGAGCTAGGCTTCTGCAATAAGAGGTTACAGGGCAATAAGGCACTTAGGAGCTAGGGTTCTGCAATAAGAGGTTAGAGGTTAATAAGGCACTTAGGAGCTAGGGTTCTGCAATAAGATGTTACAGGGCAATAAGGCACTTAGGAGCTAGGGTTCTGCAATAAGAGGTTACAGGGCAATAAGGCACTCAGGAGCTAGGGTTCTGCAATAAGCGGTTACAGGGCAATAAGGCACTCAGGAGCTAGGGTTCTGCAATAAGAAGTTACAGGGCAATAAGGCACTTAGGAGCTAGGGTTCTGCAATAAGAGGTTACAGGGCAATAAATCACTTAGGAGCTAGGCTTCTGCAATAAGAGGTTACAGGGCAATAAGGCACTCAGGAGCTGGGGTGCTGCGATAAGAGGTTAAAGGACAATACGACACTCAGGAGATAGGGTGCTTTAATAAAAGTTTCCAGGACAATAAAACACATTACATATGAAATAAAGCAGTCAGGAGCTGGGTGCTGCAGTATGAGGTTACACATAGCAATAAGGCACTGGAGTGCTGAAATATGAAGTTACATATGCAGTAAGGCACTCAGGAGCTGGGGTGCAGCAATATGAAGTTACATGGGCAATAAGGCACTAAGAAGCTGGGGTGCCAAAATAAAAGATTACAAAATCAACAAATTACTCAACATACAGTGGCTTTAACAGTTTTAGGCTAATTTTTGTTTTAATTCCATTTGCATTCCAGATTTTGAAACCCTGCAGTCCCGCATCATGGGCAGCAGCAGTGTCAGCCTCACTCCCGCCACTCATGCCCGCCTGGCCCTTCAGGACCCCACCCTTACCAGCCTGGACAAACCTCCTGAAGAAGGTGCCTCTGGGTACTACATACCATTCTGTGACATGTTGTATGCTGGTGAGGGGGGCAGCTGGGCATCTAAGGGGTTAATTCCAGTTGGCCACAGAGATGAAGGGCAGAAGGAGCCAGAGCAATGTCCTGTTATAGACAGCCAGGGTCTTCATCATGAATTGGAGTACCAAACCTCCTTAAGTCTAGAAGATCACTCACTGGAACAAATGCAGACTATGGTGGTAGGAGAAGTTCTAAAGGATATTGAGACTGCATGTAAACTTCTCAACATTTCCGCAGGTGAGTTCCAGATTTTTGTTTTTACTTTATTATTAATAAAGTTTGTAACATCGTTCTGTCATAATATTGGTTGTAATTAAATATAAAAAAATGAGGTTTAATATACAACAGAAACTACTGAAGAATATCCGCTTATTGCTCATCAGTCTGTTTAGTCACAGTTATTCAAAATAACAGACACTGGAACAGGGCGAGATCAGCCTTGACCTGGCTCACAGACACAGCAAGGCAGGGCTGGCCCTGCATCGTGCACAAATTATAATCCTGGCAACTGGGCGGGGCTAATTTACCAGCCCACCGGCAAATGCCTTGTATGCCATGTACTCAGTCAGTCTGGGCCGGCTTGCAACTACTCTTCTTCTTTAGCCATTTGAATTCTTGAGATCTGTTGTTTGAATATCTACATGGCCGGATTTATAATAAGGCAGAGTAGGTATGTGCCTACAGGTGCCCTCCGTAGAGGGGCACCAGTCTCTGCCTATTATAAATACCGGTCAGCCTGCGACCTTAACTAAAATTGTGCCTGGCAGTTAAATAACAGCACTGTGCATGCGCAGTGGCCATCTTTGTTAAAGGGACAGTATACTGTAAAATAGTTTTTCCCTTAATGTGTTTACAATTGCTTTTTTTACCAACTGCAGAGTAAAAAATGTATGAAAATTAGCTTTTTAAGGTTTATTTCTGTATATTAAAGCTCTGATTTTGTGTTTTGAAGCCACAGCCTAATAAAATAGGTTGAGCTTGTAGGTATAATCAGACCTCATTACTGTATCACATTGTGCACATATACCTACTTATTTATCTTATATCTGTCCTTAAAACAATCACCAATACTTTGAGAGAACAATGGAAAATCAACATTTTATTACCTTATCTCTGCTTTATCACACTGGGAGTGTAAATTCTTCTGCTGGCTGTGTTTACAAAGCTTATCTATAGCTGGTACGCGCGGCCACAAACTTTCAGAATAGGTGGGGATACCACATGCTAAATTAACAATTTCAAATGCCAATATAAGGGTAAAGGAGCTACTTGTAAACAATTTAATACACTCCAGCAGGTAAAGTGGATCATTGGCAACAAATTAAAGGGGAGAAAATTTTTGAGTAAACTGTCCCTTTAAGGTTGCTTGGCTTGGAGCTTGGCAGACATTTTAAACTGGCCAGAAACAATATTCATTTTAAAATACTGTTTTACCGTTTCTGCTGCATGATATAGAAAGGGCGCAGGAGGCTATTTTCATCTTAATCTAAGGTAAGACTTTAAGATGACTAAGGTGTAGAGTGTCCCTTTAATTAATGTTGTTTTTCATGTCCCACTTGGAAATGTAAGTTTTGAATCTCCTCAGCAGAAAACCATTGGTGAGCCAATCAGCAGCAGTCCTATGACCTGTAAGGTTGTGCTCAGGAGCTTAAATGCTTGAAGCTTCTAGGCAGGACTTACAGTATGTGAGGGTTAAACACATAGCAAGCTAAGAAAAGTACTGTAGTAATTACATGCTTTATCTAATAAAAGCATATAAAACATTTTTAGACTGTCCCTTTATTTAAAGGGACACTAAGTAGTTTGAGATTGTAATATAAAAATGTTTAGTTATATGCACTAAACCATTACAATATACTTTCAAAATAATTTTTCTCTGATTCTCCTGTAATTTTGTTAGAACTGGAAATGCAGAATCCAAATGTAACGCAGCTGTATCCCCCAGTCATTGGTCGCACATTTAAGCAATCAGTTTATAACTGACCATAATTGGCCTCAGCAGAGAAAGAAACCTAGGTTAAAAGATGGTGCACATACTGCTTTATGAACCCTTTACACATATTTTTCAGTATTTAACCCTTTAAGGACACAGCTTTCAGTTTGCTCAATTGTTTTATGACGGAAAAACTCTGTCATATGTCCTTAAGAGGTTAAAATAATACGTCTGCATATTATTATCAGACAAATCTTTGCTTTTAAATACATAATTTTATACACCATTTATTAATTTAAAGGGACATAATACTCATATGCTAAATCACTTGAAACTGATGCAGTATAACTGTAAAAAGCTGACAGGAATATATCACCTGAGCATCTCTATCTAAAAAAGGAAGATATTTTACCTCACCATCTCCTCAGCTCAGCAGAGTAAGTTCTGTGTAAAAAGTTATACTTCAGCTGCTGCTTAGCTGCAGGTAAAAAAATAAAAAATGAGGAAATGCAGCCAATCAGCATCAGCAGTGCTGAGGTCATGAACTCTTTTACTGTGATCTCATGAGATTTTACTTAACTCTCATAAGATTTCATAGTAAACTTCCTTAAACTGAATAGGTAAATAATATGAGTGTCCCAGGGCAGGCATACTGATTTGCTGCTTAAAATCCTTTACAATGGTGTGTGAATACTTAGGACATTTTGAGGTAAAATATCTTTCTTTTTTACATAGAGATGTTCAGGTGATATTTTCCTGTCAGCTTTTTACAGTTATACTGCATCACTTTCAAGTGTTTCAACATTTGGGTATGATGACCCTTTAACCTGTAAAGGGGTTAAACACACAGAAGAAGTGCCGCTAGGGACCGTGGTGCACTGCTGGTCCCAAGCAAACCGCTGCTGATCCAATCACTAGCGTTAGTTGCCTGACTCATTGGTTTCCACTCACCAGCAGTGCATTTTGGGTCCCGAGCGGCAGTTCTACTGTGTGTTTAACCCAGTTGGGTTAAACAGACGGTAAAGCAGGGTCAATAATCGTAAAATTACACACTCTAACCAACTATTATGGCCCTTTAAATATTGATGATGATGACTGCCTAATGTGTTTGGACAATCTTTTTTTTGTGCAATTTGAGCAATATTTCTAACTTTTTTATGTAACACGTGTGCAAAAAATTTAACAGTGAACCAATCTGAACAACTAAGATATTTCTGTTGGAAAAAGCAAGAGATCATTAAAACAGAATTTTATAAATGATGCAAAATCATTCATGCTTGAATATTGTTGGTAGATTGAAATTTCCCAGTTGACTTGCCCATCGGCAATTTATGGGGATGTTATGTCACAAATGCTCTTTTAAAGTTTGTGATATATATAAGCCCTATGGAATTGTGTGCCCCTTTACAAATATATGATAATAACAATTATTAGGATTTATTTTTTTTAAATATGTAAGACAAAGGGAATTCTGATGAACTGGAATAGTAGCCTTAGGTGCCGTATCATCATTGTGCAGACGTACATGATCCGCTGTAGCGGAGCATGACCGCCGCACATCGATAAGTGCCGGCATTTATCATTGCACAAGCATTTCTCGGAAAATGCTTGTGCAATACCACCCCCTGCAGATTCGCGGCCAGTCGGCCGCTAGCAGGGAGTGTCAATCCGGGCTGATTGCTGTCTGCCGCCTCAGAGGTGGCGGACGAGTTAAAGGGATAGAAAATTCAAAATGAAACTTGCATGATTCACATACAGCATGTAATTTTAAGACACTTTTAAATTCCCTTCTATTTTCAAATGTGCTTCGTTCTCTTAGTATCCCTTGTTAAAAAATGAATACGCACATATCCTATACTAGTGGGAGCTGCTGCTAATTGGTGCCTGCACACATTTGTCTCTTGTGATTGGCTAACTAGATGTGTTCAGCTAGCTGCCAGTAGTGGAATGCTGTCTCTTCAGCAATGGATAACAAGAGAATGAAGCAAATTTGATAACAGAAGTAAATTGAAAATTTGTTTAAAATTGTATGTTCTATCTGAATCATAAAAGAAAATGTTGTGGTTTACTATCCCTTTAAGGAGCAGCAGTCTTAAGACTGCTGTTTCTAACTCCTGTTTCCGGTGAGCCTGAACGCTAGCGCGGAAACAGCTGCATTCAGCTCCATTCGGGCCTTGATAAATCGTCCCCTTAGTCTGCTATATAAAGTATCACATTTATATTGCATTTGTTATTTGTCTTCATTATTAATTAAAAACAACATCAATATACAGTTCAGTGTGTTCATTATCACTTTATAACCTGTATTATTATATAGAGCAGTTTGTTTATTATCAGTCTATGAACTGTATAATTATATAATACAGTTTGTTCATTACCAGTATACAAAAACATATCATTATACAATGCAGATTGTTCATTTTCAGTGTAAAAACCATCATTATATAATGGCAACGCATTGTGTTCAATATCAGTGTAAAAAACAGTATCATTATACAATAGTTTGTTCATTATCAGTGTATAAACTATATTATTATACAGTGCAATTTGTCCATTATCATTGTACATGATACAGTCTATACAATGCAGTTGTTTTATTATTGTTATATAGAAACTGAACACTATTATGCAGTACAAGTTGCTGATTGTGGTGCAGTGAGTTAAGACACTGAAACTTGGTGTCTAACAGGGTAATACAGTTTGGAGTAACAGGCTCGTTATCTCCCTGAGCTATAAACAGTCTTAACCCTTACATCCCTCATTAAACACATAATATGCAAAGCAGAGAAGTGGGAAAGCGAGTTTGGTGGGATTAGGCAATCCATTAAATGTAAATGTCAATGTCATTATGTATACATATAGTGTGTGACTGTATAACTATGCATATTTATAAAGGTGGGTGATTGCATACCTGTTTGCATAAAATTAAAGGGACAATCAACACCAAAATTGTTATTGTTTAAAAAGATAGATAACGCCTTTACTACCCATTCCCCAGCTTGACACGACCAACATTGTTAGATTAATATACTTTATAACAATTAAACCTCTAAATTTCTGCCTGTTTCTAAGCCACTACTGACAGCCTCTTATAACATGCTTTTTGATTAGCTTTTCACAACAGGAGACTACTAGTTCATGTGAGCCATATAAATAACATTGTGCTCACTAATTGTCTAAAATGCAAGTCAATAGATAATAAATAAAAGTCATGTGATCAGGGGGCTGTCTGCAGAGGCTTAGATACAAGGTAATCACAGAGGTAAAAAGTGTATTAATATAACTGTGTTGGTTATGCAAAAACGGGGAATGGGTAATAAACAGATTATCTATCTTTTTAAACAATAACATTTTTGGAGCTGGCTGTCCCTTTAAGCACAGGTTTATAGACACACACACTCATAGATATGCACAGGTATACAGTCACACACACACATACATAGATATGCACAGGTATACAGTCACACACACACATACATAGATATGCACAGGTATACAGTCACACACACACATACATAGATATGCACAGGTATACAGTCACACACACACATACATAGATATGCACAGGTATACAGTCACACACACACATACATAGATATGCACAGGTATACAGTCACACACACACATACATAGATATGCACAGGTATACAGTCACACACACACATACATAGACATGCACAGGTATGCAGTCACACACACACATACATAGATATGCATAGGTATACAGTCACACACACACATACATAGACATGCAAAGGTATACAGTCACACACACACATACATAGATATGCACAGGTATACAGTCACACACACATACATAGATATGCACAGGTATACAGTCACACACACACATACATAGATATGCACAGGTATACAGTCACACACACACATACATAGATATGCACAGGTATACAGTCAAACACACACATACATAGATATGCACATGTATACAGTCACACACACACATACATAGATATGCACAGGTATACAGTCACACACACACATACATAGATATGCACAGGTATACAGTCACACACACACACATACATAGATATGCACAGGTATACAGTCACACACACACATACATAGACATGCACAGGTATACAGTCACACACACACATACATAGATATGCACAGGTATACAGTCACACACACACATACATAGACATGCACAGGTACAGTCACACACACACATACATAGATATGCACAGGTATACAGTCACACACACACATACATATATATGCACAGGTATACAGTCACACACACACACATACATAGATATGCACAGGTATACAGTCAAGCACACACATACATAGATATGCACAGGTATACAGTCACACACACACATACATAGATATGCACAGGTATACAGTCACACACACACATATATATGAACAGTTATACATTGACACACACACACACACATACTGTAGATATGCTCAGAACTATATAGTCACGCACATATGCACAGGTATACAGTCACACACACACATACATAGATATGCACAGGTATACAGTCACACACACACATACATAGATATGCACAGGTATACAGTCACACACACACATACATAGATATGCACAGGTATACAGTCACACACACATACATAGATATGCACAGGTATACAGTCACACACACACATACATAGATATGCACAGGTATACAGTCACACACACACATATATATGAACAGTTATACAGTGACACACACACACATAGATATGCTCAGGACTATATAGTCACGCACATAGATATGCACAGGTATACAGTCACACACACACATATATATGAACAGTTATACAGTGACACACACACACACACATAGATATGCTCAGGACTATATAGTCACGCACATAGATATGTAGAGGACTATACAATCACACACACATAGATATGCACAGATATACAGCACACGCACATAGATATGCACAGGTATCCAGTCACACACACACATAGATATGCACAGGTATACAGCACACACACATAGATATGCACATGTATACAGTTACACACACACACAAACGCACACAGATGTGCACATGTATACTGTTACGATGTGCATATCTATGTGTGTGTATGTGTGTAACTGTATACATGTGCATATCTATGTGTGTGTGTAACTGTATACATGTGTATATCTATGTAAGTGTGTAACTGTATACATGTGCATATCTATGTGTGTGTATGTATGTAACTGTATACATGTGTATCTGTGTGTGTGTAACTGTATACATATGCATATCTATGTGTATCTGTGTGTGTGTAACTGTATACATATGCATATCTATGTGTGTGTGTAACTGTATACATGTTCATATCTATGTGTGTGTAACTGTATACATGTGCATATCTATGTGTGTGTGTAACTGTATACATGTTCATATCTATGTGTGTGTATGTATGTAACTGTATACATGTGCATATCTATGTGTGTGTATGTGTGTAACTGTATACATGTGCATATCTATGTGTGTGTGTAACTGTATACATGTGCATATCTATGTGTGTGTGTAACTGTATACATGTTCATATCTATGTGTGTGTATGTATGTAACTGTATACATATGCATATCTATGTGTGTGTGTAACTGTATACATGTTCATATCTATGTGTGTGTGTAACTGTATACATGTGCATATCTATGTGTGTGTGTAACTGTATACATGTTCATATCTATGTGTGTGTATGTATGTAACTGTATACATGTGCATATCTATGTGTGTGTATGTGTGTAACTGTATACATGTGCATACCTATGTGTGTGTGTGTAACTGTATACATGTTCATATCTATGTGTGTGTGTAACTGTATACATGTGCATATCTATGTGTGTGTGTAACTGTATACATGTTCATATCTATGTGTGTGTATGTATGTAACTGTATACATGTTCATATCTATGTGTGTGTATGTATGTAACTGTATACATGTTCATATCTATGTGTGTGTATGTATGTAACTGTATACATGTGCATATCTATGTGTGTGTATGTGTGTAACTGTATACATGTGCATATCTATGTGTGTGTGTGTAACTGTATACATGTTCATATCTATGTGTGTGTGTAACTGTATACATGTGCATATCTATGTGTGTGTGTAACTGTATACATGTTCATATCTATGTGTGTGTATGTATGTAACTGTATACATGTTCATATCTATGTGTGTGTATGTATGTAACTGTATACATGTGCATATCTATGTGTATCTGTGTGTGTGTAACTGTATACATATGCATATCTATGTGTGTGTAACTGTATACATATGCATATCTATGTGTGTGTAACTGTATACATGTGCATATCTATGTGTATCTGTGTGTGTGTAACTGTATACATATGCATATTTGTGTGTGTGTAACTGTATACATGTGCATATCTATGTGTATCTGTGTGTGTGTAACTGTATACATATGCATATCTATGTGTGTGTAACTGTATACATGTGCATATCTATGTGTGTGTATGTATGTAACTGTATACATGTTCATATCTATGTGTGTGTATGTATGTAACTGTATACATGTTCATATCTATGTGTGTGTATGTATGTAACTGTATACATGTGCATATCTATGTGTGTGTATGTGTGTAACTGTATACATGTGCATATCTATGTGTGTGTGTGTAACTGTATACATGTTCATATCTATGTGTGTGTGTAACTGTATACATGTGCATATCTATGTGTGTGCGTAACTGTATACATGTTCATATCTATGTGTGTGTATGTATGTAACTGTATACATGTTCATATCTATGTAACTGTATACATGTGCATATCTATGTGTATCTGTGTGTGTGTAACTGTATACATATGCATATCTATGTGTGTGTAACTGTATACATATGCATATCTATGTGTGTGTAACTGTATACATGTGCATATCTATGTGTATCTGTGTGTGTGTAACTGTATACATATGCATATCTGTGTGTGTGTAACTGTATACATGTGCATATCTATGTGTATCTGTGTGTGTGTAACTGTATACATATGCATATCTATGTGTGTGTATGTATACAATTACACACACACATAGATATCCACATGTATACAGTTGCACACACACACACAGTTATACACACAGAGATATACTCACTTTATATTTATGTAACATCTTCTCTTTTTATTCTCTGCCATCTTCATGGCAAAACCTTATTTAAAGGGATAGAAAAGTCAAAATGTAAACATTGAAGGGTGCATTCCAAATTTGAAATAAAAGTTTTGAATATACTCCCATTAACACAAATAAGTGTTCCTAGTAAACGTTATTACTGTTTTTAAGCAGCATACACCTCATACACTAGCATTAAACACCCACCTGCCCAGAGAGTCAGCAGTGACACAAATGAAGTCTTCTCTGATGCAAGACACATAACTGCCAGCTCTCTGAGCAGGGGCGGTGTTTATATATTGTATTAATACTGTATTATTTAATATAATCTGTGAACTGTGACATTAACAGGTATCACTTAAACAATAATATATATGATTTTATTATTCTGTATAAAGTGCAGGAGACATAGTTGTCACATTATGCAAACAAATGTATACATAAGGCCTTGTATCTGATTCAGTAATACTCAGGCATGTGTGCCAAGCCCAGGGCTCAGGGCAGATTTTACACATTTTGTATAATAGCACTATGCAACATGAGGCCAAGAAGTAAGACTGTCCAGGGAAAATAGGGACAGTTGGGCAGCATGCAGTCCTCTGTCCCTTCTGTAACTGATTGTATGTCATTTCAGGCTAGAGTTGCCTCCTCGGCCATGTTTTCCTGGACACATATGAGTTACACATGCTTCAGGGTATGCAGGGAGGAACATGAATAGTGCAGTCCGGGGTTACTATTTGTGTGCTGCTTAGGTGTGCAGTGCATGTTGCCCTCTGCACACCCTGCAGCATGTGTAACTCATAAGTGCCGAGGAAAACATGGCCGGTGACCTTAGTTACCTCCCTCTTAAATCTTGTTCTGTTAGAGCATACCTCTGTTTAGGCCTGTGACTAGTTTAAGTGCATGTATAGAGGCCTATTTATCAAGCTGTCAACCGCAAATACGCTGGAATTCCGCAGCGTAATTGTCGCAAGCTTGATTCACATCATTTATCAAAGCCTACAGACTGGAAAAAGTAGAAATTTGTGACATAACATACGATCCGTCGGTCTCAGTCCGACACAGATCGATGCTTACATCACTACAGGTGTTCCGAATGCAAATTCGTCACTATCTGACTACTTTTACTAGTTAACAGATATCTACCAGGTACGCTCGCCACTATTCCGGCCCAGCGTACCTGCTTTTCAATACGCCGCCCTGGAGGCGGCGGATGCCATAAGAATCAATGGGAGTCTGAAAGCAGTGAAAGCTTATGTTTGCTGCTGCCCGATATCCCATTGATTCCTATGGGAGAATAAAAGTTACGTTTACACCTAACATCCTAACATAAGCCCCGAGTCTAAACACCCCTAATCTGCCGCCACCTACATTATACTTATTAACCCCTAATCTGCCGCCCGCCACCGCCGCCACCTACATTAGACTTATTAACCCCTAATCTTCTGCCCCGCCACCGCCGCCACCTACATTATACTTATTAACCCCTACATTATACTTATTAACCGCCGCCACCTACATAAAAGTATTAACCCCCTATCCCACCGCTCCCTGAGCCCACCGCAACAAAATAAAGTTATTAACCCCTAAACCCCTGGCCTCCCACATCATTACCACTTACTAAACCTATTAACCCCTAAACTGCCAGCCCCCACATCGCCATAAACTAAATCAACCTATTAACCCCTAAACCTAACAACCACTTCATTTTACATTAAAGGGACAGTCTACACCAGAATTTGTATTGTTTTAAAAGATAGATAATCCCTTTATTACCCATTCCCCAGTTTTGCATAACCAACACAGTTATATTAATTTACTTTTAACCTCTGTGATTATCTTGTATCTAAGCCTCTGCAAACTGCCCCTTTATTTCAGTTCTTTTGACGGACTTGCAGTTTAGCCAATCAGTGCCTGCTCCCAGATAACTTCACATGCACGAGCACAGTGTTATTTATATGAAACACATGAACTAACACCCTCTAGTGGTGAAAAACTGTTCAAATGCATTCTGAAAAGAGGTGGCCTTCAAGGTCTAAGAAATTAGCATATGAACCTCCTAGGTTAAGCTTTCAACTAAGAATACCAAGAGAACAAAGCAAAATTGGTGATAAAAATAAATTGGAAAATTGTTTAAAATTACATGCTCTATCTGAATCATGAAAGTTTATTTTGGCCTAGACTGTCCCTTTAAATATTAACTCATCCCTATTGTATAATAAATTTAAACTTACCTGTATATTTAAATTAAACTATTAATTAATCTAACTGTTATACTAAGATTACATTAAACTATATTAAACTATTAATTAATCTACCCTATTATACTAAAATTACATTAAACTATATTAAACTTATAATTAACCTACCCTAACTGTTATACTATAATTACATTAAACTACAAATTAAATTAACTATATTACATATTTAAAAACCTAACCCTACTCAAATAATTTTAATCTACTATTAAAAATTACAAAGTTACAAAAAACTAACAACTAAGTTACGAAAAATAACAAACACTAAGTTACAATAAAATAAACACTAAGTTATACAAAATAAAAAATAAATTATCAAATATTTAAACTAATTACACCTAATCTAAGAGCCCTATCAAAATAAAAAGCCCCCCGAAAATAAAAAAAACCCTAGCCTACAATAAACTACCAATAGCCCTTAAAAGGGCCTTTTGCGGGGCATTGCCCCAAAGAAATCAGCTCTTTTACCTATAAAAAAAAATACAACCCCCCCTAACAGTAAAACCCACCACCCACACAACCAACCCCCCAAATAAAAACCTAATCTAAAAAACGTAAGCTCCCCATTGCCCTGAAAAGGGCATTTGGATGGGCATTGCCCTTAAAAGGGTATTTAGCTCTTTTTCCTTGTCCAACCCCTAATCTAAAAATAAAATCCACCCAATAAACCCTTAAAAAAACACTAACCCCCGAAGATCCACTTACAGTTTCTGAAGACCCGACATCCATCCTCAACGAGGGCCCAAAGTCTTCATCCAAGCCGGCAGAAGTCTTCATCCAGACGGCATCTTCTATCTTCATCCATCCGGCGTGGAGCGGCTCCATCTTCAAGACATTCGGCATGGAGCATCCTCTTCTTTCAACGTCTTCTTCAACAATGAAGCTTCCTTTAAATGACGTCATCCAAGATGGCGTCCCTTAGATTCCGATTGGCTGATATAATACTATCAGCCAATCGGAATTAAAGTTGAAAAAATCCTATTGGCTGTTGCAATCAGCCAATAGGATTGAGCTTTCATCCTATTGGCTGATCCAATCAGCCAATAGGATTGAGCTCTCATTCTATTGGCTGATTTATTATAAGATAGGGATGAGTTAATATTTAATATAAAGTTAGCGGGTTGTTAGGTTTAGGGGTTAATAGGTTAATTTAGTTCATGGCGATGTGGGGGGCTGGTGGTTTAGGGGTTAATAGGTTAAGTAAGTGGTAGTGATGTGGGAGGCCAGGGGTTTAGGGGTTAATACATTTATTTAGTTGCGGTGGGCTCCGGGAGCAGAGGGATAGGGGTTAATACATTTAGTTAGTTGCGGCGATGTCGGGGAGCGGCGGAATAGGGGTTAATAAGTTTATTAGAGTTGCGGTGGGCTCCGGGAGCAGCGGGAAAGGGGTTAATAACTTTATTTAGTTGCGGTGGGGTGCGGGAGCGGTGGGATAGGGGTTAAACAGTTTAGTATACTGGTGGTGTTTAGTGACAGTATATAAATAAAGCTGGGAAAAAGCCGAATAGCAGCAAGATCGATGACTGTTTAGTTAACAAAAGTCCGCTGCTCATCGCCCCGTACTTGGTGCGTGGCTTTTTCACAGCTTTTTATATAAATATGGAGAGCGTATTCAGGTCCGCGGCCACGATGTTAGGCGATGTCAGGCGAGCATATTGGTGCGGTCGAATGCAGCACAGTTGACAGCTTGATAAGTAGGCCTCATATACTGTATCTCGAAGGGATGGTTGGTTTGAAAACAACTAGAAGCCCTAACATGCCTTTGCAAACTAGAATTTTGTTCACAAATGCCTCCTTTACACATTGTCAATGTAAACCTCTTTATCATACTTTGGTAATTATATAATATCTTTTTAAATGTTTTTTGTTTTTTTTTTATGCATCTCAAACATGTAATTTTAATATGAATTACAAATTTAAAGTTAAAATATTTTTTTATGATTCAGATAGCGCAGTAGTTTTAAGACACCTTCCAAATTACTTCCAATGTCAAATTCTGTACAATCTTGTTTTATACACATTTTCAGGGGGACAAGATACTACTGAGCATGTGCACAAGCTCACAGGGTATACGTATACTTGTCTGTGAATGGCTGATGTCTGTCACATGATACAGGGGTCCGGACAATGTAAGAAAAAATAAATTTATCAGAAAAAAAATCTACTGCTTATTTGAAATTCAGAGTAGGTGTTATTGCATTTTCTTCTTATTCTGCACATGTTAATTATGCAATTCTACTGCTTTGAGTGGTCTTTTAATCAGGTGTATCGGCCTTCCTCTCCAACCGAGCACTGGAACATACATTTATTTGCAAATTAACAGTGCAAGAGTGCTCTGCTATACATTGAGCAAGTGGTGCAATTCTGATTGGCTGCACCATTCACTTTTCAAAGAGATCAAAATTAAAATCTCTGCAAAGTGGGGGTTGCTAGTGAGAAGGTGATTATAAACTATATAACTGTTAATATAGTGTTTTCAACAAATAAATTATGTTTTACTGTGTATACTGTATCTCCAATGTTACTGTAATACCCTTTGCTAGCATACAGTAAAATTTACTATCACTTTAATACTATATATTAATGATAATAATAAAAATGATAATAAAAACAATGATATTTTATTTTTGTTGGCAGATATTAACTAATAATACCATCTTGTCTGCTTATCTTATTTGAAATTGTAGGCTTAATTATTTCTTTGGTGGTTTTATGGACATCAGAGATATTTGTGAAATTATTTAATTGCCTATACCATTCATGTCATTCAAAACATTTACTACTCCAAAAGGGATGTCCCTTTAAATTGCAATGCAACTTAAAGATATAGCAATGGCATTTTTTATATATGCATAATATATATCAGCAATTACCCTTTGCTTTGCAAATGATCTACTATACAATACTTTTAAAAAAAAAATAATTGAAAACTTTTTATTTTGTTTGCAAAAATTGCAATATTATGCAGTCGAGTATACATACCCCTTTAAAAAAAGATGATAATCTTCTGAAGTGGACATGCCCGCTGAACCAATCGGGAGTGACATATGTCCATAGCTACCAATCAGCTGCCGTGTCTAGCTCAGGAGCAAAAGAGCATTTTTGCACCAGAGAGACTTTTAAAGGGACAGTGCACTATAAAATCGTTTTTACCTTAATGTGTTTCCAATGACTTGTTTATGAGCTGCAGAATAACAGATGTATGAGACGTTGCTTCTTTTTGTTTATTTTTGTATATGAAATAGCTGGTTTTGAAATGGGTTGTGCTTGCAGGGAAATCAAATCTCCTTATTTTACCACTTTCTGTACACACATATGCTTCCTTATATTATAAGTCTGTATACCAAAGCCCACTACTTACAAAGAACAATTGAAAATAACATTTTACTATCTATCTCTCCTAACCCCCACGGACAGTGTCATTTATTCTGCTGGCTATGTTTACAAAACTTTTCTATAGCCAATACTAATGTATATAATCTTTTCAGTATAGGTAAGGATGCCACAGACAAAATTAGCTATTTCAGATGCCAAAATAATGGTGAAAAAGCTATCTGTAAACAATTTCATACACAAAAATTAGAGGGGAGAAAAATGTTGGGTACACTGTCCCTTTAACTATGCATTTAACCCCTATGTTGGAGAGATTTCAAATCCACTGTGTATGAGTCTGTTAATAATTACATATCAGTTTGTGTGTATTATATTTGTAAGTTTGTTGTAACATTTATTGGATCATATAGGAATACATGTATAACTATTTTATTCTGTTATAAGCATGGCTATAATTGGATTGTGTTATGGAGATGGGTATGATTATTTTTATAATATGCTTATAAAAATATGTCAATGATAAGATGCACATTTAATATAGGTCTGTCATATTATGAAATCTTAATTAAAACATAAAAATAAGCTGTAATGCTGGTTGTGATAGTAGTTAATGGAAAAGGGATACTAAATCCACTTTTTTTCTGTCATGATTCAGATAGAGCATGACATTTTAAGCAACTTTCTAATTTACTCCTATTATAAAATTTTCTTCGTTCTCTTGCTATCTTTATTTGAAAAAGAAGGCATCTAAGATAAGGAGCCAGCCAGTTTTTGGACAGCACTTGTTTAATGGTGGCTGATATTTAGCAACCAATCAGCAAGAACAATCCAGGTTGTGAACCAAAAATGGTCCGGCTTCTAAACTTACATTCTTGCTTTTCAAATAAAGATAGCAAGAGAATGAAGAAAAAAGATAATAGGAGTAAATTAGAAAGTTGCTTAAAAGTGCATGCTCTATCTGAATCACAAAAAAAAAATTGGGTTCAGTGTCCCTTTAATGGTTAGATCAGATATGATCAGATTCTCATACATTTCTGCATTTTTTCCTAGATCCCATGGAGTGGTCCCCAAGCAATGTGCAAAAATGGATTCTTTGGACAGAGCACCAGTATCGACTCCCGCAGGTTGGGCGAAGCTTCCAAGACTTGTCAGGGAGAGATCTATGCGCTTTGAGCGAGGACAGCTTTAGAGACCGGTCGCCGTTGTGCGGAGATGTCTTGTATGCTCACCTGGACATCTGGAAGTCAGGTAATACACAATAGAAACTGAGGGATAATGAAATGAGAGAGAAAAGTGGTATTTTATGATAGAATGGGATGATCACAGTACCCATTTATATTTAATTTCTATCTATCTATCTTTAGATATCTGTCTATCACATTATTGTTATTATTATTATTATCAGTTATTTGTAGAGCGCCAACAGCTATATAAACAAAGGTATGACTTGCAAGGTAATATGTATAGGGAAGAAGTGGGTAGAGGGCCCTGCCAAGAGTTTCACGGTTGTAAATCAGCTCCCATGAAGGTGATCTACAAACAGCTGGGCTTGTAGGCTTACATGCTAAGGGGGTTCACAGGAATAAGAAAGGAGGGGAGGAACTGAGGTTAGAAAAGGTTAGCGTATATTGTATGCATCCCTGAACAGTAGAGTCTTTAAAGAGCGCTTGAAACGTTCAAAACTAGGAGAGAATCTTGTGGAACAAGGCAGAGAGTTCTACAAAATAGAGGCCTGATTAAGTCCCGTAGATGAGAATTTGAGAAGGTAACAACTAAGTAGGAGAGGAGGAGATCATGAGCAGAGCAAATGGGGCTGGGAGGGAGAGTATCTGAAGACAAGGTCAGAGATATAGGGGGGAGCAGTGATATTGAGGGCCTTGAATGTCAGAGTCAGAATTTTGTGTTTAATTCTGGAGTCAAGAGTAAGCCAGTGAAGGGATTGGCAGAGAGGTACATCAGAAGAAGAGCGACATGTATGAAAGATCAGCATGGCAGAGGCATTCATTATGGATTAAAAAGAAGATAGACGGCACCTAGGGAAACCAAATGGGATGGAGTTGCAATAGCCAAGCCGGGAAATTATAGAGAGTGGATAAATTACTTAAAGGGACAGTCAAGTCCAAAAAAACTTTCATTTTTCAAATACAACATGTAATTTTAAACAACTTTCCAATTTACTTTTATCAACAATTTTGCTTTGTTCTCTTGGTATTCTAGTTGAAAGCAAACCTAGGAATGCTCATATGATGATTTCTAAGCCCTTAAAGGCCGCCTCTAATCACATGCTTTTGTATTTGCTTTTTACAACAGGGGAGAGCTAGTTCAGGCAAACCATATAGATAACATTGTGATAACGCCCGTGGCTAGTGGCAGACACTGCACTAATTGGCTAAAATGCAAGTCAGTAGATAATAACTAAAAAGTCATGTGATTAAGGGCAGTCAGAAGATGCTTAGATACAAGATAGTCACAGTAAAAAGTATATTACTATAACAGTGTTGGTTATGCAAAACTGGGGAATGGGTAATAAAGGGATTATCTATCTTATTAAACAACAAAAATTCTGGTGTTGACTGTCCATTTAACTGTGTCCTGTGTAAGTAAGCAGTGAATTTTGGAGATGTTTTTACGGTGGAAACGGCAGGAGTTTGACAAAGACTGGATGTGAGAAGTAAAAGAGAGATCTGAGTCAAGTGTGACTCCAAGACATTGGGCATGCAGGGTTGGGGCAATGATTCTATTATCAACAGTTATAGATAGCTGGGGGGTGTGGATTTTGGAAGAAGGGGAGGGAAATAAGGAGCTCGGTTTTGGAAAGATTCAAAGGCCTTTAAGATGAAATATGAGAAAGACAGTTAGTTACACGAGTTAGCAAGGAAGGGATAGGTCTGGCGCAGAAAGGTAGATTTGGGTGTCATCAGCATACAAATGATATTGAAACCTGTGGGACTTTATTAAGGAACACAAAGATGACGTATAGATTGAGAAGAGAAGGGGGCCAAGGACAGAACCTTGTGGTACCCCAACAGAAAATGATAGAGGGGCAGAGAAAGTGCCAGAGAAGGCTACACTAAAGGTACGGTTAAACAGTTTGGAGGAGCACCACAAGAGGGCTGTGTCGCAAATGTCGAAGGATTGGGGGGTTTGGAGCAAAAGAGGGTGGTCCACAGTGTCAAAGGGTGCAGACAGGTCAAGAAGGTTTAGCATAGAGAAGTGGCCTTTTGATTTAGCTGTAAGTAGGTCATTAGTAACCTTTACGTATGCTGTCTCTGTAGTGTGTACTGTTTGTTGATCCTCAACACTAAGTTCATTTAAACTGTAATGATTCAGACAGAGTATGCAATATTAAACAACTTTCCAGTTTACTTTTACTATCAATTTGTTCTCAATCTTTTTTATATACACACGTTCTGAGGCATGTGCACGGGTTCACAGTGAGTCTGTAATTGGCTGATGGCTGTCACATGCTATAGTGTGCAAGAAAATTAAGCAATCTTAAAAATTTCTGGTAAATTAAGTGCTATTGCATTATATTTTATTGTGCATTTGAGTATTTTACCATTCAACTGTATGTAATTGTCCTTGAAAGGGACATGAAACATCCTTTTATTAGTTCATTTCATGAGTTTTTCTATTCTGAGGGCTGGAAGCACATACTGCAGACTTCACATGGCTAACCCTGTCACATAGCTGGCCCTAAATGGCTTTAGCAGAGAATGAGATTATCAGATAAAAAAAACTGCAAAACAATGGAAAACATCCTAGCAAATGTTAGCAGTTTTGACTACTCTAGTAGCAAGTGTGAATTGGCTACTCCAAATAAGGCAAACAGTGAGGGAAGTTTGCAAACAAAATGTTAATGCATTCAATTTGTTTCACACTCACCTAGTGTGTTAATTTATCTCAGTGTGCTTAGAGGAACATGGCTACACCTCACTGACGAGGCCTAATTAAGTCCGAAACGATCGTCTGCGTTCGCGTGTTCCTTGTTCAGAGAGGAATTGCCTGGTATTTTGGCGCTGGACTGACCTTAATAGGCCGGATCAGACTGATATACTACAGGAAAGTTCTACTCTGCGAAAAGCATTACTGATCTAAAAAGAAGCTGCACCCAGGTGGTAAATCGCCATAGGACAAGTTAACAAGTTATTGAACTGGTTGTTTGTTCATAAGAGTGTGCCTATCTCTGTGTGTTTTAATTCATGGCAAGACAGCAGAAAAGTACCGTAAATACTTTAATTTCCCTTTAAAGGACCAGCAAATACAGTAGATTTGCATAATGAACAAATGCATGATAAAAAGACAATGCAATAGCACTTAGTCTGAGCTTCAAATGAGTAGTAGATTTATTTCTGACAAATTTCAGTTATGTCAATTTCCACTCCGCCTGTGTCATGTGACAGCCATCAGCCAATCGCAAATGCATATACGTATAAGTTGTGACTTCTTGCACATGCTCAATAGGAGTTTGCGACTCAAAAAGTGTAAATATAAAAAGCCTGTGCACATTTTGTTAATGGAAGTAAATTGGAAAGTTGTTTTAAATTGCTACTCTATCTGAATCATGACTTGAATGTCTCTTTAAGTGATCATTTATGTGTGCTATTATTTAACATTGTATTTTCTTGCTTATTTATCACTTTTGTAGCTGCCTGGATGAAAGAGAAGACAGGAACTGGGGACATGCGATTTTGTGGTAAGAAGCGGGAGCAAGTATTATTATATTAATTTACTCATTTTTGACAAGTCAGCTTGAATAACCTCTTCAATAAATAAACCTCATTTCTAATTTACCAGAACTTATGTTAGTCTAATAGCCTTCACACAAGTCATAGTACTTTAGTGACAGTTCTAGGGGAATGCTGACAGGTACGATGCACCCATATTTATTACTGTACCAAGCCTAAACGCCAAAGACACAAGCCCTGAATATGCAAGTTCCTTTTCCAGTGTAGAGCAACGGTGGTAGCAGAAAGTGACATATACTATATCATATGTATAACGCAGCAGAATTTGGGAACCCCCAGCTGTACCCCTATTTGTATATAGTATGCTTGTGGACACCTGACCATCACACCTACATGAGCTTATTGGACACAATCCCATTCCAAAACCATTGGCATTTATATGGAACCCCTTCCACCTTTGCAGCTATAACAGACATCACTCTTATGGAGAGGCTTTCTACAAGATTTTGGAGTGTGTCTGTGGGAACTGGGAATATGTGCCTATTCAGAAAGTATTTGTGAGGTCAGGCACTGATGTTGAGTTTTATAGAGTGAGCTAAAACTCTGAAAACTCAATACTGAGCTTTTTTTCTAAAATTGGTTAATTTTAGGGCAGCCATAAAAATAATGAACAACATCTGGATTAAGGTTTCATACATATACTTTTGCACTTTTCCCAGGACTAGCATCCTGATTGGCTGTTTAAAGTCTCTTTACAATGGAATGTGGCTACTGAGGACATTTTTAAGTAAAATATCTTCCTTTTCTACACTGAGATGTTCAGGTGATATTTTATAGTCAGCTTTTTACAGCTATGCTGTATCACTTTCAAGGGCTTCAAGGGGAGACAAGTTTACAATACAATTTCCCATTAGGTTAAAGGGGCATGAAATACAGTAGAATTGAATAACTGAGACTTAAAAAAAACTGTTTATTTTTATTTTTAAGATAAGGCAAAGAGCAGATGTGCCTTAAAGGGACAGTTTACTCTATTTTTTTTTGTTAATTTTTTTTTTCTGTGTGGATGCTAGGTTCAAAACTCTGTTGGTGGAAAGTGCCATTTCCACACATAAACATTTGTTTTCAGTACAATTACATCAATGATAAATAAATTCATAACTATAACCTTATTTTTTAAATTAAAAACAAAAGCTAAAATGGTCCTTTAACTAGATATAAATATATTTATAAATTATTTTATTTAAATGTCCCTACCACTTCTATTACAAAGATGTCTATCGTTCTTTATTTAATATTACACAGATTAGTTTTGAAGCGTTATTAGATTCCTTCCTTCCTTCCTGAACTTTTCTAAATCTCTTAATATATATTTAACTGAATAGAAATATATATCAAATATCACATTTCCTTCTACAGACCTGTGTGCTTCTTGGGAAACCTGCTTCTGATGTAAATGAGCTCAGTATACCATACTTCCTGGCTCCTTTCACTAATTCTGCATATCTTTTCAACTTCCTTTCCCTATCATTACAACATGCTAATCAATTGGCTTTTCTAAATTGAGACTGGGTATATCATTTACTCCACCCTGATCTGTTATCTTAATTGTTCTGTAAACAGATTAGATGAATAAGACTTACATGATGTTTAACAGTAAACCTGTGTAGTTTAGGGATTTTGTATATCAAGAGACTTGATGGTTAATTAGTTATTGTTTCATTCACTGAACACTAAAGGGTCTAATGATCCTATCAAACTAATACCACAATAACCACAAAAGTCTGATACAAACTCTATAAGAGAGTCAAGTGACCACTTAGAAATTACACAATTAAACTTCCTCAACCAATATAATTTAAAGGGACAGCAAAAGTCAATATTAAACTTCCATGAATCAGATAGCGCAGGTGTCCTAAAGTATTGCGTCTACCATAGGAATTTGTATACCACGTCAATTTTATTGGGTTTTAACAGGTGTGTACATAGCTGTAAAGGCAATAAAAAAAGGATACAGCAATTCATTGGAAATATTATACAAGGTCTTCAGAGTATGACGCTGAGAAAGGTGGCAGTTGCCACCAATGTACATTTGGATCAAGATACTCTCTTACTTAACAATTCCATAATATCTTTTTTTAAAGGGACGTTTAGCACTAAATGAATGTTTGCTAGATATAATGCTCTATTCAAAGCAAAGATTAGACTGAGAATGATAATCAGATTGTGTTTAAAATATATTAGTTATATATTGAAAAAGTGTAACGTTGTAGTGCCGATAAAGTAATAGGCACCACCATGTTGTATAGTAGAATTCCTTAGGTTTAAAAACATGATGTCTTATCTTATCTCCCCTGCTGAGGCCATTTAGGGATATATAAATGAGCTACTAAAGTAACAACCTAATAGTGTTTAGCATCCCTTTAATCATGGGATATTCAGCCTTCTAAAATATTTTTTTATGTGGCAAAAGTGAACTTGAGGACATGAAAAACACATGGGGTTTATGTGAGTCTTAATATGACAAATGACTTATAAGGACAGTAAAATTAGTTAGAGATTTTGTTTATTATACCGTTTACCCAGAAAGTGGTGAAAATGTAAAGTGTTTAAATTAAGCTACATCACTATTTTTTCTTCAAACATTGCATTGGCACAACCTGCCCACACCCAGTGTATACTAAAATACACAGTATACAGAGTAATCAGCGCCATTATTAGAGCAGAGATTGGTAAGTTAACGCAAGTCTATAAAATATTCTCTTTATTTGCAAACTGCTGACTGATATGTCCCTTTAAAGAATAGTAATACTGAGTGACTTTTTTATTTATTTTTGCCATTGTGATATTGAAAGATACCATTTGATATTGCAATGTGAGAGAACCTGTGTACTGTTTGTTATATGAAGAACCTGGAGTCATGTGTAAAGGACACTTTATAAAAGATTACCATAAGGGGTGTAAGTAGACCTTACTGGGCCCAAGGGCAAAGGTTGTGACAGGGCCCCAGTTTCAATGGTGCCCTTACTGGTTGTTTGCAATCAACAGCAGCATAAGAGCAAGAAGAGCTGCTTATCTGTGACACTGTGTCATCTTTTACCTTTAGTTAGTACATGCCAAAGATTATGCACTTGTTCATCTTTCCTGTCCAACAACATTGCGGCAGCCATAATGGAAACTCTACCGCCATATTTGTAAAGGCAAATCCATACATTTTCTATACACTAATCCCTGTTTTGTGGTGGGGGGGGCAGAAGGTGACCCTGGATGTGTTGGCCTGGTCTTGAGGCCTCAAAAACCCTGTAGATACGCGGCGTCCCTAATCGCCTTAGTATGAAAATATTACTTTACTATATTAGTATATTATTACTAGTGTAATAGGCACTATGTTTGTAGGAGAGGTCTAGCGCTATGATTAGGAGAACAGTGGTACTGGTTATTTAGGAGGAGCCTGGCAATAAGTATATAGGAGGATCCTAATATTATTTGTATTAGAAGAGTCTTGCACTATAGCAAGGTATATACTTACCGATAAATGATCTCTTTAAAAATAATGGCATATTTAGGTGCTACTGAGTGAGCAGGTACAGTACATGTTGGAGGTGCCAAGTGTCTAGAAATGTTTCTTTCTGAGAAGTTTACACTGTATGTACGAGACATGGAGTAAAAGCAACAAGGCATTATTTATAAGCTACTCTTTCTCTTCAGCAGGCAACGGAGCAGTTGGTGAATGCTGGGCCGACACTGAGGTGGACTCCTCCAGTTCTGGGCAACCTATCCATCTTTGGCAGTTCCTGAAAGAGCTTTTGCTAAAACCGCATAATTATGGACGCTCTATTCGCTGGTTGAACAAAGAAAAAGGTGAGGTGCTTTTTTTTGTTACCTATTTCTCTATTTATACTTATTTTCCATTTTTTTCAAGTCTATATAAAATGACCTTTAATTTTGTTTGCCTATAATCTATTGTTAAGTTTGTTACTGGAATTTTATAATAAACCATATCATCCTAAAATGGTCCTGACAGTAGGGATGGGTGAATGTGTAAATTTCCGAATTCGAATGTTAGAACGAATGTTATTACCGAAATTCGAATTAAAAATCCGAATATTGATAAGATCGAATATTCTTAAAAATTCTATAATCGAATGCTATTTACAGTTTTCGAATGTCACTTTCGAATTCAAATGTTTATAATTATATTGAATATCCACATTCGAAATTTCGAATTTAACATTCTATTTAACAAATAGTCAGACTCAGAAGTTCAATAGTTCATGTGGTAGGGCGGGAATCTAGTAAATTGATACATAATATATACAAATATATAATTTCGATTGTTTCTATATAGAATATTGCATAATTTGAATATTACATTTAAAGAAAGCATTAGAAATACTATTACAAACATATAAATTCAAATTTTTCAAATTCGAATATTGCATAATTCGAATATTAGATTTAAAGAAAGCATTAGAAATACTATTACAAATATAAATTCAAATTTTTCTAAACTAATATTTTCGAATGTAATCGTAAAATTCGAAACCGAACATTCGAAAATCAAATGTTAGAATGTTATGTAAACATTCGAAATTCGATTCGAACGAATGTATTAAAATTCGTTTCATTTTTCGAATGTTGCGAAACATTCGCCCATCCCTACCTGACAGATACTAAGTCAAATACTATATTGCACCTGTTTTTTTGCTGTATCCACCCATAATTATATGGATTTGGTTTCTATAGAATACCTAACCATACTTGTCAGTCTTTCCTAACCATGATAGTGTATTTTCTCCATTGTATCTACTGGGAATGTGCAAATGACATCATACATTTTATAGGTGAAAGCTAAACATGTCTTGATGATGTCATTGTATGATGTCACTGGATTCTAAGAACAGAGCTACAGAGTAAAAGAGAATGCATAGAAAGAGGGAGACAATAAACAAGAAAACTGAAGTAAAAAACAAACAAACAACAAATTGGCAGTCATTTGCAAAGCATTTGTGTGATTTTGGTATTATATCTTAATATAGACAAAGAGAATGATGTAATTTTCATAATGGAGGTAAATGGAAAAGTTACATACTTTGAACAGTACATTTTTAATATTGACTTTCATGTTGACTTAACTAAAAATATCAGTTCATAAATCATTTCATATCACTTTATATAGTTTTGTAATTAACACTGAATTATAATTATAAATTGAAAGGGTTATTTCAGTTTTTTGCTTTTTTACTTTCATTTAAACCAGGAGTTTTATTAATATATGAACTGATGCAAAATAACATGCTCTATTTGGTTAGAGTATGTCAATTTGCATTACCGACCCTAGTTTACTAGGCTTTAAACACATAGGAAAACTCCTGCTTGAAAACAGCAAGGATTGCAGGAGCCAACCAGAACACACCCAGTGAACATATAAGAATCAGGAGCAGCCAATCACCTTCAATTTCCTTCTTGGAAGCTGCAATGCTTGTGACACCCGCGCAGGACTTTAGCCATGTGCACAGTGTTTTAAGCCTTAGACCTAGATTTGGAGTTTGGCGGTAGCCGTGAAAACCAGCGTTAGAGGCTCCTAACGCTGGTTTTAGACTACCGCCGGTATTTGGAGTCACTCAAAATAGGGTCTAACGCTCACTTTTCAGCCGCGACTTTTCCGTACCGCAGATCCCCTTACGTCAATTGCGTATCCTATCTTTTCAATGGGATCTTTCTAACTCCGGTATTTAGAGTCGTTTCTGAAGTGAGCGTTAGACATCTAACGACAAAACTCCAGCCGCAGGAAAAAAGTCAGTAGTTAAGAGCTTTCTGGGCTAACGCCGGTTTCTAAAGCTCTTAACTACTGTACTCTAAAGTACACTAACACCCATAAACTACCTATGTACCCCTAAACCGAGGTCCCCCCACATCGCCGACACTTGAATAAATTTTTTTAACCCCTAATCTGCCGACCGCCACCTACGTTATCCTTATGTACTCCTAATCTGCTGCCCCTAACACCGCCGACCCCTATATTATATTTATTAACCCCTAATCTGCCCCCCACAACGTCGCCGCCACCTGCCTACAATAATTAACCCCTAATCTGCCGACCGCAAAGCGCCGCCACCTACGTTATACTTATGTACCCCTAATCTGCTGCCCCTAACACCGCCGACCCCTATATTATATTTATTAACCCCTAATCTGCCCCCCTCAACGTCGCCTCCACCTGCCTACACTTATTAACCCCTAATCTGCCGAGCGGACCTGAGCGCTACTATAATAAAGTTATTAACCCCTAATCCGCCTCACTAACCCTATAATAAATAGTATTAACCCCTAATCTGCCCTCCCTAACATCGCCGACACCTAACTTCAATTATTAACCCCTAATCTGCCGACTGGAGCTCACCGCTACTCTAATAAATGTATTAACCCCTAAAGCTAAGTCTAACCCTAACACTAACACCCCCCTAAATTAAATATAATTTACATCTAACGAAATTAATTAACTCTTATTAAATAAATTATTCCTATTTAAAGATAAATACTTACCTGTAAAATAAATCCTAATATAGCTACAATATAAATTATAATTATATTGTAGCTATTTTAGGATTAATATTTATTTTACAGGCAACTTTGTAATTATTTTAACCAGGTACAATAGCTATTAAATAGTTAAGAACTATTTAATAGCTAAAATAGTTAAAATAGTTACAAAATTACCTGTAAAAAAAATACTAACCTAAGTTACAATTAAACCTAACACTACACTATCAATAAATTAATTAAATAAACTACCTACAATTACCTACAATTAACCTAACACTACACTATCAATAAATTAATTAAATACAATTCCTACAAATAAATACAATTAAATAAACTAGCTAAAGTACAAAAAATAAAAAAGAACTAAGTTACAAAAATAAAAAAATATTTACAAACATAAGAAAAATATTACAACAATTTTAAACTAATTACACCTACTCTAAGCACCCTAATAAAACAACAAAGCCCCCCAAAATAAAAAATGCCCTACCCTATTCTAAATTACTAAAGTTAAAAGCTCTTTTACCTTACCAGCCCTGAACAGGGCCCTTTGCGGGGCATGCCCCAAGAAGTTCAGCTCTTTTGCCTGTAAAAAAAAACATACAATACCCCCCCCCAACATTACAACCCACCACCCACATACCCCTAATCTAACCCAAACCCCCCTTAAATAAACCTAACACTAAGCCCCTGAAGATCTTCCTACCTTGTCTTCACCTCACCGGGTATCACCGATCGGTCCTGGCTCCGATATCTTCATCCAACCCAAGCGGGGGCTAGACATCCACTGAAGAAGTCCAGAAGAGGGTCCAAAGTCTTCATCCTATCCGGGAAGAAGAGGCGATCCGGACCGGCAACCATCTTGATCCAAGCGGCATCTTCTATCTTCATCCGATGACGACCGGCTCCATCCTGAAGACCTCCACCGCGGACCCATCTTCTTCCGGCGACGTCCAACTGAAGAATGACGGTTCCTTTAAGGGACGTCATCCAAGATGGCGTCCCTCGAATTCCGATTGGCTGATAGGATTCTATCAGCCAATCGGAATTAAGGTAGGAATATTCTGATTGGCTGATGGAATCAGCCAATCAGAATCAAGTTCAATCCGATTGGCTGATCCAATCAGCCAATCAGATTGAGCTCGCATTCTATTGGCTGTTCCGATCCGCGGTGGAGGTCTTCAGGATGGAGCCGGTCGTCATCGGATGAAGATAGAAGATGCCGCTTGGATCAAGATGGTTGCCGGTCCGGATCGCCTCTTCTTCCCGGATAGGATGAAGACTTTGGACCCTTTTCTGGACTTCTTCAGTGGATGTCTAGCCCCCGCTTGGGTTGGATGAAGATATCGGAGCCAGGACCGATCGGTGATACCCGGTGAGGTGAAGACAAGGTAGGAAGATCTTCAGGGGCTTAGTGTTAGGTTTATTTAAGGGGGGTTTGGGTTAGATTAGGGGTATGTGGGTGGTGGGTTGTAATGTTGGGGGGGGGGGTATTGTATGTTTTTTTTTACAGGCAAAAGAGCTGAACTTCTTGGGGCATGCCCAGCAAAGGGCCCTGTTCAGGGCTGGTAAGGTAAAAGAGCTTTTAACTTTAGTAATTTAGAATAGGGTAGGGCATTTTTTATTTTGGGGGGCTTTGTTGTTTTATTAGGGGGCTTAGAGTAGGTGTAATTAGTTTAAAATTGTTGTAATATTTTTCTTATGTTTGTAAATATTTTTTTATTTTTTGTAACTTAGTTCTTTTTTATTTTTTGTACTTTAGCTAGTTTATTTAATTGTATTTATTTGTAGGAATTGTATTTAATTAATTTATTGATAGTGTAGTGTTAGGTTAATTGTAGGTAATTGTAGGTAGTTTATTTAATTAATTTATTGATAGTGTAGTGTTAGGTTTAATTGTAACTTAGGTTAGTATTTATTTTACAGGTAATTTTGTAATTATTTTAACTATTTTAGCTATTAAATAGTTCTTAACTATTTAATAGCTATTGTACCTGGTTAAAATAATTACAAAGTTGCCTGTAAAATAAATATTAATCCTAAAATAGCTACAATATAATTATAATTTATATTGTAGCTATATTAGGATTTATTTTACAGGTAAGTATTTATCTTTAAATCGGAATAATTTATTTAATAAGAGTTAATTAATTTAGTTAGATGTAAATTATATTTAACTTAGGGGGGTGTTAGTGTTAGGGTTAGACTTAGCTTTAGGGGTTAATACATTTATTAGAATAGCAGTGAGCTCCGGTCGGTAGATTAGGGGTTAATAAGTGTAGGCAGGTGGAGGCGACGTTGTGGGGGGCAGATTAGGGGTTAATAAATATAATACAGGGGTCGGCGGTGTTAGGGGCAGCAGATTAGGGGTACATAAGGATAACGTAGGTGGCGGCGCTTTGCGGTCGGCAGATTAGGGGTTAATTATTGTAGGTAGCTGGCTGCGACGTTGGGGGGGGCAGATTAGGGGTTAATAAATATAATATAGGGGTCGGCGGTGTTAGGGGCAGCAGATTAGGAGTACATAGGGATAATGTAAGTAGCGGCGGTTTACGGAGCGGCAGATTAGGGGTTAAAAATAAAATGCAGGTGTCAGCGATAGCGGGGGCGGCAGATTAGGGGTTAATAAGTGTAAGGTTAGGGGTGTTTAGACTCGGGGTACATGTTAGGGTGTTAGGTGCAGACGTAGGAAGTGTTTACGCATAGCAAACAATGGGGCTGCGTTAGGAGCTGAACGCGGCTTTTTTGCAGGTGTTAGGTTTTTTTTCAGCTCAAACAGCCCCATTGTTTCCTATGGGGGAATCGTGCACGAGCACGTTTTTGAGGCTGGCCGCGTCCGTAAGCAACTCTGGTATTGAGAGTTGAAGCTGCGTTAAAAATGCTCTACGCTCCTTTTTTGGAGCCTAACGCAGCCTTTATGTGGACTCTCAATACCAGAGTTATTTTTATGGTGCGGCCAGAAAAAAGCCGGCGTTAGTTTTTCGGGTCGTTACCGACAAAACTCCAAATCTAGCAGTTAGTAAACTCAAATCAATAATGCTAAAATGACATGCTCTAACCAATCTGAGCATGTCATTTATTTATTTTTCTGCGTATGAATGTCTCTTTAAGAATTAAAAAAAAAAAAAGAGCAATACGGTTTGAGGCAGGTCAAATGAGTTTTCTAGCATTTAAGAATCATATAAATAAAAAAAAATGTGAAACTTTTTTTTTCTCTTAGGTATCTTCAAGATAGAGGACTCGGCACAAGTTGCTCGCCTTTGGGGTATTCGAAAGAACCGACCAGCCATGAACTATGACAAGCTTAGCCGCTCTATTCGCCAGTACTACAAGAAGGGGATCATCCGTAAGCCTGACGTGTCTCAGCGTCTTGTCTACCAGTTTGTGCACCCACTGTAAGGAGACCAAAGCAAAATAGCTTGAAGAAGCTAAATGCACTGCAGACTATGGCTTTTTTTTTTTGTACATGTTGAAAGCACCAAGCTGTATCTGCCGTACACGCAAACAAAACTGAACTTGTTGCAAACTACAAAATACAAAGTGTCCTTTAAAGAAACAGACTGAAACCTTGCAGAGCATCCCGACTGCACACCTTTCAAGCTGTCGTTTCATCACTAACCCCCCCCCCGCCCCTCCGCCTCCTTTTTATGTGTGTCCTAGAGGGACTCAATGATCTGAGACCTCCTGGACTCGATGACCTGAGAGGACAATGGAAGTTGGGAGAAGGCGGGACAGATTGACCACAGAGCGTTACGAGTACATCTGAAAGCATTGAGCGAATTAGAGCACCATAGAGCATCAGAACCTTACCTGATAACAGCAAATCATTGTGCTTATGTATAACACACTGGAAACAGATCCTTTTTTTCCTGTAGTGATACCTTTTATTGAACCAGAATGCATTTTTTATTTTATGACATATACCTTAAAGGGACATTAAACCAACATTTTTTCTTTCATTATTCAGATAGAGAATAACATTTTAACCCCTTAATGACCACAGCACTTTTCCATTTTCTGTCCGTTTGGGACCAAGGCTATTTTTACATTTTTGCGGTGTTTGTGTTTAGCTGTAATTTCCCTCTTACTCATTTACTGTACCCACACATATTATATACCGTTTTTCTCGCCATTAAATTAACTTTCTAAAAATACCATTATTTTCATCATATCTTATAATTTACTATAAAAAAAAATATAAAATATGAGGAAAAAATGGAAAAAAACACACTTTTTTTAACTTTGACCCCCAAAATCTGTTACACATCTACAACCACCAAAAAAAAAACATGCTAAATAGTTTCTAAATTTTGTCCTGAGTTTAGAAATACCTAATATTTACATGTTCTTTGCTTTTTTTGAAAGCTATAGGGCCATAAATACAAGTAGCATTTTGCTATTTCCAAACTACTTTTTTTCAAAATTAGCGCTAGTTACATTGGAACACTAATATCTTTCAGGAATCCCTGAATATCAATTGACATGTACATATTTTTTTTTAGAAGACATCCCAAAGTATTAATCTAGGCCAATTTTGGTATATTTCATGCCACCATTTCACCGCCAAATGCGATCAAATACAAAATATCGTTCACTTTTTCACAAATTTTTTCACAAACTTTCGGTTTCTCACTGAAATTATTTACAAACAGCTTGTGCAATTATGGCACAAATGGTTGTAAATGCTTCTCTGGGATCCCCTTTGTTCAGAAATAGCAGACATATATGGCTTTGGCATTGCTTTTTGGTAATTAGAAGGCCGCTAAATGCCGCTGCGCACCACACGTGTATTATGCCCAGCAGTGCAGGGGTTAATTAGGGAGCTTGTAGGGAGCTTGTATGGTTAATTTTAGCTTTAGTGTAGTGTAGTAGACAACCCAAAGTAATGATCTAGGCCCATTTTGGTATATTTCATGCCACCATTTCACCGCCAAATGCGATCAAATAAAAAAAAAACGTTAAATTTTTCACAATTTTAGGTTTCTCACTGAAATCATTTACAAACAGCTTGTGCAATTATGGCACAAATGGTTGTAAATGCTTCTCTGGGATCCCCTTTGTTCAGAAATAGCAGATATATATGACTTTGGTGTTGCTTTCTGGTAATTAGAAGGCCGCAAAATGCTGCTGCGCATCACACGTGTATTATGGCTAGCAGTGAAGGGGTTAATTAGGAAGTTTGTAGGGAGCTTGCAGGGTTAATTTTAGCTTTAGTGTAGAGATCAGCCTCCCACCTGACACATCAGACCCCCTGATCCCTCCCAAACAGCTCCCTTCCCTCCCCCACCCCACAATTGTCCCCGCCATCTTAAGTACTGGCAGAAAGTCTGCCAGTACTAAAATAAAAGCTTTTTGGGGGGTATAGGTTTTTTTTTTTTAAAAAAATAATAATTATTCTGCTGTATAGGACCCCCCTTAGCCTCCAACCTCCCTGATCCCCCCCAAAACAGCTTTGTAACCTTCCCTATCTGCCTTATTGGGGCCATCTTGGGTACTGGCAGCTGTCTGCCAGTACCCAGCTTATACAAAAAAGTGCTTTTTTTTCTTAAGTTTTTTTTTTCTGTAGTGTAGCTTCCCCAAACCCCCCCCCCCCACCACCACAAACCCCAACCACCTCATTGATTGTTTTTTTTTTCAGTTATTTTAAACTGATTGCACCTTTTTCTGTAGTGTAGCGGTTCCCACCCGCTCCCTCCCCGTGCACGCGCCCGCCCCCCGCCCTCCCGTGCACGCGCGCGCGTCCGTGCGCGCCCCCGGGCATCCCCGCCCACGATCCCGCCCCCCTCCACATCTCCAGGGCCATCGATGGCCGCCACCCGCCTCCCGGTAATGCTCCCACCCACCAACGAAGGAAGCCACCGATCTCCGGTGCAGAGAGGGCCACAGAGTGGCTCTCTCTGCACCGGATGGCTTCAAAAGGTTATTGCAGGATGCCTCCATATCGAGGCATCACTGCAATAACCGGAAAGCAGCTGGAAGCAAACAGGATCGCTTCCAGCTGCTTTCCACACCGAGGACGTGCAGGGTACGTCCTCAGGCATTAACTGCCTTTTTTTTGAGGACGTACCCTGCACGTCCTCGGTCGTTAAGGGGTTAAACAACATTCCAATTTACTTCTATTATCTAATTTCCTTCAGTCTTTAGATATCCTTTGTTTAAGAAATAGTAATGCATATTGGTGAGCCAATCACACAAGGCATCTATGTGCAGCCACCAATCAGCAGCTTCTAAGCCTTTTCAGCAAAGAATATCAAGAGAATGAAGAAAATGAGATAATAGAAGTAAATTAGAAAGTTGTTTAAAATTGCATGCCCTTTCTAAACCATGAAAGAAAAAATTATGGGTTTAATGTCCCTTTAACTCCTCACATCTCTCTGTTTGACTGACCCCAGTACCTGCTTATCTTATTTCATACAGTTAGATGATATTTGACAAGCTCCCCGTGCTTTCATTGAAAAAGGTGTTTAAGTATTGTGTAAAATCCCCATATCTCTCTTTGGGGTCACATGGGTTGTGTTTATAGTTATTGGAATGCAGAGGGTGAGGTTACTGTATTTGCAAGTGTAATTGCTCAGAGCAGAGTTGGTTCCCACGCTGTCTCTTACTCTCCATCTGATCACACAGTGACTGTTTGCAGTCTAATTCAGGCCTATTGTATACAGCCACCTCCCTCCTACAGCAGCCTTCCCACGCTGGGGAGTGAGAGAGGCAGAGTCCAGTGGGAAAGTTAAAGATACATTAGTACTTCAAATCTTTCCATCAATTATAAAAAAAACAACAATATTTAATGAGCAAAACTGTTTAAATTGAACCAAGTAAATGTTTACGTTTAACTGATACCTGGTTATCAATTACTCAGTGGCTGATAGGGGCAACTCCCACAGAAAAAAAAGTTGTTTTATTAAAGGGACATTAAACACTTTGAGATGCTAATATAAAATGATAAATCGTTTATATAAAAATAACTCTGCAATACACTTTCATTATTTATTTTGTCCCCTTTTCCTGTAATTCCATTCTGAAATTGTGAGCTTTTCAGTTCCTGTTAGAAATGGAAGTGCAGAACACTGTTATATTCCACACAGCCATTGGCTGAGCACTCTAGTAACCTATTTATAACTGTCCCTAATTGGCCACATCAGAGAAGGTAACCTAAGTTACAACATGGCAGCTCCCATTGTTTTATAGACACTACAAATTTACACTTATTTTGTCAATATTTAAACAATAATGAAACGTTAAGAAATACATCTACAGGTTATTCTCAGACTAATCTTTTCTCTGAATGCATCATTCTATCTAGCATTTATTTAGTGTTTAATGTCCCTATAAGCACAGAAACAATCATTTAAAAAAAAAAAAAAAAAAAAAAAGCAAAACAAACTAAAGCACTGTAAATCATTTTTAAACATCCTCTTTTATCAGAAAACATTTTTGTTAAAGTGATGTTTTAGTGCAAAAATTGCATGTTCTTAATTTGTCATTTTAGCACTACTCACTTTGCAAATCTTGGTGTTTAAACCCCCCCAAAGGGGTTAAGCACATAGTTAAAGTACTGCTCAGGAGAACTGCTGGTACTAAGCAGACACGCTGAGCCAATCAAATACATTTCTCAGATTAGATCATGTTATTTTTGCACAACAACGTAAAAGACAAGCAAGCTACAACAACAACAAAAAAGAGAAAAATATACAGTATATAAGTAGTAAAGTATGTAATAGGAAAATGAGTCATGTATGGTATTAGAAAGGTTAACCCCTTAACAGCACAGACTTCTCTTGTTGTTTTCACACCTGTAAAGGCACAGGTCTTGCCGAAAGTGGCAAGACGCGCTATTACTACATATTTCACTCTCTGAGGCATTTGGAAATAGTGCGGTCTCGGCTCTGTCAGCGAGAGCAGTGCTATTTAACCCTTTAGATTGAAAACAACAGCTGTCATTAAGGGGTTAATAGGAGAGGCTAGACAAAGGATCCTATCTAGAATGCAACTATCTCACGTCTAGTTTAAATCCAATGCCATGACTACTGTTTTTTTGCGCACAAGTATTAGTGATTTTTTTTTACTGCCATTAACCTTGATAATTACTCCCTCTAGTGCCCCACCCCGGCTATACCACTGCGTCCCTTGAACGTCAATGCTTTTAAATGTGATTATATTAACTAAGTACCATACAAATGCACTTACACAGTTTCTTATGATGTTGGTTTATGTGTTTATAATTTAATGTAAGACTGCCGCAGTAACTAATTACTTGTTAATTTGACTAACTCCTGTATAACTCTTCACAAGTAGGTGGTGGTTTCAAAATGAATGATACAGTACATATATGATTACTCAGGCTCATGCTGATTGGCTGTACTTAAAGAGACACTAAATACTAAATATATTTTATTAGTATTGAGGTTATTTACGGCCTCTCTCTAGTCATGGGTGCAGCCATGTTGAAATTTATCTTTCTCTGAGGTGTTGGCATATATTCAGCAACTCTCCTTTGTATACCTGCAGTGAAACTTAGATTCCAAAATGGCGGCATCCATAATTAGAGGGGGGTGCATGAAATGTATTTAGTGATTAAAGTACCTGTAAGAAGAGGATATACATTAAACATTAAATATATTAACTCTTTCACTGCCAGAAAGAGAGACTAAGAACCCTGTCTACTCCCCTTCCCCCCCCCACCCCGACATTGTACTTATGTTGTATAATGCTGACATTCATAATATTTATTCATATAATGACAAAGCATGGTAATTCCACACTCCATTAACTTATTGACTGCCAGAAAGATACACAGTTTACATAAACATTGCCGTACATAACTGCCAGCGAATCCAACATTGGATCATACAGTATGTCTTACTTTGTATGCTTGTTCATGTCTAAAAATGTATATACATAATGAATACATTTTCTTAATATTATTAATGCATAAAAAAAAATAAAATGAATAAAATCATATAACGTATACATTGCTTTTGAATGTGTTTGGCACACAGAATGGTAAAAAAACAAGCAAAAAAACATGGTAGTGTAGGCTTATTAAAGGGAAATACGGATGGGTTATCTGAGACAATAGGATTGTGACAGAATGGGCATTTAAAGGGAGCAGTTATATGAAGTAAAAGGAGGAATTAAAGGGATAATAGGTAGCAGATGGAGTAATAGGGTTGCCAGGTGTTCAGTATTTCAGTTCAGTATTTTAACAATTTATCCAGTAGAAATAATGTCAACCATTGGCATTAAAGGGGACAGTAAACACTTTGAGATTTTAAAATAATGGGCTAGATATCAAGTGGCGTGCTAGCGTTAGTCTGGCTCGTGATCAACAATATTGTGACTGTGCTAACTTGCTCATGTTTTACAAATTGAAAGTAAATGGGTGCACTCGAGCACAAACAGAATTTGCGCTCATCGACTGAAGACCTAGGGGCCGAATTATCAATGTCTGTCCGACATGATACGATGTAGCGTATCATGTCAGACAGACATCGCTGAATGCTGACAGCATACGCTGTCGGCATTTAACATTGCACCAGCAGTTCTGGGGAACTGCTTGTGCAATGCTGCCCCCTGTAGATTCGTGGCCAATCGGCCGATAGCAGGGGGTGTCAATCAACCCGATCGTATAGGATTGGGTTGATTGCTGTCTGCCACTCAGAGCAGGCGGACCGGTTAAGGAGCAGCGATCTTAAGACCGCTGCTTCATAACTGCTGTTTTCCGTGCAGAAACAGGGGGAAACGTTCAGCCCTTGATAAATCGGCCCCCTAGTGTAAAGTGTAAGGTGTAAAGAAAAATGTGCACCAAACACAACATAAATACATATTAATAAAGCGTTACACTCATATATACAGTTTCTGAAAAAATTCACATAAATATTAATTTTATAAGGGTTAAAAGGTATATAGTATATCTAACTGGAAAGGGTGTGTGTGTGTGTCTAAATATGTATAATGGTATATATATATATATATATATATATATATATATATATATATATATATATATATATATATGTGTGTGTGTGGGGGGGGGGGTGTATATATGTGTGTGGGTGTATACAGTATATTTATTATATATATATATATATATTTATATATGTATGTGGGTGTATATATGTGTAAATGTATTTATGTGTTTTATATATGTATACAGGTATACCCCGCTCATACAGCGGGTTAGGGACCGGAGCCCCGCTGTAAAGTGAAAACCGCCTTAAAGTGAAACAAGGCAGTTTTAGCTTTCTTTTCAGTGTTTAAAATCCTGAAAACATGTTTGAACTAACATATATTAGGGGGTGCAATAGTGCTATATTTAGTTTAACACTAGCACAGCAAGTATTCAATTAGTATTCTATAAATACTGTACCTGTAAAATTGTGACAATTACTGTAGTAAAATTTGCCAGACTATAGCACTGAGGCACAAATTGCACTGCAATGCTATAAACAGAGTGAACTAAGCATAGAAAAATGGTGCCATTCACTTTTCTAGCAATCTCACAATGATTATAGCACTGTTTCAAAATCCTTGGAGGTTGAACTTCAGCTCCACAAAACGATGTATTAGCGAATCACTGTAAAGTGAAGCGCTGTAAAGTGAGGTATACCTGTATACACTTATATAGACTTTGGAGCCCTTTCCACTCAAATACCTCAAAAGTTGAAAAATAATTTTTAATCAATTTTAATATGTAATATTGTGCTTTAAAGTTTTTTTTTTACTGTGAATGTTTAACATTCCAATGTTCTTCACTTAGATGAAAATGTTCTTTGTATTTTAAAATAGATGTTCATATATATATGGATTTAGTGCTGTATGTCTTACGCGGTGTAGGGTTAGTGTGCGAGTATAATGGGCTCCATTGAAGTCTATCAGGAGAAGATAACGTGGTCACGATATCCGAAGTACTGAAGTGCGCATCGGGTTTCGTTTGCATGCAAACACTTTACTTTCAACTTGTAATACACACAGAAAACAAATTGGCATTCCACTTGTAATCCCGCCCCGAATGTTTAATTATGTCTAGGAAAACAACTTTCCAATAAACTGTATTTATTTTGCCCACTTTTCCTCTTATTGAAGTCTGAAAATTATGAGTTTTCCCATTCTCACAACTGGAAATGCACAAGGCAGGCTTTATAAGTCTTTTAGGCTCTAGTAGAGATTATCAGACATGGAACTGCAACTGTCTATGAGTAAGCGCCTCTAGGGGGCACGAAACGCGTCAGGCTTCTTGTCTGTCCACCTGTTTTCATGTCTGTGCACTTTTGGATTTTCGTCTTTTATTGTAATTTTTCAATATATGTTTTAACTCTTTTCAGCACTTGTTTGCAGTGCCTGCTTTCTCCTTTTTGATCTAACTGCAAAACAATGGTTAGTTGGATATCATAATGACTGTGACTACTAGCTATGTCTTCTCCAGTAACAAACCAGGACTGACTCCTCCAAATAAGACAAGTAGTGGGTAGATTGACTACTGAAAAAATAAATGGTTAATGTATTGCAAGACAGCAAAAAAAAGAGGAAAAGAATCTTGTAATTGCAAAGTGCATACTGTCCCTTGAACTGATTGTGCCTGGTCTTAAAGGGACAGTCTACTTGAAAGTTTGTATTGCTTAAAGGGACACTCAAGTGAAAATGAAACCTTCATGATTCAGAAAGAACACACTATTTTAAGAATATTTTTAATTTACTTCCATTATCAAATTTTGCACAATCTTTTTATATACACACTTTTTGAGGCACCAGCTCCTATTGAGCATGTGCACAAGCTCACAGGGTATACGTATACTAGTCTGTGATTGGCTGATGTCTGTCACATGATACAGGGGACTGGCAATTTTTTTGAAATTTAGAGTGTTATTGCATTGTTTTTTTACTATGCATTTTTTAGTTATGCAATTCTACTTTATTTAGTGGTCCTTTAAAAAGATAGATAATCTCTTTAACATTGATAATCCTAACGTTTAACAAAGAATACCAAGAGAACAAAGCAAATGTGGATAGTTGTAAAATGGATAGTTGTTTTAAATTGCATTAGATTTTGACTTGACTATCCCATTAACAACATATTCCCTATATAACTACTTCATATATTTCCTGCAGTTATATTCTAAAAATCCTTTTTTAATGATGAATAATACATATGGCAATGATTTCTATAAACCCCAAAACAATGTTTGTAACAATAGAAGACAACAGACATTTTCTCTCTCTCTCGTTATTATACTCTGACTAAGCTATGAAAGTTTCCTTTAGCAATTTTGAAATGTCAGAAAAAAAAATCTACTGCTCATTTAATATTCAGAGTATGCGCTATTGCATTGTCTTTTTATTATGCACTTGATTATACAGTCATACTGTATTTATTAAGGGAATTGAAATGCAGATACTTTGATTCATTTTGACTTCCATGCCCCTTCAAAGTAATTTATATGCAGATAATGTATGTGTGGTTTGAGGACACATATTAACAACCGTGCTACTGACACTGGCTACACAGTTCTGTATTAGAACCCTTCTCTTCTGTTCTGTGCAAATGCTTTAGAAAACATCTTAGAAATTAACAAATAATCTTTGCAATTTGCTTAGATAAAAAGTAGACATGAGACATACCAAGGTTACATATATATATATTTATTTATTTATATAACTTTAAATTAAATATGTCATGTACAAGGATCTGTCAAGGCTCAACCCAGACTCTTTTCTTGCCAACAAAATCAGACACAGAGTACCCTGATTGGCTCAGGCTATCGATATGGACCTTCACTGCTTTTCCAAACAGAGTTTTTTGATTGGCTCAGTCTGCTACAGGATGTATATTAAACTCACTCCTTTCCCTGAAGCACTTCCAGGAATTCAGTTCTCTGACAGTTGCAAGATGTTTATGTTAATAAACAGACTTAATCTCTCCACATTATAGTAATTAAGCTCTCCGGTTAGTTTTCCCCTCCCCTAGAAGGACCACTATGATAGACCATGGGACATGAGAGTTGACTAATCCCAGCCAAACTGAATTTAAAACTCTGTGATTGGCTAAAATTGCTGCCACAGACATGTTGAGCCTACATTTTGACCACCTCCCGATCCCCTCTAAAGTTCTGTCTTAGAGTTATATTACTGGATCAGGCTAGACTCACCTTTTCAAGTTATGCTCAGTTATTAGTCTAAGTTGTTTGTCTGGTTTTCTCTTCCACTGGCCCTTTAATTGTTTCATCCATCCATAATTTAATTACGTTTAATGGAGATTATATAGTCAAGTATTATTGAAGCCCACAAGTTTTTCTTACAGTGCATAAATTGACCTCAGGCACCAAAAAGGTACCACAAATCATAATACATTATAATTAATATTTTAATGACTCCCTAAATTTTCAGTGTCACTCCCCCTTGTAGTGGCAATTTAAAAAAATAACAAATGGTAACTATGGACCAGAGTAATATACATTTTAAAGGAAGGTTTGAGGAATTTATGGTTTTGCAGGGCTCAAGAGGGGAGAAGATAACACGAACAGACACGGGTCCAGCCTTGGGCTACCTTACCCTCCCTCTTCTGGTCCCACCTGCTTTGTTGGAAAATGTGAGGAATGACTGGTGGGGGAGGAATTTCTCGTGGAGGGGAGACGTGCGATTGGGTGGCTCAGGTCAGGTGTTTAAATATGCTCCACATAATTTGCTGGGTACAGGCCTTGCCGCCCGGTGTCCAGTTGTCCTCTACACCATCCCTGTTCATCTTCATCCTCCAGCTTAGTCAGCTCATCACCTGAGGAGAGAGAGAAAGGTCATTTATTTCAAGAACTGTCATTTGGCTTATCGTATGATCACTGATGAGGCAGGGTGATCAAACAGAATAGAAAGTATGTTCAGTTACCACCTGTGACCAATAACGCCTGGACTTCCCATAGTCAACTTAAGCTCCAATTCTCATTTGACCTCTCCAGTCTATTACTACACTGCTGTATAGATCTGACATCCGCTTTCTATTTTTAAAGGGACACTCAAGTCAAAATAAAGTTTTATAATTCAGATACAGCATACAGTTTTAAGACACTTTTCAATTTACTTCCATTATCAAATTTTGCACAGTCTTTTTATACACACACTTTCTGGGGAACAAGATCCTACTGAGCATGTGCGCAGGCTCACAGGGTATACATATGCTAGTCTGTGATTGGCTGATGTCTGTTACCAGGTAGAGGAGGCCGTAAAATAGAAGAAATAAATCTGCTAGAAAAACAATCTACTGATTTGAAATTCAGAGTAGATGTTAATTCATTGTCTTTTTATTATGCACTTGTTAATTATGCAATTCTACTGCCTTTAGTGGTCTTATAATGAAGATAATGAGGCCCATTTATCAAGCTCCGTATGGCGCTTGTGGGCCCGTGTTTCTGGCGAGTCTTCAGACTCGCCAGAAACTCCAGTTATGAAGCAGCTCCATAACCCTGACTGCCTGCTCTGAGCAGGCGGACAGGAATGGCCACAATTGAACCCGATCGAGTACGATCGGGTTGATTGACACCTCCCTGCTGGCAGCCCATTGGCCGCAAGTCTGCAGGGGGCGGAGTGGCACCAGCGCGCTGGTGCAATGCTGAATACGGAGAGCGTATTGCTCTCCGCATTCAGCGAGGTCTTGCGGACCTGATCCGCACTGTCGGATCAGGTCCGCAAGACCTTTGATAAATAGGCCTCAGTATCTTACTTCAATGAGCAGTCCTGTGTAATAGTGCTTTGAATGCAAAATGAGGAGAGCGGGTGCCGCAGCCATCCTCTGTGGAGCAAAACACAGAAGTCTGCACAGCTCTAACTGCATGGGCCAGAATTTTAATTGTGTTGTGGCTTGTACTCAACATACTAGTTATGGCCATTAGAAGGCAAATATATGAAAACTATGCACCTTGCACCTTATCACGCCATGAGTTAAATTGTTCCAACTATGAGTATCAAACCTCTTTAAGTACAAATCAATTGACACTTTAATATTCTATACCTGCTTTGAAAGTCAGTTCATCTTGCTCTTGACCCTCGTAGTCATAGAGTGCTCGGACGCGCACACGTACTGTCACATCTTCCTCCAGAGAATTGGCTCCTCCATTTGAGTCTCCAGACGGATACGGGCTGTTACCTCCCTCGTCATCTGACCAATCGGTAGTATAGGGATGAGCACGATCGTAACTGCTAACACTGTGAATGTCGGAAATGCATGGATATATTTATATATACTGTAAATTACAATTTTTAGAAAAGCTTTCCATACCATAAAATGCTTATCATCTATCTATCTATCTATCTATCTATCTATCTATATATCTATAATGTATCTATCTATCTATCCATAAAAGGACATAATACAGTGTGTAATTAGGATACTTTTGCAATACATTAACATATCAGCCAAGTGTGACAACTTTCTGAATACATTATTAGCTATTTTGCTGCATTTATTTTTTGTTGACAAATTACCCCCACTACTTGCTCTATTTGGAGGGGTTAACAACATATTTTTCTATCTATCTAACTATCTATATCTATGGTTTATATATGTTAGGGTTTGGCCTTGGACAGCATGTAATTTTAAACAATTTTCCAACTTACTTCTGTTATCAAATGTTCTTAATTCTCTTGATATCCTTTGTTGAAGTGTAGGCTCAGGAGCAGCAAAGTACTACTAGGAGCTAGGTGAACCCATCTGGTCAGCCAGTGACAAGAGGCACATGTCAGTAGCAACCGATCACCCACCAGCTAGCTCCCAGTAGAGTATTACTGCTCTTAAGCATACCTAGCTATACTCTGCAGCAAAGGAGAATGAAGCAAATTGAAAAGTTGTTTACTTTTTACTTTACTGTCCCTTTAACTGCCCATTTACTCTTCCCCCTAGCCAGTTTGTTCCTCTGGTGTTTCTCTTCTGCTTCTTCTACCCTATAGCTTTCTCTGTCAGCCCCTATAGTCTCTCTCACCTGCCCCGGTCACCTCCAAGTGAGCTGGTCTCTGAAGTCGCTGCCACATTGGTCAGGACAGCTCCCTCTACCTTTCGAGTTTTTTCTCTGCGATTAATGGTATGAGTGACATCTGGATTCCACTCCTAGGGAACAGATGAGTATATGGTTACAATGAGAAGAGATACACATCCCTGTCAGTTTGTACTAATGCCTCCTTTATTGTTTTTTATTCCTTGTTCCAAGCTTCATGTAGTTTCTGTCCTCTGTTTCCATCCAAATATCTTGCTTTATTTCTTCCACCTCTCTCCCCTCTTGCTCCCACCCCCTCTCTCTTTCATTCTCTCTTCTTTTTGTCCATCTCCCCCCCCCCCCTCTCTCTCTCTCTCTCTCCCCTTCTTGCTCTCTCATCCCTCTCTCTTTCATTCTCTCTCCTTTTAGTCTATCTTCCTGTCTCTCTCTCCCCCTCTTGCTCTCTCATCCCCTTTCTCTTTCATTCTCTCTCCCCTTCGTCTATTCTATCTCCCTTTTTCTCTCTCTCCCCCATTGCTTTCTCACCCCCTCTTTCTTTCATTCTCTCTCCCCTTCCTCTATCTCCCCCCCTCTTGCTCTCTCACCCCCTTTCTCTTTCATTCTCTCTTCTCTTTCATTCTCTCTCCCCTTCCTCTATCTCCCCCCTCTTGCTCTCTCACCCCCTTTCTCTTTCATTCTCTCTTCTCTTTCATTCTCTCTCCCCTTCCTCTATCTCCCTCTCTCTCTCTCTCTCTCTCTCTCTCTCTCCCCCCTATTGCTTTCTCACCCCCTCTTTCTTTCATTCTCTCTCCCCTTCCTCTATCTCCCTCCCCCCCCCCTCTTGCTCTCTCACCCCCTTTCTCTTTCATTCTCTCTCCCCTTCCTTTTTTCTCCCTCTCTCTCTCTCTCTCTCTCTCTCTCTCTCTCCCCTATTGCTCTCTCACACCCTCTCTCTTTCATTCTCTCTCCCCTTCCTCTATCTCCCTTTCTCTCCCCCCTCTTGGTCGCTCACACCCTCTCTCTCTCTCTCTTTCATTCTCTCTCCCCTTCCTCTATCTCCCTCCCCCCCCCTCTTGCTCTCTCACCCCCTTTATCTTTCATTCTCTCTCCCCTTCCTTTTTTCTCCCTCTCTCTCTCTCTCTCTCTCTCTCTCTCTCTCTCCCCCCTATTGCTCTCTCACACCCTCTCTCTTTCATTCTCTCTCCCCTTCCTCTATCTCCCTTTCTCTCCCCCCTCTTGGTCGCTCACACCCTCTCTCTCTCTCTCTCTCTCTCTCTCTCTCTCTCTCTTTCATTCTCTCTTCCCTTCCTCTACCTCCCTTTCTCTCCCCCCTCTTGGTCTCTCACACCCTCTCTCTCTCTCTTTCATTCTCTCTCCTCTTCCACTATTTCTCTCTTGCTCTCTCACCCCCTGTCTCATTCATTCTCTCTCCCCTTCCTCTATCTCCCTCTTCCTCTCTATCTCTTAATCCCTCCCCGCTCTCTCTCTCTCTCTCTCTCTCTCTCTCTCTCTCTCTCTCTCATCTCTTTCTCCCCTCTTTCTCTCTCTCTTTCTCCCCCTCTCTTTCTCTCTCTTCCACACCCTCTAAGACAGACTTTACAAGATAGAATCTACGTTGTTCATGAAGTTTTTTTCAGTGTCATCTTTTGTGTGTGCTAAATATAAAGAGATCAAAACGTGCATATGTATAGAATGGAGCCTCTTTAAAAAATAAATGCCTGCAATAAACCCTAAATAACAAGTCAATGTACCTATCTCTGGTTTTTACTCACTTCAAACTGTGGCCAATTCATATGCATTCCGGGGCCATGTGACGCTCTGAACCATCGTAAGTCCTCCTGAACGTCAGCGCTGCGGATCATTTGCTCCAGCTCTTGGTATACAGCAGCGTAACTGCAGAGAGAGATTTACATATTTAATAAGAAATTACTTTTATCTTCAAATTTGCTTCATTCTCATGTTATTGTTTGTTAAAGAGATTTCTAGATAGGTAGCGTGCACACGCCTGAAGTACTGCATGACAGGAAATAGTGCTGCCATCTAGTGCTCTTGCTAATGTATAACACTCTTGCAACACTGCTGCTATATATTGCTGCAGGCGCATACACGCTTCTGAGCTTACCTTACAGCTTTTCAACAAACGATACCAAGAAAACAAATAAAAATTGATAATAGACGTAAAATAAAAAAATATATATATTGTATGTTCTATCTAAATCATAAAATAATTTGTTTTATGTCCTTTTAAAGAAAAGTCACAAAGAAGTGCAAAATTAAGAAGTTCTAATATGTTTAAAGGACCAGTCAACACAGTTGATTTGCATAATCAACAAATGCAAGATAACAAGACAATGCAATAGCACTTAGTCTGAACTTAAAATGAGTAGTAGATTTTTTTTCTGACAATTTTAAAAGTTATGTGTCTTTTTCCACTCCCCCTGTACAATGTGACAGCCATCAGCCAATCACAAATGCATACACATACCATGTGACAGCCATCAGCCATTCACAAATGCATACACACTTATTCTTGCACATGCTCAGTAGGAGCTGGTGACTCCAAAAGTTGAAATATAAAAAGGCTGTGCACATTTAGTTAATGGAAGTAAATTGCAAAGTTGTTTAAAATGGCATACGCTCTCTGAATAATGAAAGTTTAATTTTGATTGAGTGTCCCTTTAATTCTATTATATGTGTTTAACCCCTGCAATGCCACCTCCTTAAAAAGGGACAGTTCGTCCAAAAAATGTCTCCCATTTAAATTGTTCTTAAATGATTCATTTTACCTGCTGCAGTGTGTTAAATTGTTTACAAGTAGCTCCTTTAGCCCTATTTTGGCCTTTGAAATAGCTGATTTAGCCTGTGGTATCCCAACCTATACTGAAATTTTCTATACTGGAGTATTTCTATTGAATAGCCTAAGTAAACACAGCCAGTAGAAGAGATTACACTCTTAGTGGGGGGCATGATAGTTAAGTAATAAAATTATAATTTTCCTTTGTTTTCTCTATGTATTAAGCTTTAGTTTTCCAGACAAATATAAGATAAGGAAGCAAGTGTGTGTACACAAAGTGATAACATAAAGAGATCTGATATTAGCTTGAAGCTCAGCCCATTGTAATAGGCTGTGGTTTAAAAACACAAAACCAGCTCATTCATATACACAAATAAACCTGAAAATGCAATTTCTCATACATTTTATACTCTGCAGCTGGTCATTGAAAATACATTAATATAAAAACAATTTTACAGTGTACTGTCCCTTTAACATGAATGCACTACTGAAAATGAGCTGAACACATATGGTGAGTCAATGAAAAAAGAAATGTGTGTAGCCACCAATCAGCAGCTAGCCTCCAGTAGATTGATGCTCCTGAGGCTACCTAGGTATGCTATTCAACAAAGAATACTAAGATAACTAAGTATATTTGATAACAGATGTACATTTAAAAGTGTCTTAAAGTTGCATGCTCTTTCTGAATCATGAAATTTTATTTTTTGCTTTTATATACTTTAAAGGGACATGAAAGTTGTTTTTATATATGCACTGGAAATTAATAAAAAAATTTGCATACACATTGCATTATTGTAAAACATTTAAAGGGACATGAAACCCAAAAATGTTCTCTCATGATTTAGGCAGAACATACAATTTTAACAACTTTCCAGTTTACTTCTATTATCAAATTTGCTTCATTCTCTTGGTATCATTTGTTAAAGGAGCAGCAATGCACGACTGGTTTCTAACTGAACACAAGAGTGAGCCAATGACAATTGCAATATATATGCAGTTACCAATCAGCAGCTAGAACCTAGGTTCTTTGCTGCTCCTGAGCTTTCCTAGATAAACTTTTCAGGAAAGGATAACAAGAGAAGGAAGCAAATAAAATAATAAAAGTAAATTAGAAAGTTGTTTAAAATTGTATGTTCTACCTAAATCATGAAAGACATTTTTTGGGTTTCATGTCCCTTTAAAGGGACAGTCAAGTCCCAAAAAAACATTCATGGTTTAAATAGGGCATGTAATTTTAAACATCTTTCCAATTTACTTTTATCTTCAATTTTGCTTTGTTCTCTTGGTATTCTTAATTGAAAGCTAATTCTAGGAGGTTCATATGCTAATTTATTAGACCTTGAAGACTGCCTCTAATATGAATGCATTTTGACCACTAGAGGGCATTAGTTCATGTGTTTCATATAGATAGCATTGAGCTCATGCATGTGAAGTTACCCTGGAGTGAGCTCTGATTGGCTAAAATGCATGTCTGTCAAAAGAACTGAAATAAGGGGGCAGTCTGCAGAGGCTTAGATACAAGGTAATCACAGAGGTAAAAAGTATATTATTATAACTCTGTTGGTTATGCACAACTGGGGAATGGGTAATAAAGGGATTATCTTTCTTTTTAAACAACAAAATTCTGGTGTTGACTGTCCCTTTAACACTTATTTTGTTAGCAATATCTGCATTGTATTGCAATCTAGGGACACACTCTATGGACATGCCATGTGAAAAGTCTCGTGATTGTTATTTATCTTTTCTATTTTGCTGTGGCCAATTAGGGGTAAGGTGTAAATGAGCTCCTGTAATATCAAGCAATAACTTTGCAGCATGTCAGTGGTCTGAATTCTGCAGAATGCACTGCAGTCTCTCTGGGAGAGTGGAAAAAAATAAAATAGTCATATTTAAATTACAGTAAAAGCAGGTAAAATAAATAATAAAAGTAGGTTGCTAAGTGCATAAATAAAACCCTTAAATGCATGCTAGATATAATGATATATTCAAACCAAAGATTAGCCTGAGAACAGTATGCATATGTATTTTTTTACAACGTTGTTAGTTGTTTAAATATTGAAGAAATAGGAGTAAAGTTTTAATTTCTATAAACTACAGGTACAAAACCCTTAAAGGGACACTAAACCCAAATTTTTTCTTTCATGATTCAGATAGAGCATACAATTTTAAGCAACTTTCTAATTTACTCCTATTATCAATTTTTCTTTGTTCTCTTGCTATCTTTATTTGAAAAAGAATGCATGTAAGCTAAGGAGCCAGACGATTTTTGGTTCAGAGCTCTAGACAGCACTTGTTTATTGGTGCTATCCAATCAGCAAGGACAACCCAGGTTGTGAACCAAAAATAGGTCGGCTTTTAAACTTTACATTCTTGCTTTTTAAATAAAGATAGCAAGAGAATGATGAAAAAATTATAATAAGTGTAAATTAGAAAGTTGCTTAAAATTGCATGCTCTATCTGAATCATGAAAGAAAAAATTTGGGTTTAGTGTCCCTTTAATCCAAACTGCTTGAGACTGCAAAAAGGTTTGAATTTCAGATTAGTTTGGATTCTGGAATACAGTTTGGAGAGGGGGTGGTACTTAGGGGTCGATTTATAAAGCAGCGGAAGCTGCTTCCGACCCACTCCGCTTCAGGTCCGCCGCTCCTTAACTCGTCCGCCACCTTTGAGGCGGCAGACAGCAATCAGCCCGATTGGATACGATCGGGTAAATCGGCCCCCAAATATAAACAATAATATCTAATGTCATTTAGGCACTAATTACATGTCATAATACATCTTATACATGCAGCCTAAAGGTAGAAACAGCAGTTTGAAGCTGCGGTCACAAAGACCGCTGCTCCATAACCCTGTCCGCCTGCTCTGATGAGGTGGACATGAATCGCCGGAATTCAACCTGATGGAGTATGATCGGGTTGATTGACACCCCCTGCTGGTGGCCGCTTGGCCGCAAGTCTGCAGTCTCTTGTGAGCTGCTGGTGCAATGCTGAATACAGAGAGCGTATTGATCTCTGCATTCAGCGAGGTCTTGCGGACCCAATCCGCACTGTCGGATCAGGTCCGCAAGGCCTTTGATAATTCGGCCTCATACTGTGTGTATATATGAAAAAGTCTGTATTTCAGAATCATTTTGAATTTTGAAATTCCAGGTTTATGGATTTATACCTGTACATTAGTTTCTAAAAAGGGAATGGGTGCAGTCATGTTAAAACGTAGGTTTCCCTTCTCTCTGTTCTGCTGAGGACAGTTAGGGACAGATATAAAACAGACAATAAAGGGCTAAATTACAAGTGGAGCGCAATGTTATGTGTATTGCACACATGAACTAGCATTGTCTTTCTGTTTAAAAACTGTCAAAATGCACTGAGATAAGAGGTGGCCTTCAACAGCTCAGAAATCAGTTTGAGCCTACCTAGATTTAGCCTTCAACAAAGAATACCAAGAGAACAAAGCAAATTTGATGATAAAAGTACATTTGAAAGTTATTTAAAATTTCATGCTCTATCTGAATCAATAAAGTTTAATTTTGACTTGACTGTTACTTTAAAGGAGGAATTTCTGATACATTTTATACTCTGCAGCTGGTGTAAAAAGTTATTAGAAAGATATTATGAGGAAACCAATTTTACAGTACAATGTCCCTTTAAGTAAAAACAGGTGATCTGGGAGGATGAGAAAAGGACCCTAAGATAAGTATAACAATATAAGGAACCAGTTGTTATCTAAATGCCACAGACCGTTTATGTTTCATCTGTTTGCATTTATTTTGAGCATGCTGCAGGTTTTATAAATGTATATTGGGTCAAGGCAAGTTAAAAAAAATAGTTTGCACAGGCATATTGCCAGCTTGCAGACAACTGTAAATAGGTTGTGACGCTTACACAAAAAGCCTTTAGGGGTTTTGGATTATTATTTTTATTTAAGATTTTGATCACTGATGAGCCAGCAGGGGTGAAAGTATCTACAGGTTCAGTTATTTTTTTGTTCAGTTTGGGATTTAACTTTTAATTTCGTATTAACGATACAAATATTGGTAATTATTTCTAAACTTTTAATAAAGATTCGGGTGATCACATTCACAAAGTATAATATGTGTAAAGCTATCTATCTATTTATTTAGTTATCCATTTATCTATCTATCTATCTATCTATCTATCTATCTATCAATCTATTTAACCATACATCTATCTATCTATTTATCCATCTATCTATCCATCTATCCATACATCTATCTATCTATCCATACATCTATCTAGCTATCAATCTATTTATCCATCTATCTATCTATCTATCTATCTATCTATCTATCTATCTATCTATCTATCTATCTATCTATCTATCTATTAATCCATACATCTATCTATCTATCTATCTATCTATCTATCTATCTATCTATCTATCTATCTATCTATCTATCTATCTATCTATCTATCTATCTATCTATCTATCTATCTATCTATCCATACATCTATCTACCGATCTATCTATCTATCCCTCATCCATGGATGGACAATATCACTATTAATAATCACTCAGTGAAAATGGACCTGGACTGCTCAGCTGATTAAGTAAGTAAAAAAATCAGAAGGGTAGGAAATTAGGTTTTACCTACAGTGGACTAGTGAAAATTAAGCCCTTTGCTCTTTAGGTTCCTGTCTTAACATAAAAATAACATACAGCCATTTACAAATCCTACACATCATTATAAGACTTCAAAAAATTGTTATCAGAAAGAAGACTCTAGTGTGTGCATTTATCAAATTGTGTAGATTATTTTTTTTTATATATTTCCACACAATTAAAGTAGTGTAGAAATAGCCCACTAGTCCATTAGTTTTAGATTAGTAAAACACACACACAAACACACACATAGATAGACATATATATATATATATATATATATATATATATATATATATATATATATATATATATATATACACAGTATCCCACAAAAGTGAGTACACCCCTCATATGTTTGTAAATATTTTATTATATCTTTTCATGTGACAACACTGAAGAAATGACACTTTGCTACAATGTAAAGTAGTGAGTGTACAGCCTGTATAACAGTGTAAATGTGCTGTCCCCTCAAAATAACTCAACACACAGTCATTACTGTCTAAACCGTTGGCAACAAAAGTGAGTACACCCCTAAGTGCAAATGTCCAAATTGGGCCCAATTAGCCATTTTCCCTCCCCGGTGTCATGTGACTCGTTTGTGTTACAAGGTCTCAGGTGTGAATGGGAAGTAGGTGTGTAAAATTTGGTGTTATCGCTCTCACACTCTCTCATACTGGTCACTGGAAGTTCAACATGGCACCTTATGGCAAAGAACTCTCTGAGGATCTGAAAAAAAGAATTGATGGCCTAGGCTATAAGAAGATTGTCAAGACCCTGAAACTGAGCTGCAGCACGGTGGGAAAGACCATACAGCGGTTTCACAGGACAGGTTCCACTCAGAACAGGCCTCACCATGGTTAATCAAAGAAGTTGAGTGCACGTGCTCAGCGTCATATCCAGAGGTTCTCTTTGGGAAATAGATGTATGAGTGCTGCCAGCATTGCTGCAGAGGTTGAAGGGGTGGGGGGTCAGCCTGTCAGTGCTCAGACCATACTCCGCACACTGCATCAAATTGGTCTGCATGGCTGTTGTCCCAGAAGGAAGCCTCTTCTAAAGATGATTCAGTAAAGACCGCAAACAGTTTGCACGATAAAAGATTTCATTACTTGTAAAACTAAAAATACAATTTATTTACTTCAGTGTAACTGTCAGATCCAGTATTTAGGTCAAATTTCAAGATTTGTAAAGACACGCATACTAGAACACCTCAATAAAATTGAAAAAGAGAAAGAAGATCATGGTGTTCCCTTACACTACAACAATTGCCCACTATATGATAAAAAACATCTATCATGGATTGGCATAGAAAAAGTTTCATTGCATTGGAGAGGGGGGGAGATAGAAAAAGAACTCAATAAAAGAGAACTATGGTGGATACACACATTAAAAACATATGGACACTATGGTTTAAATAAAGATATTAGAGTGGCAGCATTCATCTAATTCAATATGGAGAAACTATATATCGGCATGTTCAATTTTATCTGGTTTATTTGATTTTAATTTATTTTAATTGATTTATACAAAAGTATTAATTTCATATTTAAACATTATTTTATAGTATATTTTATGTAGTCATGGATGTAGAATTTTGTTTTATGTTAAAATAGAATTGTTTCAAAATATCAAAATGTTCAAAATCTATATTTGATATCAAAATGTTCAAAATCTATATTTGATATCAAAATGTTCAAAATCTATATTTGATATCAAAATGTTCAAAATCTATATTTGAGTCCATGTTGCATTAGTATGAAGGAGACTAAAATCTTATTGGTTAGAATTCTCCAATATTATAGTTAGAATCAATGACCATTCATGTTAAAATATCAGATATTGAATTCTAAGGTATTTTGTTAAACAAGTGATTTTATTACAATCGTTTTTGTGTTTAAATGTACACGATCCAAAGTGACCTGCACTTTCCATTACATACCCCTTAGAGAAAATTCAAAGTATCGGCTACCATGGGAATATAGTGAAAACATCGCTCACAAAGAGATTGGTCAATCTGAGACATGTGGTACAGAACTGATCGGACAAAACCGGAACCAGCTTTTCACATATAAAGTATCTGGAACAACGCTGTCCACCTGATTGGTCGGATGGGAACACATGATCACGTATCGTCTGGCGGACCTTAAAGGGAACTATACAGAATCGGGACTCGAAAGGGAACTTCATCATTACTCCATTTTGATTGGCTAAATAATTTTTTCATTTATACCGATCCGATTTGGCTAATTATTGAGATTTTGAGCGAAATAGCTTAAGCATATACAAAAAATGCATCACTCTCAAAAAGCAATCGGATGGGGATAAAAATAAAAATTAAAATGTTTTATTTGTGAGTCCTATTCCGATGTTTATCACCGGAACAGGAACAATGATTACCTGTATAAATACACCTGTAATACTCCAAAGGCAGCACTTCCAATTGTTTTTTTACTGATCTTGAAAAAGACGATTCAATCGTTGAAAAGCGTAGAGCCAAGATAAAAAAGAGCCTTTTAACCATGTTTTAATAAATATTTGTTTGCTACAACAAGTATTTTGCTGCCTTTCTTGGAAGTAATTTAAAGCTACCTATCACCTTTTGAGGAGCCGGATTCCCAATTTATCGGAATACTAAAGCACAGTGTGGGAAACTGGGACAAAGATCATTTTGAAGAAGCTGAACTCTGAAATTTTTCGGAGTGAGTATACTGCACATTATTTTGTTGTCAACTCCTGCAAATCACAAGTTAAGTTTCTTTCTTCAGTGTGCACGTCAATATATACGAGATTCAAGACCAGCGCCTCTATACATTTGATCTATATTCCACTCAGAACAGGCCTCACCATGGTTGATCAAAGAAGTTGAGTGCACGTGCTCAGCGTCATATCCAGAGGTTCTCTTTGGGAAATAGATGTATGAGTGCTGCCAGCATTGCTGCAGAGGTTGAAGGGGTGGGGGGTCAGCCTGTCAGTGCTCAGACCATACTCCGCACACTGCATCAAATTGGTCTGCATGGCTGTTGTCCCAGAAGGAAGTCTCTTCTAAAGATGATTCAGTAAAGACCGCAAACAGTTTGTTGAAGACAAGCATACTAAGGACATGGATTACTGGAACCATGTCATGTCGTCCGATGAGACCAAGATAAACTTATTTGGTTCTTATGGTGTCAAGCGTGTGTGGCGGCAACCAAATGAGGAGTACAAAGACAAGTGTGTCTTGTCTACAGTCAAGCATGGTGGTAGGAGTGTCATCGTCTGGGCCTGCATGAGTGCTGCCGGCACTGGGGAGCTACAGTTTATTGAGGGAATAATGAATGCCAACATGTACTGTGACATACTGAAGCAGAGCATGATCCCCTCCCTTCGGAGACTGGGCCGCAGGGCAGTATTCCAACATGATAAAGACCCCAAACACACCTCCAAGACAACCACTGCCTTGCTAAAGAAGCTGAGGGTAAAGGTGATGGACTGGCCAAGCATGTCTCCAGACCTAAACCCTATTGAGTCTCTGGGGGCATGCTCAAATGGAAGGTGGGGGAGCACAAGGTCTCTAACATCCACCAGCTTTGTGATGTTGTCATGGAGGTTGTCATGGAAGAGGACTCCAGTGGCAACCTGTGAAGCTCTGATGAACTCCATGCCCAAAAGGGTTAAGGCAGTGCTGGAAAATAATGGTGGCTCACAAAATATTGACACTTTGGGCCCAATTTGGACATTTCCACTTAGGGTGTACTCAATTTCGTTGCTAACGGTTTAGACATTAATGGCTGTGTATTGAGTTATTTTGAGGGGACAGCACATTTACACTGTTATACAGGCTGTACACTCACTACTTTACATTGTTGCAAAGTGTCATTTCTTCAGTGTTGTCACATGAAAAGATATAATAAAATATTTACAAACATGCGAGGGGTTTACTCACTTTTGTGGGATACTGTATATACATATAAATATATATACACAAACACACAGGGGTGGCAAAATATTACTATAGTTTACTAGCGAGGGGATAAAAGTTATAAATCCAGGGGGAAAGGTTACTAATCCACTCAATATTAAAGATAGGCAAAAATTATGTTTCTTAGTCACCTGCTCCAATTTCTTACTTTGTCTGGGACTAGTGGAAATCTCATGTTATATATTTATATGTACACACACAACTGCGGTGCACAACTGATATGAACTTTGCTTTCACTTTACATGAGAACTGAATTTAACTGTCAACATACTGTAGACACATAAGACGTATGAATAATGTTTAGTGTGTCTGTCAGCGGGCCACCCTATATTTACTTCTTTCCGCTCCATGGAAGAATTGAAGTGGACTCTGAGACCACTGTGGGAGTCATGTAAGTGTGCATTGCTAAGTAAATAACCATAGGAAAAAATCACACAAAAAGAAAATCATAACAAGTAACCTAATACTGAAAGCTGTGTAAGTCAGATCACAACTCTATTTTAATGCACCTATTCCTAGTAGTCTTCCTCCCTCGCCTCCAATGACAGGTTGCCTCAATTTTATCTAATGGCTAAATTATATTTCTTGTTTGGCATTTCTCTTTATTTTCTAGGGTCATACAACTCTAAACTTTTCTAACATGCACATGAAAGAGCACCATTTAAACAATAATATAAATATATATACAGTATATATGTGTGTGTGTCTACATATATATATATTATTTTAATTAATTAAAGCTATTTATTTTAATTTTGTAACTAGCAGGAAGTGCAACTGGGCCTTAAAGGGACAGACTTCCCCAAAATATTTATTGTTTAAAAATATAGATAATCCCTTTATTACCCATTCCCCAGTTTTGCACTGCCAACATGGTTATATTATCATACTTTTTACCTCTGTGATTACCTTGTATCTAAGCCTCTGCAGACTGCCCCCTGATAACACAGCTATTTATGTATTATCTATTGACTTGCATTTTATCCAATTAGTGCTGTGACCTGCACAACTCCACAGGCTTGAGCACAATGTTATCTATATGGCCCACATGGATTAGCAGTCTCTTGTTGTCAAAAGCATGTGATAATAGGCTGTCTGCAGTAGCTTAGAAACAGATAGAAATGTAGAGGTTTAAATGGCATAAAGTATATTGATATAACAATGTTGATTGTGCAAAACTGGGGAAAGGGTATTAAAGGCGTTATCTATCTTTTTAAACAAGAACAATTTTGGTGTTGACTATCCCTTTAAGGACTGGTTTCTTCTCACTGGTTGTTGTACAGTAAATACTCCAAGCATGAAAAAAAAATCTCAGTAAAGAAAAATCCATTTTATGAAAATAAAAATAAAATACATTTTAAAATGATTAGACGCAACAAAGAATAAAATGACTTGTCCCTTTAACACATATCTACTGACAAACATACTACATTTAATAAAGATGATATATCTTTGTGGATGACATTTCCCATTTTCACAGGACAAATTCTAGCCAAGAAGCACAGAATTGATTTATACATGTGCATAAATGTTTTTTTGTTTTTCATGAAATATTTTCCTTGATTAGCTGTCTATTCATTGTTGTATGTTTAGCGGCGTTGTGGCATCTCTCTCTTGGACAGCTTCCCTTTATTTAATCTGAGAATTGTGAATTTGTGTCGGGCAGACTATAATACATAGAGTAAATAGAACAACGTCTCCAGGACCAACCTTGGAAGAAGGCCTTTCTGTCCTTGACAAGACGCCAAAGTCTGTAGTTTTTGCTTTTTTATATTAAAGGGACAGTCTAGTAAAAAATAAACTTTCATGATTCAGATAGGGCATGTCATTTTAAACAACTTTCCAATTTACTTGTATCATCAATTTTGCTTTGTTCTCTTTGTATTCTTAGTTGAAAGCTAAACCTAAGTAGGCTTATATGCTAATTGCATAGCCCTTAAAGTCTGCCTCTTATCTGAATGCATTTTGACAGTTTTTCACCACTAGAGGGCATTAGATCATGTGTGCCATATAGATAACATTGTGCTAACGCCCGTGAAGTTAGCTAGGAGTCAGCACTGATTGGCTAAAATGCAAGTCTGTCAAAAGAACTGAAATAAGAGGGCAGTCTGCAGAGGCTTAGATACAAAGTAATCACAGAGGTAAAAGTGTATTAATATAACTGTGCTAGTTATGCAAAACTGGGGAATGGGTAATAAAGGGATTATCTATCTTTTTAAACAATAAAAATTCTGGTGTAGACTGTCCCTTTAAGTCCCTATATTTTCACTGCATTGAAGGTCACAAATATTTTACGCATGTGCTTGTGTCTTTACAGACATATGAAACTTAATATTTTTCTTACACAATTCAGGTACAGCCTGCAATTTTAAGCAAATTTCCCCTTTACTACTATTTACAAGTATGCTTCATTTTCTTACTTTCCTTCTGTTGAAGGAGCAGCAATACACTACTGGGAGCTATCTGAACACAAACCAATGACAAGAGGCATATATGTGCAGCCACCAATCAGCAGATACCTCCTAGTAGTGCATTGTTGCTTCTAAGCCTAGCAAGGTATCGTTTCCAACAAAAGAAAACCAAGAGAACAAAGCAAATTTGATAATATAAGTGAATTGGAAAGCTTTTTAAAATTGCATTCTGATTTGAATCATGAAAGTAAAATTTTGACTTTACAGTCCCGTTAAGTATAGTTCGTGAATCCAGGTTTGCCTCTGTAGAAGTGATTAAAAGGGCATAATTAACAGCAAACCACAATGGAGGCAAACAAAAGTTTGGGAATAAATAGTCATAAATTGAATATGTCTGTTTGTTTATGTGTACATTTATAAACATATATTTCTATTCCAGCACTATTTTTTTGATGTTTCAGGGAATTAATCCACTTCCTCAGAAAATGTTAAAGTTACAAGTGTCATCACCGTTCTTAAAGGGGCATAATACTCATATGCTAAATCACTTGAAACTGATACAATATAACTGTAAAAAGCTGACAGGAAAATATCACCTGAGCCTCTCTATGTAAAAAAGGAAAATATTTTACCTCACAATTTCCTCAGCTCAGCAGAGTAAGTTCTGTGTAAAAAGGTATACTCAGCTGCAGCCCAGCTGCAGGTAAAAAAAATTAAAAAATATAGAAATGAACAGCAGCCAATCAGCATCAACAGTGCTGAGGTCATGAACTCTTTTACTGTAATCTCATGAGATTTCATAGTGAACTTCCTTAAACTGAATAGGGAAATAACACGAGTGTGGACGAAGCTCACTCCCTTGGCTGTCCTGGGACAGACATACTGATTTTGCTGCTTAAAGTCCTTTACAATGGGGTTTGAATACTTAGGACATTTTAAAGTAAAATATCTTTCTTTTTTACATAGAGATGTTCAGGTGATATTTTCTAGTCAGCTTTTTACAGCTATGCTGTATCACTTTCAAGTGTTTCAACATTTGGGTATCATGGCCCCTTAATTCTAGTAGCAAGCAGCTTGATGACATTTGAGCAGCAATGCCACCATTTATTTATTACATCACTATGACAACCACCCAACATCCCAGAATCGATCCGGGAGAGGACGTTATTGTGATGTGCTAGATACCATGGTAATGGCACAGAAATTTGCGTGGGATGCTTCTAAAGACATATTTGCACTGCAGGAGAATATCAAAAATAAATTTGCATGATATCTTAAAAGCAATGTGAGTGCAGGAATATGTTATATGTCAAGTTAGGCTTAGGGTTTCGACTCAAGGTGCCACTGTCACAGGTCCGGTACTAGGATTTGTGGTCACACAGGAGAGGATACATTTTGCCGCCCCCCCCCCCGCCCCAATTACATACCTCTCCATTTCTAGTCTTTGACAAACTGTTACAGAGATGTGCTAACAAGGTGTTTGTGTGTGCCAGTGTGTGAGTAGTATATGTATTTGTGTGTGTGTGTGTGTGCGCATGTGCATATGTCTGTCAATCTGTGCATGTGTTTGTATGTGTGTGTGTAGGTACATTTGTGCGTGAGTGTGTGTGTGTAATTGTGCGTGTGTGTGTGTATGTGTGTGAGTAGTGTATGTATGTATGTGTGTGTATGTATGTACTGTATGTATACACACACACACACATTTATACACACACATGCAGTTATAGAGACGAAAAACACACTTATACACATGTATACATAGAGACACACATTTATACACACACACACATGCAGTTATACACACCCACACACTTATACACATTTATATACACATACACACACACATACATGCAGTTATACAAACACACACACTTATACACACACACATTCACAGTTACACACACTTATACACACACACATTCACAGTTACACACACTTATACACATTTATACACACATGCACATATCTTAAATAAACTTTGTGATCTAAGTAATGCAAGGTAACAAGCAGTGAACACTATCAATTTACCCATGGGACTAAAATATTTACCCCTATACCGCCAATACAAATAATCACCTCATAGGAGATACTTTGAGAGCAACAAAACTACAAGTGTTGCACTAGTGAGTGTGTGATATGACATCAATTACCAATTACATATGGTTCATTCACCATCACCAATCTCAACAGGTTCTCTCACCACCCAGTGAGCCAGCAGCCACGGTCCCACTCCCAGGCACAAGTCATTCATTCTCACAGAGAGAGAGACTTAACTTCTGTACATCCGATTCCTATATCCTTAAGCTTTACTTAAAATATTTTTTTACATTTGCTCAAAACAAATCTTATGTGCCCCCTGATGTGGGAACGGTGGCTATCCCTTAGTTACAGAAACAGGTGCTTAGTGATATTAATAAGGCGGGAAGCAGGAATAAGTGCCCAGTGATACAAAAAGCCTCATAGTGATGCACAGTGATTGTAGGGTCTGGATTTTGGGTTACAGAAAGAAGTGTCAGACCTGCCCCCATAATACCCATTTCAACAATCTGGTGTCCTAGCGTTAGCTGTCTCAGACACAGGCCACAGTACTCCATACACCACCCAGCATCCTCTGCAGCATCCTTCCCTGCACGGCACATGGAAGCATGTGTACACCCACACAAACTTATAGTGTCCCCACCAGAAGCTTGTGCCCCAGCTTTACATCCATCCAGCTTCTTTCCCGTACTCATCCATAGTGTCAGCGGACCATCTTGGTGTTAAAATCCCTGCTGCATAGATGTCACATGGATTCAGGCGGTTCATCCCGCTCCCGCACAATTTCTCCCTCGCTCTCAGAGAGTGAGTCATAGCTAGTAGGCAGCAGCAGGCAGCGCAAGTGAACTCCACCTCCTACACGCTCTGAGACCACACGCACATGTGGCATGCCCACATTCCCATCCCGTAGGCAGCCTATAACAAGCAATAGTCGAGCCAGCCCAGAGACAGGAAGACTGAAGAGTAGACTAAGTTGCGTTGCAGGCGCAGGAAGCCAGCTAGAGCCAGCGGGCGCAGCGATCGGCGATGCCGATAATAAAATGTTAATGAAAGAATGATCTGCAACAAACAATTTAATAAATAATAAATTGAATTAACTTATTACATCATTCATATCATAATACATATTTTAAGTCCCTGTCTGTCCCTCACTGTCTCATGATCCATACATCACGCTTCAGGGCGGTAGATAATCTGATTTTATCCTCGGCAGTCGGTACCGCTCTCATTGCCCCCCTGCTGGTGCGACCTAAGGCGGCTACCCATACTGCCTTATACCAAATGCCAGCCCTGCACTGCCAAGTATTTTAACTGCCTGTCCAGTAAAATAAAGATCAGGAATCTAAGTTCCTCTAGGGGTGCTTAAAAAGAAAAAATCTATGAACAATCACTCAGCTTATTTCAGATATATTACTCTAATACTCCTACAGTTATGAGAGGTGAAGTGAAAAATATGATAATCACAAAAAAACTTATCTCAGGTTAAATAGTCCCACAGTGTCCACATATAGGGGTATATTTATCATAGAGTGAGTGGACATGATACGATGTAGCAGGCGGTACAGCCATTTAGACACTGTACCACCCACCCTATAGACTAATAAAATGCACTCCCTTTACTTTGTATTACAGGCAATGGAACAGATATAAGCAGAGAATTACATGATTACTTTTTTTTTCATAGCCTGTAACCCAGAGTTGAGATGGAATGCACTATTAGAGCAGTTAAATGCAATGTTTTCATAATAGTATCACATATAAACAAAATGGCAAATGTATCCAGAATCTTGTCAGTGGAGGCAACTTTAATGCCAAAGGGATTCAGGCAGTGGTGGGTGTTTCTTGATTGCCACATGACTAGGGGTTTAAGCAACAACTCTGCAACAAATCTACTATATATTACTCACAAATTGAAAATTATTTTACCGCCTTGTTTAACAGTTACACACAAATAGCAGAGATTATACCTCACTTGGCTGTTATTAAAGCACACCAATGTAGCCACCAATTAGAAAGCGCTACCCAGGGTACTGAACCAAAAATGGGCTGGATCCTAAGCTTACATTGGGTTTCATATCCCTTTAATAAATGTTTTCTGGACCAGTCCATCAGTAGCCATGGAGTCTTGGACCACTCTAATTTCCAGTCCAACTTTGTCTCAGGTCAATGAAAGATACATCTACTAGCCACCTAGTCCTGGGCTAAAGAATACAATTGTTGAGTGGCACAAAGCCTCTTTAAAGGGACTGTTTAGATAGAACATAACATTTTAAACAACTTTCCCATTTACTTTGATAATCCAATTTGCTTAATTCTCCTGGTATGATTTTTTAAAGGCGCAGCAATGCACTACTGGGACCTATCTAAACACATCAGATAAACCAATGACAAGAGGCATATATGTACAGCCATCAGTCAGCAGCTAGTGCGTTGCTACTCCTGAGCCTGTTTAGGTTATGAATCTTGAGCTACCAAAGAGTGTAGCAAATGCTCTTTGTTGCCTTTTGCTGTTAAAACACATCTAAAAATTGTGCTTATTGCACTTTCTCCCAGAGAGGCTTGGGTTAATACTTTTAGCTAATTTCCTGTGAGCTACTGTAGTAACTAAGCTGAATCAGTGCCAAAACCACCTTAAAGGGGCATTAATTAGCCTGAGAATAATTTGTACATATATTTTTAAAAATGATATTAGTTGTTTAAATATTGAAAAAAATAAAGGTAAAATTAATGTCCATAAAGCACTGGGCACTGCCATATTGTAACTTAGGTTACCTTTTCTGCTGAGGCCAATTAGGAATGGTTATAAATGGCTCACTAGATTGTGCAACCAATGACTGTGTGGAATATAGCTGTGTCTGCATTTCCATGCTTAACATGAATTGGAAAGCCCACAATATTCAGAATTAAATTACAGGAAAGGAGAACAATATAAATAATGAAAGTATATTGCAAAGTTTTTTTTTTTACTACATGTAATTAAACATTTTTTATTAATATCTTGAGGTGTTTAATGTCCCTTTAAATGCACATGTGCAAGCAGAACTATTGGCTGTTACTGAGCAAATGTTGCTACATTTATGATCATACTTACCAACTGTCTGGATTTTACAAGGCCATGGGTTTTCACTTTTTGTCCATTGGTTGTCTGTCCTGCATTGTAAAAATCTACTCTGAGGTGTGTGCTTATCATCAATGTCAGTGAGAATCTGACATGAGGTATTTTTTATATATATATTCAGTATCTACATATTGTGATATTGAGTCTCTACACTTTGCATCAGAAAAAATATTGAACCTTCTAGGTATTTTGATAGAAATTAAGAAACTGCAGCAGTGCTTGAGTTGTTCAAATTTTTAGAGGCTGAAGTGTGAAGGCTGACTAAACTGTCACTATGGTGAGATTGTCACTTAGCCAATTGTTTAAAGGGACACTCAAGTCCAAATTAAACTTTCATGATTCAGATACAGCATGTAATTTTAAACAACTTTCCACTTTACTTCCATTAACAAAATGTGCACAGTCTTTCTATATTTACACTTTTTAAATCACCAGCTCCTACTGAGCATGTGCAGAAATTCATAGAATAGATGTATATGCATTTGTGTTTGGCTGACGGCTGTCACATGATACAGGGCGAATGGAATTAGACATAACTTTGAAATGTGTCAAAAAAAAAAAATCTACTACTCAATTGAAGTGCTATTGAATTTATCATGCATTTTTTGTTTATGCAAATCTATTTACTGGTCCTTTAACTTCCATAGGGTCTACATACCTCTCAAATATCCTCAGACAAAATCTGGTATCAGGCAGATGGGAGAAACTGTGGGTGGAGTTGGTGTGAACTTGGGACATTTATAGGGAAGAGATTGCAATAGGAGGGCCAAAAGGATAAAACAATTGAACTATATTGCAAAATGCGAAAGGGTTGGGATCTGTGGATCTATCCCCAAGACTCACAAATCTTTTTAAATATAGGACATGTGGCTTAAACGGAAAGTAAGCACCTTGAGATTTTATACAAAATGTTTAGCTATGCATAATGAAACAACTTTGCAGTATAATTTCATGATTTATTTTGTGCCCTTTTCATGTAATTTAGCTCTTAAAATTGAGCAATTTTTAATTCTCAGAACTTGAAATGTACCTGTTGACTTCTCGAGGCTAACCCTGCTACATGTTACTCCCTAATTGGCTTTATCAGATTGATAACAACTGTTATACTAACATTATGACAGTGGCTATAGCTTTGGCTCCTTCAAATAAGGCAAACAGTGGGTGGAGTTTGGCTACTGAAAAATAATTTCAGCAAATTTCAGTAAAAAGGTTAAAATGGTTAACACTTGACTGATATGTTATTCTATAGCAACGCAACAGAAATGTCTTTCTGTGATTTCAAAGTGTTTACTGTCTCTTTAAGTAAAGCCTGCACATTCCTTTTTGACATTTCATATGAGATGTTAACTTATTTTTGGATACGATTTACTAGACTTGAAAAATTTGTTTCAGACGAATATTTAAAATTAGTATTTGGAAAAATTAGTTTTCCAACTATTCGTCTGCTGCACTATTCAGTATTTGTTTTGTTTAATATTGGGGGAAACATTTACATTTGTATTCCTTAAACAAAGTTAAATTTTCCTTTGATACAGGTGAAAAAGCACACCTGTAGCCTTATACTACTTCTAGCGCTTTGGAGATCCGCACTAATCCCGACCCTTCTTCACAGAGGCCCGTGCCGCACTAACAGAAAGCTTAACGCTGCGTAACCTAGAACTTGCGCTAAAGGACTTTCTCCTTTAATGCGGGCTCTGAAATCCACTGCGCTAAGCTTTCTATTAGTACGGCCTGGGCCTCTGTGAGGAAGGGTTGGATTAGTGTGAATCTCCAGCGCCCTAGAGGTAGGTATTTAAAGGGACAGGAAACCCTATTTTTTTTCTTTCATGATTCAGGTAGAGAAAACAATTTTAATCAACTTTTCAATTTACTTCTATTATCTAATTTTCTTCATTCTCTTGATATCCTTTGTTTAAAATCACATCTAAATAGGCTCTGTAGCTGCTGATTGGTGGCTGCACATAGATTCCTCGTGTGATTGGCTGATCCATGTACATTGCTATTTCTACAACAAAAGATATCTAAAGATAATGAAGCAAATTAGATAATATAAGTAAATTGGAAAGTTTTTTAAAATTGTATTCTCTATCTGAGTCATGAAAGAAAAATGTTGGGTTTCATGACCCTTTAACCCTTTAAAGCTAATTTAAAGGAAACTAACAAATACTGGTGAATTTTGTCAGTATTTTTCATTTTCTTTAATTTAGTGCATTGAGTCAGATATTCGTCTAATGAAAATGAAACCGTATTTTCCTCACAAATTCACATTTGTAACAAAACAAATGAACAAGCCTACAATTTCAAATAAAAGGGTCGCTCACAATTCTTTAGAAAAACATCAAATGATTAATTTACAAAAATCACCATTGACTAATGGTAATTTTCTGTAGAAAATCTGTAGTTTTTTTCTAAAGGCTTATGATTAACCTCTATATCTTGTAACTTATTAAGAATACATTTACATAATTATTTATAGGATCTTCCAGTTTGACATAATTTATTCACGTTTTTATCAGTTGTATGAAAATCTCCCAACATCTTAATTGCACTTTGTTTCATTTTTGTGTGCAAATTTTTACATACAAAGCCACAAGCAGAAGCGATCACATTGTATTTTCTAGCTATTTGCATATATTTTGCCCTAGGCTACAGAGTAAAGCCGTTTGAATTGCGTACTGTCTATGGAATGTGTACTTCATTTTGCGATTTAGATGGACTGATTTAGTGCTCTTCAAATGGTTTGTAATATAAAAATTTGAAATAACGTAATTATCTGTGTTACTTTATCAGTTTGTATCAGCCAGGCAAAACTACTGAATATATTTTATCAACCATTGAAACTTATGTGACTGCTCTGAGCCTTATATCTGCAAGACAGCTCACTAGTATAGAAAATAATACAAACATCAGGTCAAAAAATCTGTTTTCAGATGAATGAGAAGAATTAAAATGATAGGTGAAAAATGAAATGTGTATAAGCTGCATTTCTATTTGAAATAAAAGCTTTTTTTTGCAATATACTTCCATTAACAAAAATGCATCTAGTGAAAGTTATTGCTGGTTTTCAGTGGCATACTCACATATGCTGGAATATATCAATTATATACTGAATTTATAAAACATTTAAAAATAAAGCTCTTTGCTATGTATAATAGACTATTTTTGAGTGTAACATTTATTTAAGCAGCTATATGTTGAAGGACTGGAATTCAATGATAATGATAGCAACACCGTCATCAAGGAATGTCTAATTGTTTTAACATCTGCCTAGGCCGGGGTACTAGCTGTATAAATCCTACTCTGCTCCTGGTCCTTTATATATAAACTAGTCCTAAAGCTTGTGCACACACTACATTTTTTGTAGTACAGCGTTCCCACCCCTTGTTCTCTCTCTTCTCCCTCTCTTTTGCTCTCTCTCTCCCCCCTCTCTTTTGCTCTCTCTCTCTCCCCCTCTCTTTTGTGCCTTCTCTCTGTTCCCTCTCTTTTGCTCTCTCTCCCCCTCTCTTTTGCTCTCTCTCCCCCTCTCTTTCTCTCTCCCCTTTCTTTTGCTCTCTCTCTCCCCCCCTCTCTTTTGCTCTCTACCCCTCTCTTTTGCTATCTCCTCCCTCTCTTTTGCTCTCTCTCCCCCTCTTTTGCTTTCTCTCTCTTACCTATTTTGCTCTCTCTCCCCCCTCTTTTGCTCTCTCTCCCCTCTCTTTTTTGCTCTCTCTCCTCCTCTCTTTTGCTCTTTCCCTCTCTCTTTTGCTATCTCCCCCCTCTCTTTTGCTCTCTCTCCCCCTCTTTTGCTTTCTCTCTCCCACCTATTTTGCTCTCTCTCCCCCCTCTTTTGCTCTCTCTCCCCCCTTTTCTTTGCTCTCTCTCCCTCTCTCCTTTGCTTTCTCTCCCGCCTCTCCTTTGCTCTCCCTCCCCCATCTCCTTTGCTCTCTCCCCCCTCTCCATTGCTCTCTCTCCCACCTCTCCTTTGCTCTCTCTCCCCCCTCTACTTTGCTCTCTTTCCCCTCTCTTTTGCTCTCCCTCCCCCCTCTCTTTTGCTCTCTCTCCCCCCTCTCCTTTGCTCTCCCCCTCTCCTTTACTCTCCCCCCTCTCCTTTGCTCTCTCTCCCCCCCCTTTCTTTTGCTCTCTCTCCCCCTCTCTTTTGCTCTCTTTCTCTCCCCCTCCTTTCTTTTGCTCTCTCCCCCTCTCTTTTGTATCTCCCCCTCTCTTTTGCTCTCTCCCCCTCTTTTACTCTCTCTCCCCCACATATTTTGCTCTCTCTCCCCTTTTTTTCTCTCTCTCCCCCTCTCTTTTACTCTCTCTCCCCTCTCTCTTTCTCTCTCCCTCCTCTCTTTATCTCTCTCTCCCCCTCTCTATCTCTCTCCCCCTCTCTTTTGCTCTCTCTCCCCTCTCTTTTGCATTCCCTCCCCTCTCTTTAACTCTCTCTCTCTCCCCTCTCTTTAACTCTCCCTCCCCCTTTCTTTTGCTCTCTTTCTCTCTCCCCCCTCTATTTAGCTCTCTCTCCCCCCCCTCTATTTTGCCCCCTCTTCCCCCTCTCTTTTGCCCCCTCTATCTTTCCCCACTCTTTGTCGCTCTCAGGTCACGCCCACTCCCGGTCAGCCATGCCCACTCCCGGTCCGACCGCGTCCGGCCACACCCCCATCGTGGCACTCCCGCTGGCCATGCCCCCTCACCACGCCCGCTCCGCCTGACCACGCCCACGAACACGCCCCCTGCAACGGCCGATCTGATCTGAAGTTGATCCTAAAGGCCAGGTATGTTTGTCCTTGCACAGTCTCTACTGCGCATGACTGCATCTGACAAACATACCTGGCCTTTTATTATATAGGAAGTTCTGTGCTTCTACTGTACTGGTTATTGTCAGGGTGCCAGGAATCAGACTGAGACGAGAAGTGCAAAAATAATCACACCTTTATTAATAGCAAAAAATAATAAAAAGTCCACAAGTCAAATAACAAGCCAGGAGTCAAAACCAGAGCAGGTAGGTAGGGAGCCAAAGCGAATAGTCAGATGAGCCGGAATCAGCAACAAGGAAAACAGCAGAGTCAGGAACAAGCCAGGGATCAGGAACCAGGAAGGACGTCAGGCACCCAGGTAATACAGCTCTTTGCTATGTATAATAGACTATTTTTGAGTGTAACATTTATTTAAGCAGCTATATGTTGAAGGACTGGAATTCAATGATAATGATAGCAACACTGTCATCAAGGAATGTCTAATTGTTTTAACATCTGCCTAGGCCGGGGTACTAGCTGTATAAATCCTACTCTGCTCCTGGTCCTTTATATATAAACTAGTCCTAAAGCTTGTGCACACACTACATTTTTTGTAGTACAGCGTTCCCACCCCTTGTTCTCTCTCTTCTCCCTCTCTTTTGCTCTCTCTCTCCCCCCTCTCTTTTGCTCTCTCTCTCTCCCCCTCTCTTTTGTGCCTTCTCTCTGTTCCCTCTCTTTTGCTCTCTCTCCCCCCTCTCTTTTGCTCTCTCTCCCCCGCTCTTTCTCTCTCCCCTTTCTTTTGCTCTCTCTCTCCCCCCTCTCTTTTGCTCTCTACCCCTCTCTTTTGCTATCTCCTCCCTCTCTTTTGCTCTCTCTCCCCCTCTTTTGCTTTCTCTCTCTTACCTATTTTGCTCTCTCTCCCCCCCTCTTTTGCTCTCTCTCCCCTCTCTTTTTTGCTCTCTCTCCTCCTCTCTTTTGCTCTTTCCCTCTCTCTTTTGCTATCTCCCCCCTCTCTTTTGCTCTCTCTCCCCCCTCTTTTGCTTTCTCTCTCCCACCTATTTTGCTCTCTCTCCCCCCTCTTTTGCTCTCTCTCCCCCCTTTTCTTTGCTCTCTCTCCCTCTCTCCTTTGCTTTCTCTCCCGCCTCTCCTTTGCTCTCCCTCCCCCATCTCCTTTGCTCTCTCCCCCCTCTCCATTGCTCTCTCTCCCACCTCTCCTTTGCTCTCTCTCCCCCCTCTACTTTGCTCTCTTTCCCCTCTCTTTTGCTCTCCCTCCCCCCTCTCTTTTGCTCTCTCTCCCCCCTCTCCTTTGCTCTCCCCCCTCTCCTTTACTCTCCCCCCTCTCCTTTGCTCTCTCTCCCCCCCTTTCTTTTGCTCTCTCTCCCCCTCTCTTTTGCTCTCTTTCTCTCCCCCTCCTTTCTTTTGCTCTCTCCCGCTCTCTTTTGTATCTCCCCCTCTCTTTTGCTCTCTCCCCCTCTTTTACTCTCTCTCCCCCACATATTTTGCTCTCTCTCCCCTTTTTTTCTCTCTTTCCCCCTCTCTTTTACTCTCTCTCCTCCCTCTCTTTTGCTCTCCCCCCTCTCCTTTGCTCTCTCCCCCCCTCTCCTTTGCTCTCTCTCCCACCTCTCCTTTGCTCTCTCTCCCCCCTCTCTTTTGCTCTCCCTCCCCCTCTCCTTTGCTCTCTCTCCCCCTCTCCTTTGCTCTCTCTCCCCCCTCTCCTTTGTTCTCTCTCCCCCCTCCTTTGCTCTCTCTCCTCCCTCTCTTTTGCTCTCCCCTCTCTCCTTTGCTCTCTCTCTCCCCTCTCTCTTTTGCTCTCTCTCCCTCTCTCTTTTGCTCTCTCTCCCCCTCTCATTTTATTTTGCTCTCTCTCCCCTTTCTTTTGCTTTATCCCCCCTCTCTTTAACTCTCTCTCCCCCTCTCTTTCTCTCTCCCCCCTCTCTTTAGCTCTCTCTCCCCTCTCTCTTTCTCTCTCCCTCCTCTCTTTATCTCTCTCTCCCCCTCTCTATCTCTCTCCCCCCTCTCTTTTGCTCTCTCTCCCCTCTCTTTTGCATTCCCTCCCCTCTCTTTAACTCTCTATCTCTCCCCTCTCTTTAACTCTCCCTCCCCCTTTCTTTTGCTCTCTTTCTCTCTCCCCCCTCTATTTAGCTCTCTCTCTCCCCCCCCTCTATTTTGCCCCCTCTTCCCCCTCTCTTTTGCCCCCTCTATCTTTCCCCACTCTTTGTCGCTTTCAGGTCACGCCCACTCCCGGTCAGCCATGCCCACTCCCGGTCCGACCGCGTCCGGCCACACCCCCATCGTGGCACTCCCGCTGGCCATGCCCCCTCACCACGCCCGCTCCGTCTGACCATGCCCACGAACACGCCCCCTGCAACGGCCGATCTGAATCTGAAGTTGATCCTAAAGGCCAGGTATGTTTGTCCTTGCACAGTCTCTACTGCGCATGACTGCATCTGACAAACATACCTGGCCTTTTATTATATAGGAAGTTCTGTGCTTCTACTGTACTGGTTATTGTCAGGGTGCCAGGAATCAGACTGAGACGAGAAGTGCAAAAATAATCACACCTTTATTAATAGCAAAAAATAATAAAAAGTCCACAAGTCAAATAACAAGCCAGGAGTCAAAACCAGAGCAGGTAGGTAGGGAGCCAAAGCGAATAGTCAGATGAGCCGGAATCAGCAACAAGGAAAACAGCAGAGTCAGGAACAAGCCAGGGATCAGGAACCAGGAAGGACGTCAGGCACCCAGGTAATACACAGGAACTCTCACAAACAGGTCTGAGACAACGCAAAGGCAAAGCATACTGAACAGAGGCCCTTTAAATAATGACATCACAATTCTGAGACTGCATCCTGTCTCACATGGATGATGCACACCAGTCTGGCCATAAAAGGAAGTGCAGAAAATGTGCAGCATCCCCCATAATGCACCATAGTCAGGAAGAGAGGTGAGTAAAATGGCTGCCAGCAGCACATGGCAAACAAAACAGGGAAGAAACCCTGACAGTACCCTCCCCTCAATGACCCCTCCCCCGCGGGAGGACAAAAGGCTTATTGGGGAAACGGGCATGGAAGGCACGGAGGAGGGCGGGAGCATGAACATCAGAGGAGGGAACCCAAGAACGCTCCTCCGGACCATAGCCTCCAGTGAACCAAATACTGTACACGGCCCCTGGACATACGAGAGTCAATAATGCTGCTGACCTTATACTCCTCATGGTTGTCAACAAAGATAGGACGGGGACGAGGCAACACAGTGGTAAACCGATTACAAACCAATGGTTTCAAGAGGGAGACATGAAAAACATTGGAGATGCGCATAGCAGGAGGAAGGTCAAGAGCGTAGGCCACAGGATTAACCCGTCGGAGTATTCAAAAAGGACCAACATAATGGGGAGCCAATTTATTGGAAGGCACACAAAGGTTCAAGTTGCGTGAGGAAAGCCAAACTCTCTCACCAACCTGGTAGGAAGGCGCGGGCAGACGCCTACGATCAGCCTGGAACTTTTGGCGCTGCATAGATCGATGAAGGCAATCCTGAATCTGCACCCACGAGGAACATAGTTGCCGGAGATGCTCCTCCAAAGCACAATTCTCTGCAACAGACAGAGTGTAAACCCGGCCCCGAGGAGGAATGGCTCCGGGTTGCAGGTCTATGGCACAATCGTAAGACCGGTGAGGAGGCAATGTACCGGCACGCACCTTGTCAAAAACGTCTAGGAACTCTCAGTACTCCTCTGGCAATTGAGATACCGAAGAAGTGCACAAGACTTTAACTGGTTTCTGAAGACAAGTCGAAATACATAGCGGGGACCACGACAAAATTTCGGACCTGCGCCAGTCGAGACTGGGATTGTGCTTTTGGAGCCAGGGATAACCAAGAACAACCAGAAAATGCAGAGAGTTTTAAAGGCCCTCTCCGCCGCAGAGAGACGCATGAATCCCAACTGCATCAGCTCAGCAGTACCTGGTGACTCGGGACCAGGAGGCATGGGAGGAAAGGGAGGCATGGGTGGGAACAGACACGTAGGACACAACGGAACAGGAGGATTCCGCAAGCGCTCCTTGAAAGAGGGCCTCTCTCTAAGTCTGATGTCAATTAGGATCAAAAAAGACACCAATGCCTCGAGATCCTCTGGTAAATCTCTGGCAGTAACTTCGTCTTTAATCGCATCAGAGAGCCCATGAAAGAAGGCAGCAACAAGGGCTTCATTGTTCCAACCTACCTCTGTGGCAAGCGTACGGAACTCAATAGCATACTGAGCAACAGATCTTGTACCTTGCTAAATGGACATGAGTCGTTTAGCAGCAGAGGAGGAGCGAGCCGGAACATCAAATACCCTTCGAAATGAGGCCACAAATTCAGGGTAATTTGAAATCACATGTTTATTTGTCTCCCACAAGGGATTAGGCCAGGCAAGAGCTGTGTCAGAGAGTAACGAGATGAGAAATCCCACCTTAGCTCTGTCAGAGGGAAACGCCTGAGGTAACATCTCAAAGTAAATGCCCACCTGGTTCAAAAACCCTCTGCACTGAATAGGATCGCCTCCATATCACTGAGGTAGAGGTGCAGAACTGGACATGCTCCTGGTAGGGATAGGTGCAGCAGCGGAAACAGGAGCGGCCATAACTTGCGGGACACTTTGGTCCAAATGTGCAGTATGAGTCAGCAGGGTTTGCAGGGCTAGTGCAAATTGATCCAAGCGGTGATCCTGTACATCCATCCTGGAAATGATGGCAGGTAAAGGTGGATTATTAGCACCATCAGGATTCATGGCCTTTGCGTAATGTCAGGGTGCCAGGAATCTGACTGAGACGAGAAGTACAAAAATAATCACAACTTTATTAATAGAAAAAAATAATAAAAAGTCCACAAGTCAAATAACAAGCCAGGAGTCAAAACCAGAGCAGGTAGTCAGATGAGCCGAGTCAGGAGCCAAAGCGAATAGTCAGACGAGCCGGAATCAACAACAAGGAAAACAGCAGAGTCAGGAACAAGCCAGGGATCAGGAACCAGGAAGGACGTCAGGCACCCAGGTAATACACAGGAACTCTCACAAACAGGTCTGAGACAACGCAAAGGCAAAGCATACTGAACAGAGGCCCTTTAAATAATAAGTGATGACATCACAATTCTGAGACTGCATCCTGTCTCACATGGATGATGCACACCAGTCTGGCCATAAAAGGAAGTGCAGGAAATGAGCAGCATCCCCCACTATGCACCATAGTCAGGAAGAGAGGTGAGTAAAATGGCTGCCATCAGCACATGGCAAACACAACAGGGAAAAAACCCTGACAGTTATCCAGTTGAAAGCTCTGAGTGGAATTCAGCATTTGAAATATTGTCCATACTTTATAATACAGTCAACCAAAAAACAGTGACATTTATTTTAAAGGGACAGTCAAAACCATAATTGTTGTTGTTTTAAAAGATAGATAATCCCTTTATTACCCATTCCCTAGTTTTGCTTAACCAACACTGTTATATTCATATATTTTTTACCTCTGTGTTACCTTGTCTCTAAGCATCTTCTGACAGCCTGATCACATGACTTTTTATTTATTATCTATTGACTTTCATTGTCGCCAATTAGTGCAGTGTCTGCCACAATCCACGGGCTAAGTCCAGGATGGGAAAACAGCACCACTGTGTAATTCAGTGCACATATGACAAGGGGTATACTGCTGAAAGCCCCCAGTGTCAACGAAATATACAGATAGTCACCAGCATTGGAAGAAGATTATAAAACTTTTAATAAAGACACATAAAAACAAGCAACGTTTCTGGGCTTAACCCCTTAGTCATGCTATGAGGTACATATGTATGATTCCGGCCTTTTAAACACAATCTTAGGCGCCAAAAAATCTGAAAAAGGTGCATTGGGCCCCACCAGGTAGTAATTGTAGTGTATAATATCTTAAACGACATATGTAACAACTAAAATACAATATGTCAACCTTAAACAGTATGGCAGAAAAAAATATACATATTTGTGTTATTTACTTATTCACTATATTAGAGAAATGTAACAATCTCAAATCGCAAGTTACCAATTTGTAAACCCCCACATAATGGAATCTGTGTACAAATTTATCTTAGGGCAAACACATAGGTAAATATAGGAAGAGGAGCCTCGGAGATACCCTTATTGGTGTACACTTATTGATCAAAAATGTAATGTTCAAAAGATTTACCATAGCGTAATATAGGAGAGTAATCACAATGTTATCTATATAGTTTGCATGAACTAGCTCTCCCCTGTTGTGAAAAGCAAATAAAAAAGAATGTGATAAGAGATATGTTTAGCTTTCAACTAAGAATACCAAGAGAACAAAGCAAAATTGGTGATAAAAGTAAACTGGTAAGTTGTTTAAAATTACATGCCCTATTTGAAACATGAAAGGTTTTTTTTTACTTGACTGTCCCTTTAACAAAAAAGGGCTAATTACGGCTGTTTTTGTGGTTAGGATATAGGGTTAAGTTTGGGGTTAATCACTTTTTTCTGCCGAAGGCTGCAATCTTTAGCTTGCTTGTGCATTGCAGCTTTTCTGAGCAGTCACATGATGGTTTTCCCACCCCCAGCATAATTGTAAATGTTACCAATTTAACAGTAATATCATTAATTTGCTCATCATTTAAAGAGACTACTCACATTTCCATACTTGCTGCTGGTGACATTTCAATGCTTATTCATAGAATCATGACTCTTGACTTGCAAATTCAAATTCTCCTTTGGTGGGTTCTTTACTAGGATGTGCTTAAAATCCATTGAACAGTCTTTTCACCTTTTGTGATGATTTATGATTTATAAAAACAATTCAAGGTATATTCCCCCTTAAAGGGACAGTCTACACTAAAATTGTTATTGTTTAAAAAGATAGATAATGCATTTACTACTAATCAACCCCCAGCTTTGTACAACCAACCAGTGGCGTCACTAGGGGGGGGCGGGGGGGGCGGGCCGCACCCGGGTGACACCCACCAGGGGGTGACACCAAAAAAAAAAAAAAAAAAAAAAAAAATTTTTTTTTTTTTTTTTTTTTTTTTAATTTTATTGAAATTCAAAGAAATACAATGTTGAGATGCATAGATTTTTTTTTTATTAGAGGGGCTGGCATTTGTGAACATTGGTGGGACTGGGGGAAGATGTAGACACACAATTTTTTTGCCCCTTGAGCCAGTGCTGCAATTTCAACAAATAGTTTTCCCGGCTGCTCCTAGCCTAAACCTGCCTGCCTATCTGTGCTCACTGCTCAGTGACATGTGGAGCAGTGGAGTCACTCACTGCTGTGCTGTCTCTCTAAACGGGAACTGGCAAATCATGAGGGGATGCCTGGCACCTGACCGCATGACTGTTTGACACTGTCTTTAAAGTGAAGCAGCCACATATGATGCCCACCAGACCATTACGGTTACGGTACACTAAGTGCACACTGAACAGGTAGGAGGGCGGGCGGGGGTCTGGGGGTGGGCAGAGTGCAGAGCTGATTGGCCATAAGAAGCGGTAGGCACGCGGCCCGTGGCTGTGCACTGACAGACTTGGAACAGAGTCAGAGAGCAGAATTTTCATAGTTTGCACCTAAAACTTTTCTTTAGTGATTTATTTTTAGAGTGCTCTATTTATCTTTCATTTGATGCTCTGCTGAGCCAGGGAGCAGCTCTAGGCATGAGCTTTATAATTAATGCAGTGCAGTTTACATATTTTGTATGTGTGTGTCTGAGTTTTTTTGTGTGTGTGTGTGTCTCAGTGTTTTTGTGTGTGTGTGTTTTTGTGTGTGTGTGTGTGTCTGAGTGTTTTTGTGTGTGTGTGTGTCTGAGTGTGTTTCCGAGTGTTTGTGTGTGCATCTGAGTATGTTTTAAGTGTGTCTGAGTGTTTGTATGTGTGTTTGCCTGTGTTTTTGTGTGTGTCTGCTTTCTGGGGGGGGGGGGTGACACCATAACTTACCGCACCGGGTGACACCAACCCTAGTGACGCCACTGCAACCAACATTGTTAGATTAATATACTTTATAACATTTAAACCTCTAAATGTCTGCCTGTTTCAAAGACTCTAGACAGCCTCTTAATCACATGCTTTTGTATTTGCTTTTCACAACAGGAGACTGCTAGTTCATGTGGGCCATATAGATAACACTGTGTTCATGCCCGGGAAGTTATTTAAGATTTAGCACAACACAATACTGAATGCAAGTCAATAGATAATAAACAGTCACAGTCATGTGATCAGGCTGCTGTCAGAAGGTTCTTAGATACAAGGTAATCACAGAGATAAAAAGTATATTAATATAACTGTATTGGTTATGCAAAACTGGGGAATGTGTAATAAAGGGATTATCTATCTTTTAAAACAATATAAATTCTATTATAGACTGTCCCTTTAACCAACCCAATACCCTAATAATTTACTGATGACCCTCTCAGACTAAGGTTTCATAAATGATCTCCCTTAAAGGAAATTCCATTCAAGGGACTTCCAGCTAAAGAACCACCATTGTGACCCACCCAAGCACAAGGCCACTCAGGCTTCTAACCCAGAGTATGTAACTAAAATAAACCATGATTCAGCTTTTTCCTGAGCAAAATGGTATTTAATCCTCAACTTCATCGAGCTCTGGACAGATTACCTCACATAAAAATGCCCTTTATTCCTGTTAGTTGCACCTGATTATTAATATAGAATTAGTTGCATAAGTTGTACTTTAAAGTGAAGGTAAAGTTAACTCTATCTCACAATCTAATATCACTTGTTCCCCTAAATGAATATGAGTTTTATTCATCAGTTTTTAAAATTCTAATTGTAAACTCATTTTTTTCCGTTTATACTCACATTTTTTTGTTTGCCGAATTCAACCCGTAATTTTTTATTATTTTTCATGTTTGGTCAAGTTTTCTTTGCAACCTATTGAAATTCTGGCCGTTAGGCGGCCGTCAAATCTACGTCATCCGCCTCACAAATGATCTGCGCAAGCGTTCATATTTTTTTGTCGGTCTTTCAATACGAGCGTGCTCCCATTTTGCGCATGACTATTTCTTTTGTTATTGAATTTCCTATAATAGAAGATTACCGCATGCGCATTGCTGAGAGTAGTCGATGGTATGCGCATGCACAGTTCGTTGGATCCTCGTGAACTCACTTTGGAGACAGTTACTTAAAGGGACACTGAACCCAATTTTTTTTCTTTCGTGATTCAGATAGAGCATGAAATTTTAAGCAACTTTCTAATTTACTCCTATTATCAAATTTTCTTCATTCTCTTGGTATCTTTATTTGAAATGCAAGAATGTAAGTTTAGATGCCGGCCCATTCTTGGTAAACAACCTGTGTTGTTCTTGCTGATTGGTGGATAAATTCATCCACCAATAAAAAAAGTGCTGTCCAGAGTACTGAATCAAAAAAAGCTTAGATGCATACTTTTTCAAATAAAGATAGCAAGAGAACAAAGAAAATTGATAATAGGAGTAAATTAGAAAGTTGCTTAAAATTGCAGGCTCTATCTGAATCACAAAAGAAAATTTTTGGGTTTAGTGTCCCTTTAATACTTATAATAAAACCCTTGAGCTTTTTGAATATGGACATTGATGACCCATTCACAGGCCCCTGCAAGGATAAATTGAAGCAGAAATTGCTTCCTTCCTTTTAGAGACTCTTTCACATACTGACTCCATCATTATTATACAGTTTAAAGGGACAGTAAATTGAAAATTAAACTTTCATGATTCAGATAGAGCATGCAATTTTAAATAACTTCCCAATTTACTTCTGTTATCAAATTTGCTTTGTTCTCTTGGTATCTTTTATTGAAGAATAAAACTAGGTAGACTCATAAGAGCTCTGGAGTGTGCACGTGTCTTTAGTAGTCTATGGCAGCAGTGTTTTACAACATTGTATAACAAAGCTACAAATAATTTTGCAAAACACTGCTGCCATAGAGTACTAAATACACGTGCACACTCCTGAGCTCTTATGAGCCCACCTAGTTTTACTCTTCAATAAAAGATACAAAAAGAACAAAGCAAATTTGATAACAGAAGTATATTGGACAGTTATTTAAAATTGCATGCTCTATCCAAATCAAGAAATTGTAATTTTGTCTTTACTGTCCCTTTAACAGTTACTCTTTTTATGGTTTGTGAAGGCAATGTTTTGATTGTTACTGTATCTTCATTCTTTTCAATAAAGCTCATTTAAAAAAATGCCTCTTGCCATTAGCTCACCCTTGTGTACAACTAGTTCCTAGTAGTGCATTTCTGTTCCTTCAACAAAGGATACTAATAAAATGAAGCAAATTTCTTAATAGAAGTAAACTAGAAAGTTGTACAAAATTGTATGCTATATCTGAAACATGAATAAAAATTTGGGGGTTCCATGTCCCTTTAAAATAAAGAAAAAAGCATATGCCAATTAAATGTTTACCAACACATCACCTGGGACTCTTGGGTTTATTGCTTACTGAGACCACTATGTTTAAAATATTCTAAAGGTCATTTAAGAGGAAAAACCCAGCTTAGAAGAAATGGGTATGAGGAGGAGAATAACACAATAGGAAGAGTGACATAGGGAAGAGGAGATTATAACATATTAGAAAGACTGAATAGGAGAATGGATATGTAACAAGTAAATTTATTATTATTATTATCGGTTATTTGTAGAGGGCAAACAGATTCTGCAGCGCTAATTATATATGGGGTAAATGGAAATGATATGGTTGGTAGAGATATAAGCTTGAATAAAATAAAAAAGTATACAATATATTTAAGTATAAGACTGAATGGTGTTTTTCCATTAGGTTTCTTCCTAATTATTAGTACAGCTATAAGCATGTCTGTGACATCCAACAGTGAGTCATCATATCACACCATGTTATTCAGATCAGCGGCATTTTCTGTTAATCCGCAGTCTTTGCTGTGATTTCACAAATAGCCCCAGGTGTTAATTGGTGTGGACTTTAATAAAAATGTATCTCTCACACTGCGCCACTTGTTGAGTCAGTCTATGCTCTGGGTGTGATTATCATTATTTGCTGTATACCTGGGTATCACCTCCTGTTGCCTCCTCAGGATCAATAATGCACTACTGGGAGCTAGCTGGTGATTAGTGGCTACACTCATATGCTTCTTGTCATTGGCTCACCAGATGTGCTCTACTAGTTCCCAGAAGTACATTGTTGCTCTGGCGTTGACTTTAACTATGTGTTTAACTCATGTGCATGTAGATATATGCAAGCAATAGTGCAATAATAACATGCTCTAGCATATAATAGCATTTTCTTTTTACACGTTTATGTCCCTTTAAATCCTTTTATAGGGGATTACATTTTGAGACTAATGTCCTTTAAACATGCAAATTATATAATTATAATATATATATAAATTTGGGATGATGGGAGAGAGCAAACTGTTATCATCTATTTTGGTATTTGTAACGCTTTAGTAATCTCTTTTGAGTTTAGTATTTGGTGCAGGCCCTTATAAATATTGTTTTCTATTTGAAAAGTATAGCGAGAAATAGAGGAGGGTATATTACCCCTCTTCAAAAAAGATAAGCGAATTCAGCACTCTTTTAAATTAAATTTCTTTTATTCATACATACTTAATATATCCAAAATTTCTTGTGATACGACTGTGATCAAATATCATACATACTTCCCAGCTAATCAGCTGCAAAAGATAAACAAGAAACTATTTGGTACAAGATTATATTCAAGCAATTTCATAGATATGATACATTGTTTACAAACACCAAAAATGCAAATGTTACATGCAAGCTCAATCCTATCTCTAAGAAAAATAATAAATCCTGTTATCAATCAAAGCAAATTCCTCTATTTTGAAAGCCGCATGGCTGAGTTCTGTAGCTACTGTAAGAGCCATATAGCATTACTTAATGCTCCATATTTTAACCCTTAGGGGCCGAGTTATCAAGGCCCGAATGGGGCCAAATACATCTGTTTCTGTTTCAGGCTCGCCGGAAACAGGAGTTAAGAAGCAGTCCTAAGACCGCTGCTTCTTAACTCATCCGCCGCCTCTGAGGCGACAGACAGCAATCTGCCCGATTGCATACGATCGGGTTGATTGATGCCCCCTGCTAGCGGCCAGTTGGCCACGAATCTGCAGGGGGTAGCATTGCACAAGCAGTTCACCAGGATCATGTCTGCCAGACACATAATAAATCGGCCCCTTAGTGGTCAGAACACTTCAAGCTGAAAATTTGACCATGGCCCATCCAGCCGCACTCAAGGTCATAAACAGGTTAATGTCACTCCGGCATATAGAACGTGATAACTAAAGTACCTTCAAAGAGCGCTAAACAGGACGTTAGTATATCAAAACCTCCTGTCCAGTTTCTCTTAACCAAACTTAATAACCGCGGTATCCTCCGCTCTCAAGGTCCAGACATGATCCGTGAAGGCACAAGAACCACAAAAAGGCACCCGGTCCAGACTAGTTGCACAGGTAAAAGCAATCCAAAACACTCAGTGATAAAAGCAGGCAGGAAGTTTAATCATCAATAAATACAGCTCTATAACTGTTCCGTAGTCATCGGCATCCATAAAGGAAGGTACATTTTAACAACGGTCATCCGTGAAGGTGACCTTTTTAAAGCAACCGGCCTTTCCGTAAGTGACAATACCTTTCCTGTGAGATAGCTTATACACTGCTTTAGCCCTTACAACACAGGCTACTTTCGCCGCTTCCACTTCTGGCTTCAGTGTACCAGTTAACAGCCGCCTGCACATGCCTTGTCTGACATCATCAGGTTCTCACCAGGTGTCTCGCAGGGATTCAAAAGACTCCGATTAAGCCGTTTCTGCTCATTATTATAGCACCCATTTAGAGAAGGAAAAAAGATTGTAGTTTGCATTAAACAAAACACTTTGTTCAGGGGGACAAAGTGCTAAGCTGCCAACGCCTCGTGCGTTTCACCTCAATATTTTATTTTCAGTTTGGGGCTTCATCAGGGCTACATTGTAGAAGCGTGGAAGTGGCGAGAGAAGCCTGTGTTCTAATGGCTTAAGCCGTGGATAAGCTATCGCACAGGAAAGGTATCGTCACTGACGGAAAGGCCAGATGCTTTGAAAACGTCACCTTCACAGATCCAGTAAACCATGTCTGGACCTTGAGAGCGGAGGATACCGCGGTCATTACGTTTGGCTAAGAGAAACCGGACAGGAGGTTTTGATATACTAACGTCTGTTTAGCGCTCTTTGAAGGTAATTTCTTTTTCACGGTCTATATGCTGGAGTGACATTAACTTGTTTATGAACTTTAATGCGGCTGGATGGGCTGCGGTCAAATTTTCAGCTTGAAGTGTTCTGGACACTAAGGGGTAGATTTATCATAGTGCAAGCGGACATATTACGATGTAGCGTATCATGTCTGTCGCACATTTATAAATGCTGACAGCATACTCTATCGGCATTTATCATTGCACCAGCAGTTCTTGTGAGCTGCTGGTGCAATGCCGCCCCCTGCAGATTCGCAGCCAATCGGCCGCTAGCAGGGGGGTGTCAATCAACCCGATCGTATAAGATCAGGTTGATTTCTGTCTGCTGCCTCATAGCAGGCAGACAAGTTAGGGAGCAGCGGTCTTTAGATCGCTGTTTCATAACTTCTATTTCTGGCGAGCCTAAAGGCTCGCGCGGAAACAGGGGCATCAAGCTCCATACGGAGCTTGATAAATGGGTCCCATAGGGTTAAAATGGCTCTTACAGTGGCTACAGAACTCAGCCATGCGGCTTTCAAAATAGAGGAATCTACTTTGATTTATAACAGGATTTATAATTTTTCTTAGAGATAGGATTTAGCTTGCATGTAACATTTACTTTTTTGGTGTTTGTATACAATGTATCATTTCTATGAAATTCCTTGAATAAAATTTTGTACATTATGTATCAAATAGTTTTGATCCTCTATTTCTCTCTATACAGGTGGCCCTCGGTTTAAGCCGATTCAATTTGCACCGTTTCAGAATAACAACCTTTTTTTTTCAGTCATGTGACTGCTATTGAAAAGCATTGAAAAGCAGTGCACTTATTAAAATAGCCAGTAGGTGGAGCTGTCCGCTTGTGTTGCAGCAAAGTTATGCAAGCTTAGCAGACTGAGATTAATCTGTGTACACAGAACAGACCTTAGCTATCGAGCAGCTTTCAAAGCAACAAGATCTAGCAGCCACGTCCCTATTATCTTCCTGTCCAGCTGCTTGAGGTGAGGGTGCCTAACTGCTTAATCAGCCTAGATATAAATGTATAGAATAGGTGCAGACCCAATATTATCTAACATGCTAACAATGCAGAGAACTGTTTGCAGAAAAATACAAATGCTAGAAAAAAAAACATTTTTGTTCATTAAACTTAGTTTGATGATGCAATCTGTTGTGTGATGATTTAATTAGGTTTATAATGCTGTTTAGCATTTAAAGTCTTCTTTTCAAAGCTTGAAAAATAATGTATTAAGTGTTACTTATGACAATTTTTAGAGGGGCCTGGAACCTAACTCCCTCACTTCCCATTAACTTACATTATAAACTGGGTTTCAATTTACAACGGTTTCGATTTACAACCATTCCTTCTGGAACCTAACCCCTACATAAACTGAGGGCTACCTGTACTTTTCAAATAGAGTACAGTATATATATATATATATATATATATATATATTAAAGCTTTTTAAACTGGTTTAAAAACATACAGTCACTAGACTGCTTAGTGACTGCACAATGAAAACTCTCAAACCAGAGTGGATAAAAAATAATTATCTTTTTAAAAAATATTTATATTTAAATCAGATTTTTTTTATTTAAATAGGATTTTTTTTTTCAATAAATGATTTTTGAGGAAATAATCTAAATATAGTTTCTATCTAAGATACATTATAATCTTAAGGTTTTTCATCATGGTTCAAGGATTAGTTTATTAGTTTAAATAAGGATTATTCATGGCTGTAATGTATATTTTTTTTTGATAATTTAAATTAATTAATCCATTAGCAACACCACCCTCTCAAAACTGTGAATTAGTGTCTGTAGAAATAACATGCCCCTTCTTCACAGCAAAAATTATATAAAATAAAATTACAGTTTACAGAGTTGAGAAACAGACTTTAAAGGGACATAATCATAAAATAATTCCTTTGAGTATCAGATAGAGCATGCAATTTTCCTATTTAATTATATTATTACATTTGCTTCATTTTCTTGGTATCCTTTGTTGAAGGAGAGCAATGTTCTGCTGGGGCCTAACAGAACACATTGTGTGAGACAGTGACAAGCAGCAAGCGCACAGTAGTGTATTGCTTCTGAGCCTACCTATGTATGCTCTTCAACGATGGATACCAAGAGAACAAAGCAAATTAGATAAGATAAGTAAATTGGAAAATTGTTAAAAATTCGATGTTCTTTCTAAATCTTGAAAGTTTAATACTGACTTTACTGTCCCTTTAATGCCATTGCTCCACATTCAATCTATGTACACAATCAACCCATACTAAGTTTCAAGAAGCTCACTGAATAGAAGATTGTTTGGAGTAGAATAGATCTGCACAAGGACCTATGTGGTTAAATGAAACCATTTAAATTATTATTAAGGTAATGATCAACTTTTCAGCTGTACTTTATTGGAAGAAGAAAAATAATGAAGTAGGAATGATTCATCTATTAAACTGGAGATTGTTTACCTCCAAACAATTTCATTAGTTCATTCCAATCATCTATCTATGCAAATCTAATGATATATAACCAAATCAGTAATGGTCTGATGTAACTGTAAAAATAATCTGAAAAGTTATTTTTCTAAAAATTAAAACCATGATTTAAATTGATTTAAATCAGTCTTACTGACTAGTGATTTAAATCAGTCTTACTGACTAGTGATTTAAATCAGTCTTACTGACTAGTGATTTAAATCAAATCAAAGCTATTTTGCTGGACTATTATGCTCCACAATTATATATATATAAAACATGGTATGTTTTGAGCTTCTCACTTAAGAAACCCTTATATTACAAGATGATTCCTTCATTCAATATTGTTCCCCTTTAAATGATGTACCAGCTGCTAAATTTCGAATCCCGCTACCATCAGTGGAAAAATTAGATATGTAGTAGAAGTAGATGAAATAGCGCTTAGTTACACGTGGGAGACAAAAGACAAACATATAATATGGGTATAGTGTAGTATTTCTGTCACTATAATGAATGGCACAGAGGGAAGAAAATTGAATTATTCCTTCCTTTGCCAAATGGATGCATTTAACGTGTGAATACAGTGGAAGGTTGGTATTGTGGTTTGAGACAAAGGAAGGAATAATACCAACCTCCTCCCCGGGCTATTACTATAACTCATAACGTTGAGGTATAGCAAGCTGAGCGTGCCAATTTTCTTCCCTCTGTGCCATTTATTATAGTGACAGAAATACTACACTATATCCATATTATATATTTTTCTTTTGTCTCCCATCTGTAGCAAAGCTCTATTTCAGGGGATACGGTCCCCGAAACGTCACAAATAAAGGCACGTATTTTTAAAAGTCCAGTGAGTGCAAGCCATTTGTCTATTTCTATTCATGCTTTTGTATGCAACCTGGCAGGCTGACCTAGTTGTGCGTGTGCTCTCCAGCTGCTTTTATATATATATATATATATATATATATATATATATATATATATATATATATATATATATATACTGTATATATATCTCAAAACCAGGGACTGCACTCACTGGATTAGTAAGAAAATCACAAAATTTAATAGTACATGATGACGTTTCTGGATTCACAGACCCCTTCCTCAGATCAAAACCTTTTGGTCTGAGGAAGGGGTCTGTAAACCCAAAAACGCCACCATGTACTATTAAATTTTGTGATTTTCTTACTAATCCAGTGAGTGCAGTCCCTAGCTTTGCTATTTTAAGTGTTTTGGCTTTGCACCCTGGTTGCTTTCCATCCATAAGTGGGAGTGCAGATACACATGGACTTTATATATATATATATATATATATATATATATATACAGTAATATACAAGACACTGAGAGAAAGTGATAGCTTTTCTTCCCACACTTTAGGCCTTCCTGAAACTCTTGCATTAATTTATATTTGTTGTTGGTGGTATATTTAAAATAAAACTTTCTCTGTGAATACAATCACAAAAAACAAAGGCGCCTCCTAGTGTGATACTGTGGATATGAATGGAGAGATGAATATACAGACAGTAGTCTGAGAAACGCGTTGCATTCTGTCCTTTTTAATATCAGAGTCATTTGGTTGATATCTGACTTTTATTTGCCATTAAATTGCGGTCTATTTTAACATTATTATGAGAGTCTGAGCTTGTTTATATCCACTGAGGACTTCACGGATACCGGCACTGATGCTGAGACACTGCAAATTCCCAGTACGCTTGACTTAGCACATTTGGGTGCTGCTTCACTTGTGAGTATCCATTCAGCTTATATTCATCTCTCCATTCATATCCACAGTATCACACTAGGAGGCGCCATTGTTTTTTGTGATTATATTCACAGAGAAAGTTTGTATCCTGATCGTTTTTGGCAAAGAGCTGACTCCTGAATCAAGGTGTGATCCATACAGAAAGAGCTGTACCTGTCTAAAACAGCACGAATATTTACATCAAGAGGATTTATACATCTTTGGACCCTATAAAGGACTGGTACCTATATTGTATAGAGACATTATCCTATGTTTTTTATTGTCTGGTCCTCTGAGGTGCTATAGCTCTATAGTATGTGTGTTCCTTTTTTGTATGTACTAGACATTGCACCTTTTTGGGTATTTTAATCTAGAACCCTTTATATTATTGTAGTAGTCATCTGTATTGCACCCCCTAGAGCTGACACTTGTGTTCAGCTAGACTTGTATAATTAAAATGAACACTAATTTCATTTAAAGGGCTAGTAAAGTCAAAAGTTTTATGATTCAAAAAGAGCATGCGGTTTAAAACAACTTTCCAATATACTTCCATTATCAAAATGTGCACATTCTTTTTATATGCACACTTCCTGAGGCTCTAATTCCTACTGAGCATGTGCAAAAGTGTACAGTATAAACGTATATGCATTTTGTGATTGGCTGATGGCTGTCACATGATACAGGGGAGGGAAAATTAGATTAAATTTGACATTTGCCAGAAAATATTTTGCAGCTCATTTTAAATTCAATTAACTGCTATTGCATTGTCTTTCTTTCATGTAATTAGCAAGAGTCCATGAGCTAGTGACGTATGGGATATACATTCCTACCAGGAGGGGCAAAGTTTCCCAAACCTTAAAATGCCTATAAATACACCCCTCACCACACCCACAATTCAGTTTTACAAACTTTGCCTCCGATGGAGGTGGTGAAGTAAGTTTGTGCTAGATTCTTCGTTGATATGCGCTCCGCAGCAAGTTGGAGCCCGGTTTTCCTCTCAGCGTGCAGTGAATGTCAGAGGGATGTGAGGAGAGTATTGCCTATTTGAATGCAGTGATCTCCTTCTACGGGGTCTATTTCATAGGTTCTCTGTTATCGGTCGTAGAGATTCATCTCTTACCTCCCTTTTCAGATCGACGATATACTCTTATATATACCATTACCTCTGCTGATTCTCGTTTCAGTACTGGTTTGGCTATCTGCTATATGTAGATGAGTGTCCTGGGGTAAGTAAGTCTTATTTTCTGTGACACTCCTAGCTATGGTTGGGCACTTTGTTTATAAAGTTCTAAATATATGTATTCAAACATTTATTTGCCTTGACTCAGAATGTTCAACTTTCCTTATTTTCAGACAGTCAGTTTCATATTTGGGATAATGCATTTTAATTTAACATTTTTCTTACCTTAAAATTTGACTTTTTCCCTGTGGGCTGTTAGGCTCGCGGGGGCTGAAAATGCTTCATTTTATTGCGTCATTCTTGGCGCGGACTTTTTTGGCGCAAAAATTCTATTTCCGTTTCCGGCGTCATACGTGTCGCCGGAAGTTGCGTCATTTTTTGACGTTATTTTGCGCCAAAAATGTCGGCGTTCCGGATGTGGCGTCATTTTTGGCGCCAAAAGCATTTCAGCGCCAAATAATGTGGGCGTCTTTTTTGGCGCTAAAAAATATGGGCGTCATTTTTGTCTCCACATTATTTAAGTCTCATTATTTATTGCTTCTGGTTGCTAGAAGCTTGTTCACTGGCATTTTTTTTTCCCATTCCTGAAACTGTCATTTAAGGAATTTGATCAATTTTGCTTTATATGTTGTTTTTTTCTTTTACATATTGCAAGATGTTCCACGTTGCAACTGAGTCAGAAGATACTTCAGGAAAATCACTGCACAGTGCTGGAGCTACCAAGCTAAGTGTATCTGCTATAAACTTTTGGTATCTGTTTCTCCAGCTGTTATTTGTATTGCATGTCATGTCAAACTTATTAATGCAGATAAAATTTCCTTTAGTACTGTTACATTACCTGTTGCTGTTCCGTCAACATCTAATTTTCAGAGTGTTCCTGATAACATAAGAGATTTTATTTTTTAAATCCATTAAGAAGGCTATGTCTGTTATTTCTCCTTCTAGTATACATAAAAGTCTTTTAAAACTTCTCTTTTTTCAGATGAATTTTTAAATGAACATCATCATTCTGATACTGATAAAGGTTCTTCTGGTTCAGAGGTTTCTGTCTCAGAGGTTGATGCTGATAAATCTTTGTATTTGTTCAAGATGGAATTTATTCGTTCTTTACTTAAAGAAGTGTTATTTGCATTAGAAATAGAGGATTCTGGTCCTCTTGATACTAAATGTAAACGTTTAAATAAGGTTTTTAAATCTCCTGTAGTTATTCCAGAAGTGTTTTATCTCCCTGATGCTATTTCTGAAGTAATTTCCAGGGAATGGAATAATTTGGGTAATTTATTTACTCCTTCTAGACGTTTAAGCAAATTATATCCTGTGCCATCTGACAGATTAGAGTTTTTTGGGACAAAAATCCCTAAGGTTATGGGGCTGTCTCTACTCCTGCTAATGTACTACTATTCCTACGGCAGATAGTACTTCATTTAAGGATCCTTTAGATAGGAAAATTGAATCCTTTCTAAGAAAAGCTTACTTATGTTCAGGTAATCTTCTTAGACCTGCTATATTTTTAGCGGATGTTGCTGCAGCTTCAACTTTTTGGTTAGAAGCTTTAGCGCAACAAGTAACAGATCATAATTTTATAGCATTATTATTATTCTATAACATGCTAATAATTTTTTTGGTGATACCATCTTTTGATATCATTAGAGTTGATGTCAGGTATATGTCTCTAGCTATTTTAGCTAGAAAAGCTTTATGGATTAAACTTGGAATGCTGACATGTCTTCTAAGTCAACTTTGCTTTCCCTTTCTTTCCAGGGTAAATAATCATTTTCGTTCCTTTCCTCACAACAAGGAACAAAAGCCTGATCCTTCATCCTCAGGAGCGGTATCAGTTTGGAAACTATTTCCAGTTTGGAATATATCCAAGCCTTATAGAAACCTATAGCCAGCTCCTAAGTACCTATGAAGGTGTGGCCCTTATTCCAGCTCAGCTGGTATGGGGCAGATTACGTTTTCTTCAAAGAAATTTGGATCAATTCCGTTCTTATTCTCTGGTTTCAGAAACTTTGTTTCAGAAAGGTACAGAATTGGCTTCAAGTTAAGGCCTCCTGCTAAGAGATTCTTTTCTTTCCCGTGTCCCAGTTAACACAGCAAAGGTTCAGCATTTCTGAAATGTGTTTCAGATCTAGAGTTGGCTGGAGTATTTATGCCAGTTCCAGTTCTGGAACAGGGGCTGGGGTTTTATTTTATCTCTTCATTGTACCAAAGAAGGTCAATTCCTTCAGACCAGTTCCGGATCTATCATTATTGAATCGTTATGTTAGGATACCAACATTCAAGATGGTTACTGTAGGACTATCCTGCCTTTTGTTTAGCAAGGGCATTATATGTCTACAATAGATTTACAGGATGTGTATCTGCATATTCCGATTCATCCAGATCACTTTTAGTGTCTGAGATTCTCTTTTTAGACAAGCATTACCAGTTTTGTGGCTCTACCGTTTGGCCTAGCCTCAGTTCCAAGAATTTTTTTCAAAGGTTCTCGGTGCCCTTCTTTCTGTAATCAGAGAATAGGGTTTTCGTATTTCCTTATTTGGACGATATCTTGGTACTTGCTCAGTCTTCTCATTTTCGAAGAATCTCATACGAATCGACTTGTGTTGTTTCTTCAAGTTCATGGTTGGAGGATCAATTTACCAATCAGTTCATTGATTCCTCAGACAAGGGTAACCTTTTTAGGTTTCTAGATAAATTCAGTATCTATGACTCTGTCCTTGTCAGACAAGAGAAGTTTAACATTGATATCAGCTTGTCAAAACCTTCAGTCACAATCATTCCCTTTGGTAGCCTTATGCATGGAAATGTTGGGTCTTAGGACTGCCGCATCAGATGCGATCTCCTTTGCTCGTTTTCACATGCGACCTCTTCAGCTCTGTATGCTGAACCAATGGTGCAGGGATTACTCAAAGATATCTCAATTAATATCTTTAAACCGATTTTACGACACTCTCTGACATGGTGGACAGATCACCATCGTTTAGTTCAGGGGGCTTCTTTGTTCTTCCGACCTGGACTATAATCTCAACAGATGCAAGTCTTACAGGTTGGGGAGCTGTGGGGGTATCTGACGGCACAAGGGGTTTGGGAATCTCAGGAGGTGAGATTTCCGATCAATATTTTGGAACTCCGTGCAATTTTCAGAGCTCTTCAGTCTTGGCCTCTTCTGAAGAGAGAGTTGTTCATTTGTTTTCAGATAGACAATGTCACAACTGTGGCATACATCAATCATCAAGGAGGGAATCACAGTCCTCTGGCTATGAAAGAAGTATCTCGAATTTTGGTTTGGGCGGAATCCAGCTCCTGTCTAATCTCTGCGGTTCATATCCCAGGTATGGACAATTGGAAAGCGGATTATCTCAGTCGCCAAACGTTGCATCCGGGCGAATGGTCTCTTCACCCAGAGGTATTTCTTCAGATTGTTCAAATGTGGGAACTTCCAGAAATAGATCTGATGGCTTCTCATCTAAACAAGAAACTTCCCAGGTATCTGTCCAGATCCCGGGATCCTCAGGCGGAGGCAGTGGATGCATTATCACTTCCTTGGAAGTATCATCCTGCCTATATCTTTCCGCCTCTAGTTCTTCTTCCAAGAGTAATCTCCAAGATTCTGAAGGAATGCTCGTTTGTTCTGCTGGTAGCTCCGGCATGGCCTCACAGGTTTTGGTATGCGGATCTTGTCCGGATGGCCTCTTGCCAACCGTGGACTCTTCCGTTAAGACCAGACCTTTTGTCTCAAGGTCCTTTTTTCCATCAGGATCTGAAATCCTTAAATTTAAAGGTATGGAGATTGAACGCTTGATTCTTGGTCAAAGAGGTTTCTCTGACTCTGTGATTAATACTATGTTACAGGCTCGTAAATCTGTATCCAGAGAGATATATTATAGAGTCTGGAAGACTTATATTTCTTGGTGTCTTTCTCATCATTTTTCTTGGCATTCTTTTAGAATACCGAGAATATTACAGTTTCTTCAGGATGGTTTAGATAAGGGTTTGTCCGCAAGTTCCTTGAAAGGTCAAATCTCTGCTCTTTCTGTTCTTTTTCACAGAAAGATTGCTATTCTTCCTGATATTCATTGTTTTGTACAAGCTTTGGTTCGTATAAAGCCTGTCATTAAGTCAATTTCTCCTCCTTGGAGTTTGAATTTGGTTCTGGGGGCTCTTCAAGCTCCTCCATTTGAACCTATGCATTCATTGGATATTAAATTACTTTCTTGGAAAGTTTTGTTCCTTTTGGCCATCTCTTCTGCCAGAAGAGTTTCTGAATTATCTGCTCTTTCTTGTGAGTCTCCTTTTCTGATTTTTCATCAGGATAAGGCGGTGTTGCGAACTTCTTTTGAATTTTTACCTAAGTTGTGAATTCCAACAACATTAGTAGAGACATTGTGGTTCCTTCATTATGTCTTAATCCTAAGAATTCTAAGGAGAAATCGTTGCATTCTTTGGATGTTATTAGAGCTTTGAAATATTATGTTGAAGCTACTAAGTCTTTCCGACAGACTTCTAGTTTATTTGTTATCTTTTCCGGTTTTAGAAAGGCCAGAAAACTTCTGCCATTTCTTTGGCATCTTGGTTGAAATCTTTAATTCATCTTGCCTATGTTGAGTCGGGTAAGACTCCACCTCATAGGATTACAGCTCATTCTACTAGGTCAGTTTCTACTTCCTGGGCGTTTAGGAATGAAGCTTCGGTTGATCAGATTTGCAAAGCGGCAACTTGGTCCTCTTTGCATACTTTTACCAAATTCTACCATTTTGTTGTATTTTCTTCTTCTGAAGCAGTTTTTGGTAGAAAAGTACTTCAGGCAGCGGTTTCAGTTTGAATCTTCTGCTTATGTTTTTCATTAAACTTTATTTTGGGTGTGGATTATTTTCAGCAGGAATTGGCTGTCTTTATTTTATCCCTCCCTCTCTAGTGACTCTTGTGTGGAAAGATCCACATCTTGGGTAGTCATTATCCCATACGTCACTAGCTCATGGACTCTTGCTAATTACATGAAAGAAAACATAATTTATGTAAGAACTTACCTGATAAATTCATTTCTTTCATATTAGCAAGAGTCCATGAGGCCCGCCCTTTTTTGTGGTGGTTATGATTTTTTTGTATAAAGCACAATTATTCCAATTCCTTATTTTATATGCTTTCGCACTTTTTTCTTATCACCCCACTTCTTGGCTATTCGTTAAACTGAATTGTGGATGTGGTGAGGGGTGTATTTATAGGCATTTTAAGGTTTGGGAAACTTTGCCCCTCCTGGTAGGAATGTATATCCCATACGTCACTAGCTCATGGACTCTTGCTAATATGAAAGAAATGAATTTATCAGGTAAGTTCTTACATAAATTATGTTTTTTGCTGTGTATTTGTCAGTTATTCAATTTTACTGAATTTAGTGGTCCTTAACCCCTTGAGTGCTAACGACGGCTCTGAGCCATCCCAGAGTTTCCCACTCTGGTGCTAACGACGGCTCAGAGCCATCGCTAGCACTCTCCCATCTTGAGGGAGATCTGGGGGCTCCCACCCGCTCCTACCCCGGCGATCGGGCCTGCATAGTGACAGGCATCGTCGGGGCTTCACGTTTTGCGCGGTGACGTCACTGTGCAACTTTAATAAAACTTTACAATACAAAGTATAGGGAAAGGGGGAATGCTGCTTAGACGCCTGTATCTCAGGCATCTAAGCAACTACAGACCCCCAAGACCCACAGTTGGAAAGGTAACCCCTTAACTTTCCAATGGTGTAAGTCTTGGGGATCTGGAAAAAAAAATACAAAAGTAAAAAAAAAATGTTTTCAAAAAATAAACATTTAAAAAAAAAAAAAAAAATCACCTTAGCACCCAGGTGGGAAAGTGCTTAGCTCTTAAAGGGTTAAATTGAAATAAAAATTAAAAAAAATACAAGAATGATATAAAAAAATTGACACAATACAAAATAATGAAACCGTTAAGCTTTTACTCTCCATAAGTGTTTCTATACAAATGCTATGGGGAACAATATTCCTGGTTAGAATGCACGTTGGTGTTCTAATTGGATCAGAGCATTACCTTTCCGATTTCCTTACTACAAATAAAGCTTATCCTGCATTTGACCAACGCAGTTAATTGACGTTTGTGAAGAGGAGGAGCATTATGTAGCTAAATTATATCTATAGCAGCTATATCCGAAAGGTTTTTGGTTCATTTTAAAATGTTGGCACCAAAACAGCACTAATCTATATCCTACATTTAAAATCTTATCGGGTTTCAAATATCTCATAAGGGATAATCTAGTCAAAAATAAATTTTCATGATTCAGATAGGGCATACAGTTTTAAACAGCTTTCCAATTTACTTTTATCATCAAATTTGCTTTGTTCTTTTGGTATTCTTTGTTGAAAACTAAACCTAGGTAGGCTCATATGCAATTTCTAAGCCCTTAAAGGCCGCCTCTTATCTCAGTGGATTTCCAAAGCTAGACAGCGCTAGTTCATGTGTGTCATATAGATAACATTGTGCTCACTCTTGTGGAGTTATTTATAAGTCAGCACTGACTGGCTAAAATGCAAGTCTGTCAAATAAACTGAAAAAAGGGGGTAGTCTGCAGAGGCTTAGATACAAAGTAAGTTACAGAGGTAAAAGTGTATTGATATAACAGTGTTGGTTATAAAAAACGGGGCAATGGGTAATAAAGGGATTAGCTATTTTTTTAAACAATAAAAATTCTGGAGTAGACTGTCCCTTTAAGATATTGGTATTTGGTGCAGGTTTTGGTAATGAGGCCTTTTTAACAGCACCAGGAGCACCCTTAAATCTCAAAAGATCCAGTTGCCCTTAATTTGCAACATCGCATCTTTTTATGTAAGTTTATGTTGTGCAATCATTTTGTCCCTGTCTGCCTGCACTGTCTTGTTTTTTATTATTATTGCACCCTCTGTATAGCACTGCACATATTCTTTCGGTGCATTACAAAGAGAATAATCATAATATGTCCAGCGCTGTAGGAAGAACAAGGAGAGAGGTAAATGAGGAATAAAGGGTATTAAAAATATATATAAATACAAAGGTAGGAATGGGTAATAGATTCTGAAATTCACCACTAATAATAATACCCCTGCACATATGGTATTGAGATTTGTGATCAACTTTTTACAACCCTGCTCTGGTGGCTACTCAGACCTCGTAATTATACTCAGACCTGGTGACCATACTGAGACCTGGTCACCATACTCAGAACTGGTGGCCATACTCAGACCTTGTAACCATACTGAGTGCTGGTGACAATAGTGAGACCTGGTGACCATACCCAGATGTAATGATCATACGGAGACCTAAGTTAGTGACCATACTCAGACCTAATGACCATACTCAGACCTGGTGACCATACTGAGACTTTGTAACCATACTCAGACCTGGTGACTATACTTAAACCTTGTAACCATACTCAGACCTGGTGACCATACTCAGTCCTAATGACCATACTCAGACCTGGTGACCATACTGAGACCTTGTAATCATACTGAAACCTGGTGACCATACTCAGTCCTAATGACCATGCTCAGACCTTGTAACCATACTCAGACCTGGTGACCATACTCAGACCTAATGACCATACTCAGACCTGGTGACCATACTGAGACCTTGTAACCATACTCAGACCTGGTGTGTAACCATACTCAGTCCTAATGACCATACTGAGACCTGGTGACCATACTCAGTCCTAATGACCATACTGAGACCTGGTGACTATACTGAGACATTGTAACCATACTCAGACATGGTGACCATACACAGACTTGGTGACCATAGTGAGAACTGGTGACCATAGTCAGTCCTAATGACCATACTCAGACCTTGTAACCATACTCAGACCTGGTGACCATACTCAGACCTAATGACCATACTCAGACCTTGTAACCATACTCAGACCTGGTGACCATACTTAGACCTAATGACCATACTCAGATCTGGGGTCCATACTGAAACCTTGTAAACATACTGATACCTGGTGACCATACTCAGTCCTAATGACCATACTCAGACCTTGTAACCATACTCAGTCCTAATGACCATAATCAGACCTGGTGACCATACTGAGACCGTGTAACCATACTTAGACCTGGTGACCATACTCAGACCTAATGACCATACTCAGACCTGGTGACCATACTCAGACCTGGTGACCACACTGTAACCCAAGTCCAAATACTAGAATATTTTATTTATGTTCTATTGCTTAAGCAGAACCATGTGTTTAACCCCCACAAATGAGTACAACATATAGCTAAATCAGCTCCAGACTGATCATACGGTGCTGGCCTAGTGTCTTTAGTACTCTATGGCAGCAGTGTTTTGCAACATTATTTTTAGCTTTGTTATACAATGTTGCAAAACACTGCTGTCATAGAGTACTAAAGACACGTGCACACTCCTGAGCTCTTATGAGCCTGCCTGGTTTTACTCTTCAATAAAAGATACCAAGAGAACAAAGCAAACTTGATAACAGAAGTAAATGGTAAAGTTGTCTAAAATTGCATGCTCTATCTGAATCATGAAACTTTAATTGTGACTTTAGTGTCCCTTTAAGAAAGAACACTTTTTAATGACTGTCTAATTTGGTGCAAGGTAGGGATTATTAATCACATTTCTTTTGTTCATGTTCTTCCAATGTTACCACGGTGTCCTTTTAAAAATTGCAGGTATATTTGCAGTGTCATTCAGTACAAACAGATTAGCAGAGTCACTAGGAAAATGTTGCAACTTCAATAACCGCCTAACAATCTTGCGTTACAAGCCTGATCTTTACTAACACCACATAATTTGCAAACTACGACACTTCCAACCCCCTCTTCATACAAATGGACTAGTTTGCAAGCACATTTTGTGTCCAATAGAAAGAAGCCCTATGTAATTAAGAGTTACAAGCTGTGCGTTGTCATGTTATTAATATAGGGTTTTAGCACCCTCTTTGGGTCATACTGTGCTATTACAAATGATTAATAAATCAGTGCTAACAGTGGACTTAAACAAAATTTAATGCTTCTCTAGGTAACAATATATTAATAATTTGTAAGGTCTGTTTCTTGTTAAAAAGGAATAACCACCAGGATTAATTATGTACTCTAGAAACTGGCAATAAGGAGAAACACACATACTTATACTTTATTAGTAGAGACAAAGAAGTGATACTTCAGCAGATTATTATGCTGCTTAAAGGGACAGTTTACTCAAAAATCGTCTCCCCTTTCATTTGTTACCAATGATCCACTTTACCTGCTGGAGTATATTGTAATTGTTTACCTGTATTTCCATTAACCTTATATTAGCATTTGAATTAGTTTATTTAGTCTGTGGTTTTCCCCACCTATCCTGAAAGTTTTTGGCCTCAAGACCAAGCTGTATTAACACATCCAGTAGAAGAAATTACACTCCTGTTGTGTTAAAGAAGAGATAAGGTAATAAAATGTTAATTTTCCATTGTTCTATCCAAGTATTGGTGATTGGTTTATGGACAGATATAAGATAAAGAAGCAGGTATATGTACACAATGTGATAAAGTAATGAGATCTGATTATACCTACAAGCTCAAACCATTTTATTAGGTTGTGGCTTCAAAACACAAAATCAGCTAATTCATATACACAAATAAGCCTTAAAATGCAAATCTCATACATTTTATACTCAGCAGCTGGTGAAAAAAGTAATTGAAAACACATTAAGGGAAACATTTTTTTATAGTATACTGTCCCCTTCAAGTACTATAAGATACAGTAGCATTGCATTATCAACATAGGCATAATCAAAAACAATGCAATAGCACTTACTTCAAATGAGCGGTAGATCTTTTTCTGAAAAAAGTCAAAATGTCTTTCCGTTTCCCTGCGCCCAGTATCATGTGACAGCCATCAGCAAATCACAGACTCGTGTATGTATCTAAAAATGACTATTGTAGCCATAATCAACACATGCGTAATCAGACAGACACCAGGATATTTTGCATTTATTATGGTTGCAATAGTTATTTTTTTAATGCCCTATTGAAGCCTTTTTAAGGTGTTTAAAGGGACATGAAACCCAATTTATTTTTCCTCCCTGATTCAGATAGCACATGCAATTTTAAAAAACTTTCCAATATATTTCCATTATCTCAATTTATTTTGCTCTTTTTGTATCATTTGTTGAAAATAATACGTAGGTAGGTTCAGGTTCAGAAGCTGCTAATTGGTGGCTGCACAACTTCAAGCTGTGTATTGCTGCTCCTTCAACAAAGGATATGAAGAGAATTAAGCAAATTAGATCAAATAAATAAACAGAAAAGTTGTTTAAAATTGTATTTTTCTATTTGAATCATGAAAGAAACATTTTAGGTTTCATGTCCCTTTAAGCACAAGAGAATAGATAGTAGCCACTCATATAACATACTTGTGGCAGAAGGTTTTACTGCTTCATTCTCTTGTTATCCTTTGCTAAAAGGTTTATCTAGGAAAGCTCAGGAGCAGCAAAGGATTTAGATTCTAACTGCTGATTGGTGGCTGCATATATATACCGATTGTCATTGGCTCACCCTTTTGTTCAGTTAGAAACCAGTAGTGCATTACTGCTCCTTCAACAAATGATACCAAGAGAATGAAACAGATTAGATAATAGAAGTAAATGGGAAAGTTGTTGAAAATCGTATGTTCTACCTAAATCATGAAAGAAAAATTTTGGGTTTCATGTCCCTTTAAAGGGACACTGAACCCACTTTTTTCTTTTGTGATTCAGATAGAGCATGACATTTTAAGCAACTTTCTAATTTACTCCAATTATAACATGTTCTTCATTCTCTTGGTATCTTTATTTGAAATTCAAGAATCTAAGTTTAGATGCCGGCCCATTTTTGGTGAACAACCTGGGTTGTTCTTGCTGATTAGTGGATAAATTCATCCACCAATAAAAAAGTGCTATCCAGAGATCTGAATAAAAAAAAAGCTTAGGTGTCTTCTTATTCAAATAAAGATAGGAAGAGAATGAAGAAAATGTGATAATAGGAATAAATTAGAAAGTGGCTTAAAATTGCATGCTCTATCTGAATAATGAAAGAAAAAAATTGGGTTCAGTGTCCCTTTAAGGGGCAGCAATTATTATTATTATCAGGCATTTGTAGAGCGCCAACAGATTCCAGCAGCGCTAAGCAATGCACTACTGGGAGCTAGCTAAACACATGAGGTGAGCCAATGACAAGAGGCAAATATATGCAGCCACCAAGCAACAGCTAGCTCACAGTAGTACGTTGCTGCTCCTGAACCTATCTAGGTATGCTTTTTCAGCAAAGCATGTCAAGAGAACAAAGCAGATCAGAAGTAAATTGGAAAGTTATTTAACCATCCTCTATCCGAATAATGAAAGGAATGTTATGTCCCTTTACTGAAAGTATTATAATTAATATTTGACAACTCCTTATTGGGATGACAGTCTTCACATGTAGCACGTAACAAAGACTTTGTCTTAATGTAGCAGCTGTGGACCTTAGTCAATCTTCGCCATACAGGTTTAAATAAGTTACAGTTTCATACATATCCTTAAAGGGACACTGAACCCAATTTTTTTCTTTCGTGATTCAGATAGAGCATGCAATTTTAAGCAACTTTCTATTTTACTCCTATTATCAAATTTTTCTTCGTTCTCTTGCTATCTTTATTTGAAAAAGAAGGCATCTAAGCGTTTCTTTGTGTTCAGAACTCTGGACAGCACTTTTTTATTGGTGGATGAATTTATCCACCAATCAGCAAGAACAACCCAGGTTGTTCACCAAAAATGGGCCGGCATCTAAACTTACGTTCTTGCATTTCAAATAAAGATAGCAAGATAATGAAGAACATTTGATAATAGGAGTAAATTAGAAAGTTGCTTAAAATTGCATGCTCTATCTGAATCACGAAAGAAAACATTTGGGTTCAGTGTCCCTTTAAAATTGACCCCCACACACATAAATTTAACCCCAGTGAATATTAACCCCTACCCTCAAATATTAAACACCCATAAATAATAACTCTATACCCTTAAATATTAAACCTCCATAAATATTAACTCTGTACCCTTAAATATTAAACCTCCATAAATATTAACTCTGTAACCTTAAATATTTCCCTAAACTTATAGGAACATAAAAATGCTCTGTGGTGTTAAAGCATTTTATTATTACACTATTGTGTGTATTTAACTATTGCCTGGTTTCTATTGCTGTTGTAAACTGTGTAAGCTTAAACCAGCAGTGTAAACTAGGCCTATGTACTTGGCTCTTTCAAAAGGGTTAAATGTATACATAAACTCAGCTCTAGAGTAATGTACTATTGGGACCTATTGGAACACATCTAGTAAGCCAATAACAAGAGGCATATTTGTGTAGGCACCAATCATCAGCTATCTAGGTATGCTTTTTAACAAAGGATACCAAGAGAACAAAGCACATTTGAGAAAATAAGTACATTTAAAAGTCTCTCAAAATTGCATCCTCTATCTGAATCCTGAAAGTTTAATTTGGACTTTTATGTCCTTTCAATCCATACCTCTAACTATAACCCCCCTTCCCCTTTTTAATCAATTCCCCCACCACAAAGAGATATTCCAATTTGAATTCCCCAATGGCAAACCCAGTCCATAAAAAGACCAGCATCAAATGTAATCCTGAATGTTCTAATATTCTTCCTATGTATTATAGTTACTTATGTATAATACCTGTGTTTTTGGGATTAATGCCGAATAAATTTGTACAAAACACATTTACGATTTAACAATAAGTCTTATTATCAGTACTGGTTGTAGGTTAATTGAGAAATCATACAGACTGGGTCAGCAAGCAGAGCACAATCACTAGGGCAGGGTACATTATCTTTTGCACTAACTTGTGCCCAGAATAACACACACTCTGGTATTACGAATGGGTATTGTTATTTTAAACAAAGCATTTTAACCCATCTGAAACTTGTTTAGTGTGCTGATAGTGATACCTTAAATCTATTCTATATGAATAATTTTGCTCTTGGTTTTTTAATATCATTGTTCATTTGATTAACCCCTCCTGGAACATCAACTCTGTTACAAATTTTTGTTTCATCAGCAAACAAGAGAGCCATTGACACACTCATTAACATTAAGCTTGCAAGTTAATTTGTGCGCAATCCAAAATGCCACTCTAAAATTAAGAGCTTTTTGAGACCCAAAGAAAACCATTATTATTATTATTATTATTATTATTATTAATACAGGTATGAATCCCCAAATCCAGAATTCCAAAATCCAAACTTTTTTTTTTTTTTTTTTTTTTTAATTATCAAAAATAACTTCTTTTTTTTTCCGCATGTAAGTCACAATCTTTTCTTTGGTTGATTTTTGTATTCTAAAATGCAAATAATAGTCTCTATTTATCTAAAACAACAAATATTACCTTTATGATTACAGTACTGTACTATCTTTCTGATGGTACTACGTATACACAAGCATTAGATTGATATAAAACTACCTTTAAGTTAAATGTATAAGCTGTATTATGACATGTAAATGTTGCCTAAATGACATAAGATCTTCTTGATTACGCTTGGTTCCATTCCCTCTCTAAACTGTCCCATTTTACAAATGCAACTTATACAAATATTCCAAAATCCAAACTATTCAGAAGTCCCAAGCAGTCTGTATTAAAGGGACACTGAACCCAATGTTTTTCTTTTGTGATTCAGATAGAGCATGCAATTTTAAGCAACTTTCTCATTTATTCCTATTATCAAATTTTCTACGTTCTCTTGGTATCCTTATTTGAAAAGCAAGAATGTAAGTTTAGATGCCGGCCCATTTTTGGTGAACAACCTGGGTTGTTCTTGCTGATTGATGGATATATTCACCCACCAATAAACAAGTGCAGCCCAGCATTCTGAACCAAAAAATGTCTGGCTCCTTAGCTTAGATGCCTTCTTTTTTAAATAACGATAGCAAGAGAACAAATAACAATTGATAATAGGAGTAAATTGGAAAGTTGCTTAAAATTGCATGCTCTATCTGAATCACAACAGAAAAAAATTGGGTTCAGTGTCTCTTTAAGGGTTTTTACCTGTAGTATAGCACAGAACTACATGAAGAACTTCACTACTTACGCACCATTGGCTTAGCCCTTGAGTAATATCCAACATAAATTATACTGCACGCCCCCATACAGTCGTTTATGTGGGGGGATATAGTGTGCCACTTGAGCAATAAAAAATAACTTTTACCTATAATATGAGCACAAAAACAAAAGCCCCTAATCTGCCGCTCTGGACACTACCGCCACCTACATTATATTTATGAACCCCTAATCTGCTGCCCCCAACATCGCCGACACCTACATTATATTTATTAACCCCTAATCTGCCGCCCCCAATGTCGCCGCCAATGTCGTCAACAGATGTCAACACTCAGTGGTGCTAATATTTTTGGGCTCTAACCTAGGCCGTGTTTTTTTTTTTTAATCACTTAAAAAAGTGCCTAATGGACAAACACCTGTGCTAGAGGATTTCTTTTCAATAAATTAGAATTTCCCATCTCTAGTCCTCCAAAGGTCTCCAAAGGCCAGGTTAGTGTAAGGGGTTTAATCAGTGACCTATTCAGTTTCATTGAAACTTTAGGGACACTGTAGTCAGAAAATACAATTATCTATATCCAGCCATGTTGGATTATTCAGGGTTATTGGAAGATTACAATATTGTATTTTCCATTTTTTGATCCACCCTCTTACTAACATTCACTTTACCTAGTTATCTACAATACGGCCTATTTGTCTTTTGTAAAACTAGGGGCCGATCTTTTTATGCCCCGTATTGAGCCAAATACATAAGACCGCTGCTCCTTAACTTGTCCGCCACCTCTGAGGCGGCGAACAGCAATCCGCCCGATCACATACGATCGGGTTGATTGACACCCCCTGCTAGCGGCCGAATCTGCAGGGGGCAACATTGCGCAAGCATTTCTAGTGAAATGCGTGTGCATTGATAATTGCCGACAGCATATGCTGTCGGCATTTATAGATGTGCCACAGACGTGATCGCTACAGCAGATCATGTGCGTCCGCACATTGTTAAATCGGCCCCTAGGCCTTTAGACACAGCTCTTTTAAAAGGGCAGTAAACCTACAAAATAATATTATATAATTCTGCACATAGTGCAGAATTATATAGCATTATCTTAGCGCAAACTTTATGCAACATAATATTGCAGCTAAAATTTGATTATAAAAGAGGATTTTTCAGACCGCCGCTCTTGCTCTACTGAGCGGGTCTGGATTTCCCCCTGAGCGCATCTGGGCAGCTATCTAGTAACAGCCCGGCCCGATCGTGCCATTAAACTCAATGTAGCTCGCTCCTGCTCTGTCTGATAGCGGGAGCGAGCTGCATTGAGTTTAATGGCGCGATCGGGCCGGCTGTTACTAGACAGCTGCCCAGATGCGCTCAGGGGGAAATCCAGACCCGCTCAGTAGAGTAAGAGCGGCTGTCTGAAAAATCCTCTTTTATAATCAAATTTTAGCTGCAATATTATGTTGCATAAAGTTTGCGCTAACATAATGTTATGTGCAGAATTATATAACATTATTTTGTAGGTTTACTACCCCTTTAATATTGCCTGAATTCCTTAGCTTTAGTATTGTCCTATAAAAATGATGTCACCTACCTGCCGTTCTCTGTAAGGTTAAGATGGTGCTTGATATCCAGAAGGACCTCTTTAAGGAAGACCAAGCGTTTCTCCTCCAGCTGCTGGCACTGCTCAAAAACAAGGTCCATACTCTCCATGTACTGAGGAGTGGACTTCTGGATATCATCGAGTATCTTCTCATAGCGTTCCTGGGCCTGCAATGGCATGGAAACAAAAGACAGAAGACAAGTAAGAAAAGCAGCAATCCTAATAATATGTAACTTTCAAGGAGGTTTTAAGCAAAAGATCCCTTCCCAAATTCACTAATGGGTAATTTAGAATTTGCGTGCCAGCTAATCTCATCAACATTTTGTTAATTTGTTATTCTTAAAGGGATATGAAACTCAACATTTTTCTTTCATGATTCAGATAAAACATGCAATTTTAAACAACTTTCAAATTTACTTCTATTATCAATTTTTCTTCATTCTCTTGGTATCTTTTTTTGAAAAGCAGGGACGTAAGCTTAAGAGCCGGCCCATTTTTGTCGCACTATATGGCAGCAGTTTTGCAAGAATGTTATCCATTTGCAAGAACCCTAGATGGCATCATTATTTCCTGCCATGCTGTGCTCCAGGTGCCTACCTAGGTATCTCTTCAACAAAGAATATCATGGGAACAAAGCAAATTTGATAATAGAAGTAAATTGGAAACTTGTTTAAAATGAAATACCCTTCTGAATCACAAAAGAGCATTTTTGAGTTTCATATCCCTTTAAAAACCAACTTCAATATTTAAATTGTGTTCCCTTTGGAAGACTCCAGTCTTGCTAGCCTCTTCCATCTTCAAAGGGACAGTAAACACCTTAAGATTTTAATAAAGTGTTTAGTTATGCACAGTAAAACTTTATTTATTTTCATGTAATTTAGCTCAGAAAATTGAGAATTTTATTTTTCTCAGAACTGGAAATGCACAGCAGACATATTAAGGCTAACCCTGCTACATAACGGTTACTAATTGGCTTTAAGTGCCAAATAATTCACCTTATACTAACATTATAACATTGGCTAGCCTTGTTGCCTGCAGACTCAAGCCTATATCGTCTACTCTAAATAACATAAAAAGGTGGGTGGAGTAGTTTGGCTATTGAAAAACAACTGCAGAAGAGTTTATTTGTTTTAAAAATGTTTACACTTGAATTATGTGCTATTGTATTTGAACACAACAGAAATTGTCTGTAATTATAAGGTGTTTACTGCCCTTTTAATTAAAGGGACAGTCTAGTCAAAATCAAACGTTCATGATTCAGATAGGGCATGTAATTTTAAACAACTTTGCAAATTACTTTTATCATTAAATTTGCTTTGTTTGCTTGGTATTCTTTGTTGAAAGCTAAACCTAGGTAGGATCATATATTCATTTCTAAGCCCTTAAAAGCCCCCTCTAACCTCAGTTTTTCACAGCTAGACAGCTAGACAGCGCTAGTTCACGTGTGCCATATAGGTAACATTGTGCTCACGCCCATGGAGTTATTTATGAGTCAGCACTAATTGGCGAAAAGTCTGTCAAAATAATTGAAATAAGGGATCAGTCTGCAGAGGCTTAGATACAAGGTAATCACAGAGGTTAAAAGTGTATTAATATAACTGTGTTAGTTATGTAAAACTAGGGAATCCTATAATATAAAAGGCCAAGTGTGTTTGTCTGAAGCTGTCATGCGCAGTAGAGACAGCACGAGGACAAACACACCTGGCCTTAGAGTCCCTACCTGATCTGCGGTGCGGGCAGAAGTGGGCGTGACCAACATGAAGGGGCAGGGCCAGGTATGAAGGGGGAGGGGCCGGTGCGGTCACGCACGCAAGATAGAGGGGAGAGAGATAGAGAGGGGGGAGAGATAGAAAGAGGGGGAGAGATAGAAAGAGGGGGAGAGAACAAAAGAGATAGGAAAGAGCTAAAGATAGGATAAGAGAGGGGAAAGAGCAAGAGAGAGAGCAAAACAGAGGGGAAGAGAGAGAGAGCAAAAGAGAGGGGGAGAGAGAGAGCGCAAAAGAAAGGGGGAGAGAGAGAGAGTGCAAAAGAGAGGGGGAGAGAGAGAGCTCAAAAGAGAGGGGGAGAGAGAGAGAGCGCAAAAGAGAGGGGGGAGAGATAGAGCAAAAGAGAGGGGGAGGGAGAGAGCGCAAGGGGTGGGACCACTGTACTGCAAAAAATGGCCCGTGTGAACGGGCTTTACTTTAGGACTAGTGGGTAATAAAGGGATTATCTATCATTTTGAAAATTAAACATTGTCAAGTAGACTGTCCCTTTAATCTAAGCCTCTAAATTTACAGAGGTAGACGTGATGCACTTCTTTCAAGCAATAAGCGCAAATCTCAAATGTTTTAAAAAGAATCTTCTGACTAAAGCAAATGGGTTACCAGAATCTATCATCACTCCAGATGATCCAACTATAAAATGTTACTCAGTGCAGCACGAGAACGTTTCAATGGTGATTAGTATTGGATTTTTGTTTGTTTCTGAGCAAATAAAAATGAGCAAATAATGGAAAAAAAACCTTTTTTAGTAAAACAGCTAACTGTAACATTCCCATATTTATCTGTATATAGTTCATAATGCTGCTAAATAACTACCTGATACCTTATTTATTATCATATTGAAATAGCAATAAAATGGCTGATTGACAAATTGTTATCTGAGATTTTTTGACTTATTATGATGCAAATTCTTCCAGTTAGCATCTCAAATCACAGTTTTACCTCAGTAAGACAAAGGGAAAAAAATACTCTGGAACTTCTTCTTGTCTTTCAATCATATCCCACTTTCTGCTCATTATTTTTGCATGTTAACAGCCACTATTTTAACAAAACACACACAGATAAGGTCTTTACCAGGGTCCTTCAAACTTTTCCCCCCAAGACCCAGTGCCATGAAACCACATACCTTAGAACCCTATTTTTATACTTGGTCTGAAAATTTCTTAAGAAATAAACAACATGATAGCTGCAATGTTTGGCAAAGACTAAAATATGTGCATGCTTTATTCCTGATTGTAGTCAAATTGAAAGCGTTGTAAAACATAATAACACACACACTCTCATACAACACACACAAACACACTCTCATACAACACACACACAATCATACAACACAAACAAACACACTCTCATACAACACACACAGTCATATAACACACACAAACACACTCTCATACAACACACACACAATCATACAACACACACAAACACACTCTCATACAACACACACAGTCATATAACACACACAATCATACAACACAAACACACTCTCATACAACACACACAGTCATATAACACACACAAACACACTCTAATACAACACACACACAATCATACAACACAAACACACTCTCATACAACACACATAGTCATATAACACACACAAACACACTATCATACAACACACACACAATCATACAACACACACAAACATACTCTCATATAACACACACAGTCATATAACACACACAAACACACTCTCATGCAACACACACACAATCATACAACACACACAAACACACTCTCATACAACACACACAGTCATATAACACACACAAACACACTCTCATACAACACACACACAATCTTACAACACACACAAACACACTCTCATACAACACACACAGTCATATAACACACACAAACACTCTCTCATACAACACACACAATCATACAACACACACAAACACACTTTCATACAACACACACACAATCATACAACACAAACAAACACACTCTCATACAACACACACAGTCATATAACACACACAAACACACTCTCATACAACACACACACAATCATACAACACACACAAACATACTCTCATACAACACACACACAATCATATAACACACACAAACACACTCTCATACAACACACACACAGTCATATAACACACACAAACACACTTTCATACAACACATACACACAATCATACAACACACACAAACATACTCTCATATAACACACACACAATCATACAACACACACAAACATACTCTAATACAACACACACACAGTCATACAACACACACAAACACACTCTCATACAACACAATGCAACAAAATGGATGATTGACAAATTGTTATCTGAGATTTTTTGACTTATGATGCAAATTCTTCCAGTTAGCATCTCAAATCACAGTTTTACCTCAGTAAGACAAAGGAAAAAACATACTCTGGAACTTCTTCTTGTCTTTTAATCATATCCCACTTTCTGCTCATTATTTTAGCATGTTAACAGCCACTATTTTAACAAAACACACACAGATAAGGTCTTTACCAGGGTCCTTCAAACTTTTCCCCCCAAGACCCAGTGCCATGAAACCACATACCTTAGAACCCTATTTTTATACTTGGTCTGAAAATTTCTTAAGAAATAAACAACATGATAGCTGCAATGTTTGGCAAAGACTAAAAAATGTGCATGCTTTATTCCTGATTGTAGTCAAATTGAAAGCGTTGTAAAACATAATAACACACACACTCTCATACAACACACACAAACACACTCTCATACAACACACACACAATCATACAACACAAACAAACACACTCTCATACAACACACACAGTCATATAACACACACAAACACACTCTCATACAACATACACACAATCATACAACACACACAAACACACTCTCATACAACACACACAGTCATATAACACACACAATCATACAACACAAACACACTCTCATACAACACACACAGTCATATAACACACACAAACACACTCTCATACAACACACATACAATCATACAACACACACAAACACACTCTAATACAACACACACACAATCATACAACACAAACACACTCTCATACAACACACACAGTCATATAACACAAACACACTATCATACAACACACACACAATCATACAACACACACAAACATACTCTCATATAACACACACAGTCATATAACACACACAAACACACTCTCATGCAACACACACACAATCATACAACACACACAAACACACTCTCATACAACACACACAGTCATATAACACACACAAACACACTTTCATACAACACACACACAATCTTACAACACACACAAACACACTCTCATACAACACACACAGTCATATAACACACACAAACACTCTCTCATACAACACACACAATCATACAACACACACAAACACACTTTCATACAACACACACACAATCATACAACACAAACAAACATACTCTCATACAACACACACAGTCATATAACACACACAAACACACTCTCATACAACACACACACAGTCATATAACACACACAAACACACTCTCATACAACACACACACAATCATACAACACACACAAACATACTCTCATACAACACACACACAATCATATAACACACACAAACACACTCTCATACAACACACACACAGTCATATAACACACACAAACACACTCTCATACAACACACACAGTCATATAACACACACAAACACACTCTCATACAACACACACACAATCATACAACACACACAAACATACTCTCATATAACACACACAATCATACAACACACACAAACATACTCTAATACAACACACACACAGTCATACAACACACACAAACACACTCTCATACAACACAATGCAACAAAATGGCTGATTGACAAATTGTTATCTGAGATTTTTTGACTTATGATGCAAATTCTTCCAGTTAGCATCTCAAATCACAGTTTTACCTCAGTAAGACAAAGGAAAAAACATACTCTGGAACTTCTTCTTGTCTTTTAATCATATCCCACTTTCTGCTCATTATTTTTGCATGTTAACAGCCACTATTTTAACAAAACACACACAGATAAGGTCTTTACCAGGGTCCTTCAAACTTTCCCCCCCAAGACCCAGTGCCATGAAACCACATACCTTAGAACCCTATTTTTATACTTGGTCTGAAAATTTCTTAAGAAATAAACAACATGATAACTGCAATTTTTGGCAAAGACTAAAATATGTGCATGCTTTATTCCTGATTGTAGTCAAATTTGAAAGCGTTGTAAAATGTAATAACACACACACTCTCATACAACACACACAAACACACTCTCATACAACACACACACAATCATACAACACAAACAAACACACTCTCATACAACACACACAGTCATATAACACACACAAACACACTCTCATACAACACCCACACAATCATACAACACACACAAACACACTCTAATACAACACACACACAATCATACAACACAAACACACTCTCATACAACACACACAGTCATATAACACACAAAAACACACTCTCATACAACACACACACAATCATACAACACAAACAAACACACTCTCATACAACACACACAGTCATATAACACACACAAACACACTCTCATACAACACACACACAATCATACAACACACACAAACACTCATACAACACACACAGTCATATAACACACACAATCATACAACACAAACACACTCTCATACAACACACACAGTCATATAACACACACAAACACACTCTCATAAAACACACACACAATCATACAACACACACAAACACACTCTCATACAACACACACAGTCATATAACACACACAAACACACTCTCATACAACACACACACAATCATACAACACACACAAACATACTCTCATACAACACACACACAATCATATAACACACACAAACACACTCTCATACAACACACACACAGTCATATAACACACACAAACACACTCTCATACAACACACACACAGTCATATAACACACACAAACACACTCTCATACAACACACACACAATCATACAACACACACAAACATACTCTCATATAACACACACACAATCATACAACACACACAAACATACTCTAATACAACACACACACAGTCATACAACACACACAAACACACTCTCATACAACACAATGCAACAAAATGGCTGATTGACAAATTGTTATCTGAGATTTTTTGACTTATGATGCAAATTCTTCCAGTTAGCATCTCAAATCACAGTTTTACCTCAGTAAGACAAAGGAAAAAACATACTCTGGAACTTCTTCTTGTCTTTTAATCATATCCCACTTTCTGCTCATTATTTTTGCATGTTAACAGCCACTATTTTAACAAAACACACACAGATAAGGTCTTTACCAGGGTCCTTCAAACTTTCCCCCCCAAGACCCAGTGCCATGAAACCACATACCTTAGAACCCTATTTTTATACTTGGTCTGAAAATTTCTTAAGAAATAAACAACATGATAACTGCAATTTTTGGCAAAGACTAAAATATGTGCATGCTTTATTCCTGATTGTAGTCAAATTTGAAAGCGTTGTAAAATGTAATAACACACACACTCTCATACAACACACACAAACACACTCTCATACAACACACACACAATCATACAACACAAACAAACACACTCTCATACAACACACACAGTCATATAACACACACAAACACACTCTCATACAACACCCACACAATCATACAACACACACAAACACACTCTAATACAACACACACACAATCATACAACACAAACACACTCTCATACAACACACACAGTCATATAACACACAAAAACACACTCTCATACAACACACACACAATCATACAACACAAACACACTCTCATACAACACACACAGTCATATAACACACACAAACACACTCTCATACAACACACACACAATCATACAACACACACAAACACTCATACAACACACACAGTCATATAACACACACAATTATACAACACAAACACACTCTCATACAACACACACAGTCATATAACACACACAAACACACTCTCATACAACACACACACATTCATACAACACACACAAACACACTCTCATACAACACACACAGTCATATAACACACACAAACACACTCTCATACAACACACACACAATCATACAACACACACAAACACACTCTCATACAACACACACAGTCATATAACACACACAAACACTCTCTCATACAACACACACAATCATACAACACACACAAACACACTTTCATACAACACACACACAATCATACAACACAAACACACTCTCATAAAACACACACAATCATACAACATAAACAAACACACTCTCATAAAACACACATTTCCATGGAACACACATACCACACACACTCTCATAAAAACACATTTCCATGGAACACACATACCACACACACTCTCATACAATACACACTTACCCGATACACTCTCTTACAACACACACTTTCATATAACACACACTCTCTCATACAACACACACACACTTTCATATTACACGCATACCACACACACACTCATAAAACACACACACACTCTTATACACAACACACGCACAGCACACACACAATCTCATACAATACATCACACACACTTCTACAACACACACACAAGTCGCGACCCAGTACACATGGTGTTGTGACCCAGTAATGGGCCCCGACCCGTGGTTTGAAGAACCCTGATCTATACATTTCATTAGAACGGCCTACGATAAACCACATATTTTAAGAACATTTACTTAAAGGGAAATTTTCTTTTGTGATTCAGATAGAACATACACTACACAACTTTCTAATTTACTTCTATTATCACATTTTCTTTGTTCTCATGGTATCTTTTGTTGAAAATCAGGTATGTAAGCTCGGGCGCGTGCATGTATATCGGAGCAGTTTTGCAGGTATGTTATCCATTTGCAAGAGCACTAGATGGCAGCACTATTTCCTGCATGTATAGCTCCAGACACCAACTAGGTATCTCTTCAACAAAGAATACCATTGGAACAAAGCAAATTTGATAGAAGTATGCTCTGTCCGAATCACCAAATAAACTTTTTTGGGTTTAATATCCCTACACAAACAGCAAAATAAAAATGTAAGATTACAGCTAAACTCCCCTGTAACTCACATATCATATGCAACAAGAGATGAGTGACACAAGATCACTTAAAGGGATATGAAACCCAAACATTTTCTTACGTGATTGGGACACTGCATACATTTTAAATAAGCTTACAATTTACTTATATGGTCAAATTTGTTTTGTTCCCACAATATTCTTTGTTGAAAATATACCTAGGTTGGTGTCTGGAGCACTACATGGCTGCAAACGGATAACATTCTTGCAAATTGGCTGCCATATAGTTCTCCAGACACGTGCACGCTCCTGAGCTTACATACCTGCTTGTCAATAAAAGAAACCAACAAAAAGTAGAATATTTGAAAAAAAAAATTGGGCTTAATTTCCCTTTAAAGTGAATGTAAATTTATCATTATTACCTAAAGTCAAACGATAGAATGAGACTTTAGTATAAACTTATCTTCAGAGATATTTCACTAGAAACGCTATACGGATAGGAGCTGAATCTATGGTCGCCATATTCAGCAATTGATTGACAGATGACTCATCTGCAATCAACTAATCGGGGGAAAGAACGATGAGTCATCTGTCAATTAGTTGCTGAATATGGCGACTGGAGGTTCAGCTCTTGTCCGTAGAGCGTTTCTAGTGAAATATCTCTGAAGTATATACTAAAGTCTCATTCACTTTTTAACTGCTATCATTTGACTTTAGGTAATAACCTTAAATTCACATTCACTTTAACTAAATGTTTTTAAAATATGTGGTTTAATGTAGGCCGTTTTAATGAATCGCACAGACCTTATCTGTAGGTGTTTTGATAAAATAGTGGCTGTTAACATGCAAAAATAATGAGCAGAAAGTGGGAGAAGGGCAGCCTCCTAAGCTTACACCCCTGCTTTTCAACAAAAGATACCAAAAGCACAAAGAAAAAAAAGTTGCAAATGGATAACATTCCTGCAAAACTGCTGCCATATAGTAATCCAGATATGGGCCGGCTTCTGGGCTTATGTCCCTGCTTACCAACAAAAGATACCAAGAGAAAAAGAAAAATTGATAAAAGAAATCAATTAAAACAGTTGTTTAAAATCACATGCTTTGGGGTCTATTTATGATAGTGCGGACGGACATGATACGATGTAGCGTACCATGTCTGCCGCACATCGATAAATGCTGACAGCATACGCTGCTGGCATTTATCATTGCACGCTAGCAGGGGGTGTCAATCATATTCGATCGGGTTGATTTCTGTCCGCCGCCTCAGAGCAGGCGGTCAGGTTATGGAGCAGGGTCTTTAGACCTCTGCTTCATAACTTCTGCTTCCGGCGAGCCACAAAATTGACGCCTTAATCTGAATGATGAAAAAAATGTGTCATATCCCTTTAAGCTTTATCACAATGAAATATTAATCCATTCTCCACAATTTCCCCATATTTCTCAACTTTACCTTCTGCACATCTTGCTTGCACTTGTCTACTTTGTCTTGAAGTTTGCGTTGTTGGTCTGCGGTAACTGAAGCATCGGCTTTGCCAGCCGCCTCGCGGCTGCTAGCCAGCTTCTCCTCTTTGCAGGCCATATGGTACGTCTTTTTTGCAGCTTCCACCTAAATTGGAGTAATAAAACCAGTTGTAAGTCTGGAGACACTCAGATGATCTCTACACTTCAATACCCTTTCTTAAATGTCCTAATCCTTATTCACTTCTAATTCTTTTGTTTGTCTTCAATAACTGTTTGTTTAGCTAAACTATTTTCCCTTTTGTTCTATATTTGTTATGCTTTTGTTTTATCGTTCTATCCCCTTCCATGTCTCTCACCTCCTTTACTTTTTTAGCCCATGGTTTCTGGGCCTTACGAAACCCCTCCTCAGCTTCTCTTGTCTCCTTGAATCCACCCATCATTTGTTTGTGATAAGCTTCTTTCTGCCAGTTCCGCACTTTTTCAATATCTTCGGACACTAGACGGTTCCTCACATCCTGGTGCAACTCGCCCACTTTCTCTGCTTCTGTCAGTAGTGCCCCCCATGCTCGCTCCAGAGTACCATACTGTGGACCTGTGGGTCATATGCTTTTATCATTCTACACTCTATGGGCCAGATTACATACTTACACAATATCCATTAAAATATAGGTTGCGCTAGAGCGATGTCGGCTGGCTAACCCATCTCTGGTAATTCTGTTTTACCATAGACTTGTAATATCAAGTTGTGCACTTATGTTAGCGCGGTCCAGCGGTATTGCAAAAACAATTTTTACTATACTATACTCACTTATTCTGACATTGTTCATTACGCTTCTGTAATAGTGACCACTCTTTCTAATCTCTCTTACAACAATGTTGGAGATATTTTCCTTATTGTATTTCATTACATTTTTCTCTCTTACTATCAGGGATTTCGTTTGTCATTATGATGACCTATTCTGGGATAGGAAACCTGTGGCATGTATGTCTAAAGTCACATGCAAACAAATGTTACTGGCACACCACCCCTGTACAACACTACCACCATATCACCCGCCACCTGGTTTTATTTGGCTGCTATTGGTGGGACGTCTACACAGGTTCAACAAGGATTATTAAAGGCACCGCAAGTAGAAGCCAACAATAAACAGCAGCAGCAGCAGCAGCAACCTTGGAAGGAGAAGCTAGATGTAAGAAGCAGACAGTAAGGTAAGTACTCACTGAAACTAATGGAAAGTGGTCTTAGATTTAATTTTAATATACACAGACACCAACTGGTTTCTCAACAACTGGGCCGTGGCCCAGTACTGGGCTATGATGGCCCTGCTGGTGTGCCCCGACCTGACATGCTCCCCCCTGCATGCTCTGACAGGCCTACTGCTCCACGCATAAGGAATACAAGGCAGGCCTTTCAGAGTGCCATTGCACATGTGTGTGCGCACTGTGCGCAAGTAGCCGCAGTTCAGTGGTAAAACAAGGAGCAGATGGGACTGGACCTGGACACCACAAGTAAGTAACTCATACTATCCCACTTACACCAATGAAAGTATATATTTTCTTCCGCCACTGAAACCAATATATATATACCGCCGGGCCCTGGAGACATCCGGCTAACATTTACCGGGCCTTGAGAACCAATGCATTAAAAGATGCCTTTTTATCTCTAAACATATCCCCAAGCACCAATGTAACAGGGTCTTATATTCTATCATTTTAGTTTTTTAATAGAAATATAGGGCTAGATTACAAGTAGAGCGTGATTGATAGCACAGTCAGTATCTTGTGCTCGGCCTTTAATACTTTGGAAACAAAATTTATAAATGAAAAAAGGTTTTGTGGCAGAATTAAAGGAATATGGGGCAGGACTGGGAAGGGGTCAAAGGTGTATGTGTATATATGTATGTGTGAAGTGTTTTATTCTTAAAGGGACATAAAACCCAATTTCAGAAGTTGCTGATTGGTGGCTGCTCATATATGCCTCATGTCATTGGCTCTCCCAATGCATTCAGCAAGCTCCCAGTAGTGCATTAATGCTTCTTCAACAAAGGATACCAAGAGAATGAAGCAAATTGCATAACAGTAGTAAATTGGGAAGTCATTTAAAATTGCATTCTCTCTTTGAATCATGAAAGAAAAATGTTGGGTTTCATGTCCCTTTAGGTTTCATTTAAATAATATAGCACAGAACTAACTGAAGAACTCCACTCGTTGGGCGGATTTTTTGTGTTCTGTTGGCTTAGCACTTGATGCATTATCTAACATGAATTTTATTACGCTCTTCCATAAAAGTCTATTATGTAGGGGATATAACTCGCCCGTGCTATCTGGCATCCAGAACACATGCTAGACTATCACTTAAAGTGAAGGTCAATTTTGATGAATTAGTGCCCGGTTTTTAATAATCCTATTAAAAACAAGGGCACTTTAATTCATCAAAATTGACATTTCACTCGGTTTCTTCAAAAGCTTACCTTTTAATCCTGGCAGCCGCTCCAGCACTTCCTCCGCCCGTCGCAAGCCGCCTTCGCGGGTCCAAAATGATGAATCCGGCTTCCTCCAATCACGTCGTTGCATCAGGCCAAGATTCCCCCGGGGGGGAAGCCATGATTTGAGGAAGCCGGATTCGTCATTTCTGACGTCCGCAGAGGCTTTCGACGGCTGCGGGAATCGTAGCGGCTGCCAGAATAAAAAGGTACGTTTTTGAAGAAAAAGAGTGAAATGTCAATTTTGATGAATTAAAGTGCCCTTGTTTTTTTGTTTTTTTACAAAGGCTTTATTGGCGAAATGTGATAAATACAAAACATTGATGCAAGTACAGTATGTCATTCAAATTTTACATAAGTCTATACACTTGTACAGTATCACACCTAAGACATTTCGCAGTTAATAACAAATGATTCAGAACAAACAGCATAAAAAACTTCATCAGATACTATAGAATTGTATACTGACTATGTTGCATAAACATTAGACTTCAGCTGTTTAGTGATAGTCGTTATTGATTTCAGTTATAATATAGGTTTAGTGATCAATCCACAATACGTAGTCGTGGGCAGAACTATGTTCCGCGTAGGGGTAAGTAGGGGGGTAGAAAGTTAGAATGGGGTAAGGAGAGGTGGTCGTCTCAGTTTAAAGGGGAAGAGTGGAGTAAGGGGGAGAGAGAGAAAAAAAAAAAAAAAAAGGGGGGAGGGGGCCTGTTGCTACTATGGTTTACAGTGTCTACCATGAATATTTTACTAATTAATCAGAGTCCTCTACCCTCCCAGGTTAGTAACATCATTTCGTGTGTGCATAGCTTCCCAATTTTGAGATAGTGATACCTTTCAAGTCTCAGCAGGTCAGTGACTTTGTTTTTCCATTCCTGAATACTAGGGATGGTCTGCTTCTTCCAGTAAATGGGGATCAGGTTCTTTGCTCCATTGAGCATTAGTAAAAAAAGGAGGTATTTGTCTTCTCTAGTAATCTTTGGTAACTGGTGATAGAGCAGGTAACTGGGATTGGGGGGGACAATTATTTTAAGGATCCTGCTCATTTCTGCCATTATATCATTCCAGTAAGGTGTCAGCAGGGGACAGGACCACCAGATATGTAAAAGAGTGCCATTTTCCCTGCATCCTCTCCAGCATCCCCCATTCGCATGTGGGTACATGTGCTTCAATCTTTGGGGGGTCAAGTACCACCTACTCAGCAGTTTATACTGCGTTTCCTGGACCCTGGCAGATACTGAGGCTCGCCTTGTTTTGTCGAAGATTTTATTCCACTCTTTGTGCCCTATCTCCTGACCTAGTTCCTTTTGCCATGTCTCGGTATATCCTGGCAAGTAATTGTCACCACCCTGTTGTAATAACTTATATAGTTGTGAAATCAGGTGGGTAGGGTGTGAGGTCGTTGTGCATAGGGTTTCAAAATATGTTCTGTGTCTCGTCAGGTCTAGTCTCGCTTCGTGTGTGTCAAGATAGTGTTTAACCTGAGCTACAGTAAACCATGAGCTAAAGACTTTGCTGTCCCATTCAGTTAGTTCCGTCTGGGATTTCAATTTACCCTGATGGAATATGTTGTATATTGCTGAGTCTCTAAGACCATAGGTCTTGTCCGGGAGATTAGTTCTTGGTAGAAACTCCATCTCGGGATTTTCTCTGAGCGGAGTGACCGGAGAGAACGGGGTAGAGATATGAGGGGCTTTTTTAACCAATTTATCCCAAGCTGAGAGAACCTCTGCTATCATGGGGTAGAGCCGAATCATGGAAGGTCTTCCATCGCGTGTGATCCATGCAAGGGCTCCAATGTTCCCTCTCCCTAATATCATATTATCTATGCGAACCCAAGCCTTTTGCTCCGAGTTGTGGCACCACTCCACCAATCTTTGGAGGTATATTGCGGCCTGGTACACCTGTAGGTCTGGTATGCCCAGTCCGCCCCTATTCCGAGGCAGGAAAGTAGTTTTCCTATTGATTCTCGGCTTCAGATCTCTCCATATGTAGGATTCCATGGCCGATTGTATCTGGTGGATAAGATGAGAAGCTGTGGACGATGGGATGGTCTGTAGGATATAAAGCACACGTGGTATGACATTCATTTTGACCACCCCAATGCGACCCAACCAGGAGATGGTTTTATTTTTCCAGCTTGACAGGTCTTTAAGGATCTCATCTCTAATGCTTTTGTAATTCGTATCCACAATCTCCTTTATGCTTGGTGTCAGATAGATGCCAAGATATTTCATTTTGCCACATGCTATTTGTAGTGGGCATTTACCCTCCAGTGACCCGAACTCCTTGCAGGGGATTGTGACATTCATAATTTCAGATTTTGTGAGGTTCAAAAGAAAGTTCGATACCTCTCCGAAGTGTGTGAACTCATCTAGGGCTGCCACTAGGGACCCCCCTACGTCCGATATCATAAGACATCGTCGGCGTACATGGCCAGCTTATGTACAGAGTCCCCTATGGAAATTCCCTTTACTTCTGGATTTGTTTGGATTTTGCTCGCTAGGATCTCGATTGTCAATGCGAACAGGAGTGGGGAGAGGGGACAGCCCTGTCTTGTCCCATTACGAATTAAAAAGGTATTGGAGAATGTACCGTTTACCCTGACCCTCGCGTTCGGTGACGAGTATAGGGACATGATCCCATTTATAAATTTAGGGCCGAAGCCAAATTTCTCCAATGTGTGTTGCATGAACACCCAGCTGACCCGGTCAAACGCTTTCTCAGCGTCCGTAGAGACCAGGGCCAGTAGGGTTGTAGTGTTTTGGGCATAGGTTATTATTTGAAGGACCTTGAGGGTGTTATCTCTGGCTTTGCACCTCAGGACAAATCCCACTTGGTCCGCTGAGATCAGCTGTGGCAGGTGTCTATTGAGGCGATTAGCTATAATCTTTGCCAGGATCTTGATATCTGAATTCAGCAACGATATGGGGCGGTAGTTCTCTGGTCTATTATCTGGTTTACCTGGTTTGGGGATCACTGCAATGTGGGCTTCTAGCATCGAGCTAGGTAGGACCGGTGAGTCCGATAATTGGTTAAAGAGGATCAGCATTTCAGGTGCCAGGGCTTCCTTGTAAACTTTATAGTACTTGGCCCCAAATCCATCTGGACCTGGGCTTTTCCCAGATGTTAAATCCTTAATGGCTTGCTTGATTTCAAGCAGTGTGAATGGAGATTCCAAAGCCTCTGAATCTTGTACCGAGAGTTTGGGGACATCCAACCTCGCGAGATACTCAAGTATTTTTTGTGTCTCGCGTGCTTGAGGGGCGGGATCCTCCCGTATATCTACTGGTTTCTGTATGTTATATAGTGTCGCATAATAAGATCCGAAGATCTCGGCGATAGATTTACCATCTTCTTTAGTTTCCCCGTCCGGGTGGATCATACTGTGCACATAATGCTTCCTCTTTTTCCGTGCTATAGCTCTGGCCAGTAATCGTCCGGCTTTATCTCCCTGCTCCAAAAACTGTTGTCTTAAAATTAAGGCTGCCCTTTGATAGTCCACTTGAAGAAATTTCAAGAGGTCAGCTCTCGCTTGCGTCAGATTCCTAGTTAGTGTATCATCTGAGGGCGCAATCTTATGCGCACTTTCCGCTTTGTCCACCTCAAGGAGCAGACTGCGGTACTTCTCTCTTCTCACCCTGACTAGTCTGGCTTTCTGCTTAAGAAAGAGGCCTCTAATAGTACATTTATGAGCCTCCCAGATTATGGCGGGTTGGGAACCCGAGTCTTTGTGTATTTGAAAGAATTCTGTTAGTGCTATCTCTACTTCCCGTTTGAAAACCGGGCCATCCAACATGAGATCATCCAACTTCCAGATATAAGGCGTAACCGGTGTATCAGACCATGCTACTGTGCAGGTGACCGGGGCATGATCGGACCAAGTGATAGGAAATATGTTACTGTCTGTGGTGATTGTGAGTCCTGTCGCGTCTGTAAACCAGTAGTCTATTCTGGAGTATTTTCTATGGGGGTGGGAGTAGAATGTGAAGTTCTTAGAGGAGGGGTGTTGTGATCGCCAAATGTCGTGCAATGCTGCGTCTCCGAGGTGGGATGATATACGTTTGAGAGCTTTATGGGGAATGCTGGAGACACCATCAGAGGTATCTAAAGTTGGATCTAGGGAAGCGTTTAGGTCTCCCCCAGGAATAAAATGCCTGATTGTACCTCAAGCACCTTATTTAAAACCATGTGGAAGAAGACCTGCTGAGATTGATTGGGACAGTAAACATTAACTAGTGTTATGGGTCTATTGTAGATTGAGCCTATTAGGATCAGGTATCTACCCTCTGGGTCTCTATGTGCTTGTGTCAGTTTGAAAGGCAAGTCTGAACTGAAGAGAATACCCACCCCGTTTTTTTTCCGTGGGCCGGAGGCAAAGAAAGCTAAGGGGTATTGTCGATTAAACCAACGAGGTTCATGACCCTGTGCAAAATGTGTTTCTTGCAAGTAGATAATATTACCCCCCTGTCTGTGTAGGTCTCTCAACACCATAGATCGCTTGGCTGGACTATTTAGGCCCTTCACATTTATGGAGATCAGCTCCATGGGGCGGGGTACTTTTCTCGAGTGAGAGGTCGCCATTATCATAGGCAGTAGGCTAGGGGGGAGAGAAAAAAAAAAAGGGGGGGGGGGGAGAAGAGGTGGAGGAAGTGAGTAAATGAGGGGGAGGGAGGTAGAAGGTTAGTGTAGGGGTGGAGCAAAGGGAGGAAGGGGGAGGGGGAAGAAATGAATTATGTCACCCTGAGGTGAATTTGAGGATGATCCAACCTGTGTGTTACTCTCCTAATGGTGAGGGTGAGCTGTATCTTATGAAACACAAATTTAGATCAATCTAGTAAATAACAAATGTGAACAATAAACAACTAAAGCAGGGGTAGTGGTCCCTGCCGGCTTACACTATAAAAATATTTCTTTAGAATAAACATTAACAGTAACAAGTGCATCTAAAAAGTGCATTTTTACGACTTTTCCTGCGTCTCTTTAGCCATAAATTAACATTAATAACCCCTATGGGATTCAAGATAAGAATAATATTATGAAAATAAAAAAAAGAGGAAAAAGAAAAACCAATGGCCTATACTTTTAGAGAGTTCTACTAGTCACTTAACCTCTGGCGTAGTTCAGTGGTCCTGTTGCTATATTGTCAAAACCCGGGGCAGACTAGGTGTGTCTCATCTACATATCCATACGTAGGAGGTCATCTACCACAGTTGTATTTGGATCCCACATGCTATCTAATGCAGTATCGTCTATGGTTGTGGTATACTATGTCTATGGTCTTCTCATCTAATACCAATTGGTCATATGGTTAATGGACATGATCTGTATTGGGGCGTCTACTGTTTGGTAATAGGGTATTCAGTGGGGAGGTTGTAGTTGCGTCATGTTCCCTGCTGTCGGTTGTCTCCTGGATATTACATGTATCTTCCCATAATTCTCCCCTATTAGTCTATTCTCAATGGGCTGTCAGTATCAGTTGGATGTCATGTTTTAAGTCAGCCTTGTTGAGGTGTAGGAGCGGGATGACTGTTATTTTGCAGTGGAGTCTAAGGGTTATTCTGGTTTCGGTCAGTAGGGGGGTCTAACCGAGGTCAGGGTCTGAGCTGTGTGAAAGCTATATGCTACTGTCCAAACCTGTAAGGATGCATTTAAACAGTGATGATATAAAAACTATATACATTTATCCAATATTATTATCTTAAACATTTGGTAAATCAACCATATTGGTTGTCATTAATTAAGCAACAACACAGAATTCAACATCACAGGGTAATAACTTATCTGAAGCGACTCCCATTGTCCAGAATGATGATTCCCAGACCTAGTTCTGGGGCTAAAATCAGACAAGTCACTAAATTCCAATAGTGGTATGAGATTGTCCCTTGTGCTCAGTCTTGTATGTGTTGCAAGCCACTGGGTTCCCCATCAGCTGGGCCCTCTGGGACCGCAGGGGTCCTCATAGGAAGTCTTATATTAAGACCCAGTGCTTGGTTGAACGCTGGGAGATCTGCTGGTGTCTTGAGGACATGTGTGGCATTATTTTTGGTGACTATGAGGCTTGTGGGGAAGCCCCATCTGTACGGGATTCTGTTGGCTTTCAGAGCAGACGTGACGAACCTCAGGTCTCTCCTCTGTGGAGGGTAGTTGGACTCAAATCTGAGTACACCTGCAGCTCCACTCCCCTGAATACTGTTTGTTGCTTATTTCTGGCCAGTTTCAGCACTTCTTCCTTTTCCTTGAAAGAGAGTAGCTTTAAGATGATGTCCCTGGGTGGCGCCCGCCCTGGAGGTTTGGGGCACAGCGCCTTGTGTGCTCTTTCAATCTGGATCTCAGGCCCCGCCACTTCATTTCTGAGGTATGTGACAAAATCTTGGATATATTCTTGTATGTCTGGGGGTTCTATTGTTTCAGGAACTCCCCGCAGCCTGAGATTGTTCCTCCGACTGCGGTTCTCAAGATCCTCTATTCTCTCCATTAGCGTATGTACTGTGCTCTCTTGCGCCTGAAGGAAGCTGGCTTGATGTTGGAGATCAGAGCTGAGTGTTACATGTTTTTCCTCTACCTGAGTTACTCTGCGGTCCACAGCTGAGATATCTTTTTTTTAGCTCTTGGAACATAGATTTAAAGTCTCTCATGGCCTCTTTTATATCTGCTTTTGAGGAAAGAAGTTTAAGGTCCTCTTTAGTTACACAGTTCTGATGATTAGGTACTGTATCAGAGCCATGAGCCTGCGCTGTCATATCTTTATGGTGTGTCTCAGGTCTCCCTGAGGGGGCTGCTGGTTCAGTAGTAATTAAATAGCTGTCCATCATAGTAGTTTGAGAGTTTTTAGGAGGCCTGGTGTGTCTTTTACTAGACATCACATATGCACAGTTGATCTGCGTAGTATAAGGCTAATGTGGGGTGGTGGGCCTGATTACAAGATTCTTACAGTCAATTATTTCTCTGAGGGGCAGTTGTTTTGTGTTGTATTGGGGACACTTCTATTTATCATGTATTTAATGAACTCTGCAGAGAATTCCCAAAGCTCAAGGCATTAATGTTTGAGAGTTGCCTGTTACAGTTGTGTGCTATTACCCCGGAGCTTATGTTAGTATTTGTACTGTTTGCCAGGCCCGTGATAGTATCAGGGCTTTCTCCTGTAATGTGGCCTATATAGTTGCGTGGTCAGCTTATCAGGTGGTCGTGGAGGTGCTGTAAACTCTATTTCTTCAGCTCCTTTGTCAGATCACTTAGAGGGGCCTTCTAATAGGGGATCAGTTAGGGGCAAGTGTGCACACTACCTTGTTATGGATCGGCAGTAAGCAACGTTTTCCTGCGCCGCGTGTGATCTCCTCGTGGAGCCGGTGACGTGTCCCCATCCAGGTCCGCTCCTCGTTATTCCCCTGGGCCGGTATATCTCCTCTGCCCGGGATCGTTAGGCGGCTGTTCAAGGTGAGGTAAGTAAGTCTCCCCAGGCACAGCGTACCGGAAAGCTCACCTAGTGCAGGCGCTGGGCCTCGAGTTATCCGTGTCGGAGCACACTGGCTTTCTTCTGTTCAGGCCGACACCGGAACTAAAGCAGCTCCACTTGTCCTGGGTGCCACAATGATCCGCTCTGTCAGTGCGACATCTATCAACCGACCGGTAAGGCCAGCCGACAGACAGGGGTGTTTGCTTGTGATGGTAGGGTCCAAGCAGGCCTAGGCACGGCCAAGGCCTAATCCTCGGCTCCGTGGGTATTATGTGTAGGCAAATTATTTTTAAAGCATCTCAGGCCACTGCATGTCGTTTTAGACGTTCACAAATGCATTAGCCAGTGTAGCATTATAGTGTGGGTGCACTTGTTTAAGTGTATGCACGGCAGGGGCCTCAGAGCTTTTTTAGAAAGCTGCCATCTCTATCTGTGGCTAGGCTCCGCCCCCAAAGTGCCCTTGTTTTTAATAGGATTATTAAAAACCGGGCACTAATTCATCAAAATTGACCTTCACTTTAAGCAAGAAAAAAATTACTTTGGAGTCGTAATATGAGCACAAAATGGAAGTGTTGTCGATTGTGTTCATTATCGCCCCATAGCGCTTACATTTTTTTAATAATATGAAAAACAGAATTACAATTATGCCTATATCTCCTAAAAAAGTCACCTGTTTGTATAAGGTACGAGATACTATTTTTTTCCCAAAAAAATTCAGACACACATTTAAACTAAGAGATCAAATTCAGTGACACACTATGGGCCAGATTACAAGTTAAGCGCAAAAAGCCGAACTTTGAGTGCGCCTTCACGTATTCCCCCATAGAGGTCCACAGAGAAAAAAAGTGGAAAAAACTCACCCACTCTTGCGCAAACCTGATCACATATTCTCATGTGCGCTAACCCAGCATGTTCTTCACATAACAGAATATGTTCTATTTATTCATAAATAAATTCTACATATAACTGATGGTATTTTTGTGCAATATACTATATTTGTTATATATATATATATATATATATATATAGGAATATCTATTTAGAAATACTTAAAACATATTCTGCTATGTACAGAACATTGGAATGTGAAATATTTACAGTAAATACAAAGTTAAAACCTTCATTAAAATTGAATATTGCAAAAATATGTTTTTTCTACAAATGCACTTATATATATGTATATACATGTGTTGATATGTATTTATGTGTTTATATGTGTATATATGTTTGTAAATACATATATACACATATAAATACATATGTACACATATATAGACATCTATATATATATATACATATATATACATATATATACATACATACATATCCATCTTTAGACATGTATATGTATATTTCTCAATGCTAAAGCCTTTTGCCTGCTTTTTTTTCCAAACACCTGAGACCTCATATCTTTGAGCCTATATAACTTTTGTGTGCAATATTTTTTTTAAAAATATTTTTATTAGCTATTGTTATTATGAGTGTAACTGCACTTTGTAATGTATTTTTGATGTGTTTTGTGAAACGTTTTTGTTTCACGAAACAGTTAACCAGTGCTCTGAAGTCGCGGTAATCATTCTAGTGTAAATCGCGATTGAGCTCAAGCGTTTGCGTTTACTTTCAACTGAGTCCTAATGCAAGCAGTAAGCCCAACCAGTGCTAACCCCCTCGATAAACCGCTTATCTCTAATGCAAACTTTTGCGCTCCACTCTCTCTAATCTGACCCAGTGGGGCATATGTATCAAGCTCCGAATGGAGCTTGATGCCCCGTGTTTCTGGCGAGCCTGCAGGTGTCACAAAGAGCGCTGCTCCATAACCTGTCCGCCTGCTCTGAGCAGTCGAACAGACATCGCCGGAAATCAACCCGATCGAGTACAATCGGGTTGATTGATACCCCCCTGCTGGCGGCCTATTAGCCACGAGTCTGCAGGGGGCGGTGTTGCACCAGCAGCTCTTGTGAGCTGCTGGTGCAAAGCTGAATACGGCGAGTGTATTGCTCGCCGTATTCAGCGAGGTCTGGCGGACCTGATCCGCAGTGTCGGATCAGATCCGCCAGACCTTGATAAATATGCCCCCATCTCTTATCACTGTTGACAACATGAAAAATGATCCTGCATTGTTTGGAATGGGCCACTGGCTACTCTTATTTTTTGTATTTTCTAAAACTTGCAGTAGTTATTGTTATGTAGATGAGATTTTGTTAGGTAGCAAATGATCAATGAATAGAGAAAACATAGCTACAGATCTTACGCGTTTCATATAGATTCCTTTTAGAGTTGGAAACGTGTCACATATTCAAAATAAATTGTCAGTGAACATCTCTTAAACTTCTACACTCACAATGTTTAAGATACATCTAAAAGAACACAACTTTAAAGAAGTATTTCACTAACCCAATAAAGGGACATTGAAATTACCTAGTAGATCTTTAAGGTATTTAATGACCTATTCACTCACAGTGTATAAATCTACTGATTCATATTGTTTTACCTTTCTTGAACTAATAGCAAATAAACACATATGCAATTTTGGGGAACAAAACCACCTGAGTCACATTTATTAAGTCAACAAAAACATCAGGTATAACTTTTTATGAATATAAGCTTAAATGGCAGCAATCGGACCCTAATATTCTATCCATTGCCTAGATGGTTGGTGGCCCAGACAGGCTGGCAAAGAGTGGAGCCCGGCTTCAACGCCCTTGGCAGAGGCGACAATTTCTGAACTGTTCAGCCTGTCACACACCCAAGGGACAGGACCCCCAGGCCTGGAACTGGGGACGTTGCTCCCCTCTGTCAATGGCCATCACTTCCACTCTCTGCCCTCCATCTGAGCCACAATGAACCACCTAGGCGAGGTGAAATAAATCACAACTCCAAACCTTAAGGATCAGGGCCATCGATATGTTCAGCATGGTGGAACCAGGGGAGTAGAAAAAATTACCTTATGCGGAATTAACGAGATTGGATCGACTAACCCTTCTTGAGCCATTGACAATATCTAGCATCCTTATGGGAGCCGTGACCGATTGCCAACCACCAGGGACAGAGGGCAGGGAAACATCTGATCCAGACAGAAGAAGGGGGCGATAAGATGCTGACATCACCTTTTATCAAGGGTAAGTCATCTACCTCACAAGGTTGCAAATACACACATTCACACACTGCTCCTAAGGTCATTAAACCTTAGGAGCATTTCAATCAAAGAAGGCCCTACACTAGCTTTATATATGTCCCTAATTGGCCATTGCCGAGGAAGTTAGATAAGATTCAAGGCTTTTAAACCTATGGAAACCTAGGTTACAAGATGGTGTTGCAAATTTCTTTATTGAGTCGAAAACTTTACACTTTTTTCTACTATATGCAAACAATATAATCTAAAATTACATCTAAATATTATTTTTAGGCTAATATTTGCTTTGAATATATCTTTATCCCATCCCTAGTACCATTAAAACTAAAAAATACATCTTTTCTTGTGCAAAATACATGATTGACTTTAGTTTTCAGTCTATTATGAGTTTACTGTTTAGAATTTGATGAAGCTTGCATTTAGGTTAGGGTGATTGTGTGTCACCCCAAAGTCTGTTTGTTTTATGATTTTGCCACTGGGCAACTGGCCTGTACTTTGTCAGTGGATTATTTTTAATCTGGAGTTTGTCTTTCATGAATAATTCTGTGATTGATTAGTACCTTTTTCGATAAGTTGGCGCCAGCGTTTGGCCCAGTCGGTCAGCTGCTGTGAGTAGGCCTTCTCTATCTTTGAGCGATCTTGCAGGCAGCTCATTAAATCATTGCACAGACGATGACCATCATCAATGCGCTTTACTGTGCGCTTGTAATGTCCAATCTATACACATAAAAAAAAAACTTAAGTTCATCTTAAAGGGATATGAAACCTAAACATTTTATTGTGGGATTCAGAGCATACACTTTAAAAAAAGTTTCCAAATCCCTTCTATTTTTAAATTTGCTTTGTTAACATATTATTTGTTGTTGAAGAGATTAGGTGGAGATTAGAAGTTAGGTGTCTGGAACCCTACATAGCAGAAAATAGTGTTGCCATCTAGTGTTCTTGCATATGAATAACATTCTTTCAAAACTGCTGCCATATATTGCTCCAGACATGTGCACGCTCCTGAGCTTACTATCCTGCTTTTCAACAAAAGATACCAAGAGAACGAAGGACATTTGATAATAGAAGTAAATAAGAAAGTTGTTTAAAATGGAATCTGAATCATAAAAGAAAAAAGTGTTGGGTTTCATGTTCCTTTAACATATCTCACTGGTATTCAACCAATCTGCATTTGCAAAGAGAATATACTAATGCACAGTAAATTGCTTTACCAGTCAAACCCACAATAACAACTTGAAACAATGAATTTAGAAAACTTTTGTAGCAGTTCAAATTCAATGGAGAAATAAACATGCAAACAAATTAAACAATAATATAACCATTAAAAACAATGCACAAACCATTAGAATTTACAGTTTTACATTAAAAAAGAGAAAAGAACTATAATTGATATATGACACTACATAAGTCTACAAACTCACAACAAACATGTACAATGAAAGAGAACACACCTCCCAGAAGCTGTCTGTGGTGTCTTCAAGTGATGTAGTTGTCTCATCATAAGACCCAGACATGTTGTCTGTACTTCATAAACTGAAAATCAAGAAAGAATCAGAAGTTAGATTGTAACAGCTATTCCATCAAAACACCTAGCAATCCAGTGTCTTATTATCTTTGTAACCCCATGGCACACTGCTTAGCTGTCCCCTATCCTGTACATTGTTCTGAATCAATACACAAGCTTTTGGGGAGTTTTAAACCCTCAGAAGCGTTTCACTTCTGTAATTCTGCAGATAATTTTTCTTCAGATGTATAACTAATGGCTGGTGTTAGACCCTGAACTCTGAACATGAGTAAGATAAGACACACCTAACAACCACATATTTATATTGCCTAACTAATATGTGTTTTGCATACACTGATCCACATAAACGTAATTTATTACTCTTCTGCCCTTGTATACAACGCTTTCATATTACTATTTTTCTGCATAGACCTATTACCTTTATTTTGACAATATTCTTTCGCTACTCCACTGAAATGCACATTTAGAATTCCCAGAATTCTCCCTTCAGAGTCATCCTCACAAGGACTTTACTGATCAACCACATTCTATGAGTGTTATAGAATGACTCCAGGATTGTACTAACAGTTTTTCTACTCCTCTTTCAACCTAACGATTTATTTTACATTACTTAAAATGCAATAAAGCTTAAGGAAGTACAAAGGAAACAATAACACAAAAGAGTATATCTATTATCTTGAAAACACAGATGGTAGGAAGGAAGATGTAAATCAAATTGTAAATAGAGAATTCTACAACTATATATAGTATATGTATAATTAATTGTTAACACATTTTATCACATAACAGATTGCTTTTAGACATTAAGGGCTCGATTACAAGTGGAGCGGTATTTTGCGTTTTCGCTATAGCGAAAAATCCACTAGGATTTTAATTTTTACACTAGCCGGGTTGCGTATTACAAGTTGAAAGTAAACTGTTTTTTCTCCAGCAGTAACCAAAATCGCGATTAAAAAGTTGAAATTCGAAAATCGCGATTGCGTTCTCATAATCCCCTAGAGAAGTCAATGGAGAGAAAAAAGTGGAAAAAAACCCAACATCCACTCTCTCGCGCAAACACTATAGAATTTTCGCAATTGCGTTAACCCGACATGAAAATATTAATATTTCCTATTTCAATGTTCTTAACATAACAGAATATGTTCTATTTATTCATAAATACATATTTCTATACATATCTGATGTTTTTAAAACAAATATATATTTATACCTATATATATATAGATGATTGTATATAGGTATAGATATATACATATATACAGTATATAGGATCTATTTAAAAATACAAAGAACATATTCTGCTATGTGTAGAACATTGGAATGTGAAATATTTACAGTACTAAACATATCTATATACATACAAATACATCTTTAGCAATGTATATGTATGTATCTCTATGTTAAAGTACTTTGGCGGCTTTTTTTTCTCTCTAACACACGAGATCTCATATCTTTGAGCCCTTATAACTTTTTTTTGCAATATTTTTTTTGATTAATTTTTATTAGATGGTGTTATTATGAGTGTAGCTGTAGTTTGTAATGTATTTTTGATGTGTTTTGTTAACCACAGCTCTGAGATTGCGGTAAGGATTTCACTCAATTTGTAATATCAGCGCAATTAACACTGCTCGCGAAAAGACGGTATCGCTTGCGCAAAAACGTGTGAGCCTTACTTGTAATCTAGCCCTAACAGTACTGTTGTTATCATCATTTCCAATGCATTTTCAAGCAAATGTATTTGGTTTGTTATATTGGCACCCATTACAATCAATAAGAATTAATGGCCGCTCAGGTGATTTAGTTCAGGCTTCTTTCTAAGCCATTCTAATACTTTAAAAGAGTCACAACTTGAATTTGTAAAATCACTCAAAGTAGCATCTGTGGCCAGGGTAAATGTCCCAGTTTTATGGACTAATGGGGCTCCCCACTGGATACCCCCAACCCTGTCCAGAACACCACAGTGGCCGCATGCCTCATAACATTTTCCAGATTGTATCGGTGAACATGAGGCTGGGAGCTGATTCAGAAAGACTAAAACGGATAGCTACAGCAACTTAAGTGGTGCCAACATGGGACTAGATTATGAGTGGAACGTTATTTAGCACTCCCACTTGCACATTAACTAAGCTAGATGGAAGTTTTTTGTATGCATCAGGTTGTGCTCATATTACAAGTTAAAAGTAAAAAATTAGCGAAAAAGCGAAAAAACGATTTACGCAAAAAGTTTAACTTCGAATATCACAACCGCGTTAACGTATTCTCCCACCGGGGTATATTTATTAATGTGCAAGCGGACATGATACGATGTAGCGTATCATGTCTGCCGCACATCGATAAATGTCGACAGCATACGCTGTTGGCATTTATAATTGCTCCAGCAGTTCTTGTAAACTGCTGGTGCAATGCCATCCCCTGCAGATTCTCAGCCAATCGGCCGCTAGCAGGGGGTGTCAATCAATCCAATCGTATTCGATTGGGTTGATTTCTGTCCGCAGCCTCAGGGCAGGTGGACCGCTGCTTTATAACTTCCATATGGAGCTTGATAAATCAGCCCCATAGACTTCAATAGAGTGTGAAAACTGAAAAAATGTAATACCCATACACACGTGCTAACCCAATCGCGTTTATTCAAGTGCGCTAAACCAGACATGAATTATGAATATTTCACATTCCAAAGTTCTTCACATACAGAACAATGTACTTTTTATTGTAAATATATATATATATATATATATATATATATATACCATACTGTGAAATATTCTAAATAATCCTTAGAATATATATATATATATATATATATATATATATATATATATATATTAATATTACAGTATGTATAATAATTTTAAATCATTTTATTAATATTTTTAATAGTTTATATATAATAATTCAATAACGCATAATGAAGATAGAAATTCTTCATGTGCGCTAACCCAACAGCGTTAGTCCTAAATTGTAAACCCTGATGCGCAAAACCTAACTCGCGCAAAAAGTTGAACTTTGAATATCACGACCGCATTTTATATATATAACAGTATGTATAAATGATGTATATTTTAATAATTTTTAATAATATTTTTTAATAGTTTATATTTAAACGCACATTAAAGAGAGGGATTCTTCATGTGCGTTAACCCAACCACGTTAGTCCTAAATTGTGAAGCCTGATGCGCGTTACATATATTTTACATTCCCTTGTTCTTCACATAGAAAATAATACACTTTTTTATTAATTTATATTTATATATCTATATATATATAATACTGTTCATACAGTATCTCACAAAAGTGAGTACACCCCTCACATTTTTGTAAATATTTCATTTTATCTTTTCATGTGACAACCCTGATGAAATGACACTTTGCTACAATGTAAAGTAGTGAGTGTACAGCCTGCATAACATTGTAAATTTGCTGTCCCCTCAAAATCACTCAACACACAGCCATTAATGTCTTAACCGTTGGCAACAAAAGTGAGTACACTCCTAAGTGGAAATGTCCAAATTGGGCCCAAAGTGTCAATATTTTGTGGGGCCACCATTATTTTCCAGCACTACCTTAACCCTCTTGGTCATGGAGTTCACCAGAACTTCACAGGTTGCCACTGGAGTCCTCTTCCACTCCTCCATGATGACATCATGGAGCTGGTGGATGTTAGAGACCTTGCACTCCCCCACCTTCTGTTTGAGGATGCCCCACAGATGCTCAATAGGGTTTAGGTCTGGAGACATGCTTGGTTAGTACATCATCTTTACCCTCAGCTTCTTTAGCAAGGCAGTGGTCGTCTTAGAGGTATTTGGGTCATGTTGGAATACTGCCCTGCGGCCCAGTCTCCGAAGGGAGGGGATCATGCTCTGCTTCAGTATGTCACAGTACATGTTGGCATTCATGGTTTCCTCAATGAACTGTAGCTCACCAATGCCGGCAGCACTCATGCAGGCCCTGACCATGACACTCACACCACCATGCTTGACTGTAGAAAGACACACTTGTCTTTGTTCTCCTCACCTGGTTGCCGCCACACATACTTGACACCATCTGAACCAAATAAGTTTACCTTGGTCTCATTGGACCACAGGACATGATTCAAGTAATCCATGTCCTTAGTCTGCTTGTCTTCAGCAAACTGTTTGTAGGCTTTCTTGTGCATCATCTTTAGAAGAGGCTTCCTTCTGGGACAACAGCCATGCAGACCAATTTGATGCAGTGTGCGATGTACTTACTTTTGTTGCCAATGGTTTAGACAATAATGGCTGTGTGTTGAGTTATTTTGAGGGGACAGCAAATTTACACTGTTATACAGGCTATACACTCACTACTTTACATTGTAGCAAAGTGTCATTTCTTCAGTGTTGTCACATGAAAAGATATAATAAAATATTTACAAACATATGAGGGGTGTACTCACTTTTGTGAGATACTGTATATCTTTAAATATATATCTATAGGAATAGATATACAGGTATATGTATTTACAGATATATATAGAAATATGTATTTACAATAAAAATTACAATAACCTGTAAGTGAAGAACATTGGAACTTCAAATAAGTACAGTAAATATACAGTACAACACAAATACATAAATACATATGTACACACACCTACCATATATATATATATATATATGTATATATATATATGCACACATACACATATTTAGACATGTTTATGTATGCATATATATGTTACAGCGCTTAGCTTGTATTTTTTCAAACACTTATACCATCTATCAGACAGTGTTTATATGAGTGTAACAGTACTTTTACATGTGTTTATGTTGTGTTTAATGCAACTTTTTTTGTCTTCCCCTACCCTTTACCCGAGCTCTGAAGTTGCGTTAATTTGACGATTCAACTCGTAACACACGTGCTATTACCGTCGCACACAAAAAGCCAAGAAATTTCTTGTGCGCTACAGTTAGAGCGCCACTCGTAATCTAGCCAATGAAGTGAAACAAAAAAAACAGTCAATCAGGATCAGTGCTGCGTTTACACTTTGCTTTACTGTGATCTTGTGGGAATTCATTTTAATCTCACTAGATTTCATAATAAACTTCACCTGAGGAGGCAAATAAAGTGACTGTGTCTGCACATGGCTGATACACTCTCCCCTGCAAGTCCCGGGATAAGCACCCTGAATGAATGTTTAAAATCGCTTTACAATGAGATGTGGCTACTGAGAAAAATTTGAGGTAAAATATATATATTTTTTTTACGTAGAGATGTTCAGGTGATGTATTCTAGCCAGCTTTTTACAGATATGCGTTATCGCATTAAAGTAATTGAGCATTTGGGTATTATGTCCCTTTAACAGCCATTTTAAAACATGAAAAACTATAAGAAAAAGGGATATCACCGTCACAGGCTGCATAGGCATATCATGAAAGCAAAAGATACACGGTCAAAGAAAAAGTAAAACATTACTTCTAATTAAATTCAGTATTGCCTGCCTAAAACATTTTAAAGTAGGTTCGTTCACTCAACCAATAACAATGATGTGATTAAATGGACAGCTCACCCAAAAAGATTCTCCCATTTAAATTGTTCCCAATGATCCATTTTACCTGCTGGAGTGTATTAAATTGTTTATAAGTCGCTCCTTTACCACTATTTTGGCCTTTGAAATAGCTGATTTAGCTTGTGGTATCCGAACTTATACTGAAAGTTTTGATACTGGAGTCTCAGCTATTGAATATCCTAAGTAAACACAGCTAGCAGAAGAAATGACACTCACAGTGGGGTGCAGGATAGATAAGTAATAAAATGATAATTGTCCAGTGTTCTCTCTATGTATTGAGCTTTAGTTTTCCAGACAAATATAAGATAAGGAAGCAAGTGTGTGTACACAAAGTGATAACATAATGAGATCTGATATTACCTGAAGCTCAACCCATTGTAATAGGCTGTGGTTTAAAAACACAAAACCAGCTAATTCATATATACAAATAAACCTGAAAATGCAATTTCTCATACATTTTATACTCTGCAGCTGGTATAGCAAGTCAATGAAAATACATTAATATAAAAACAATTTTAGTGTACTGTCCCTTTAACAAGTTCATAGAATTGTGAATAATTTCTCCTACATTGGTGTGTCCGGTCCACGGCTTCATCCTTACTTGTGGGATATTCTCATTCCCTACAGGAAGTGGCAAAGAGAGCACAACAGCAGAGCTGTCCATATAGCTCCCCCTCTAGCTCCGCCCCCCAGTCATTCTCTTTGCCGCTCTGAACAAGTAGCATCTCCACGGGGGTGGTAAAGAGTATGTGGTGTTAGTTGTAGTTTTTTATTTCTTCTATCAAGAGTTTGTTATTTTAAAATAGTGCCGGTTTGTACTATTTACTCTACAGCAGAAAGTGATGAAGATTTCTGTTGAGAGGAGTATGATTTTAGCACCAGTAACTAAAATCCATTGCTGTTGAAACCAGAGAACATCAGTTGGGGGGAACAGTTGGCAGGCTTAACTGCTTTTCAGGTATGATCAGTCATTTTTCTAACAAGACCATGTAATGCTAGAAGACTGTCAGAAATTCCCTCTGGGATAGGTAAGCCATTTTGTCTTAGACTCTGTATAAAATGATGGCTTATATTTAGGGCTCTATGCTGGTTGACACTATTGTGGGCTTTAAAATCGATTGCTTTTTAGCATGTTTTCACTATAAATAAGGTGTTTTTGCAGACTTTAAAACACTTTTGGGGTTTAATTTCGGCCTGGCACTTATTTGGACACCTAAATCTAGTCAGGAAGGCCCCTCCACTCTGGAATGAAGAGGGAGGAGGCCTCATTTTCAGGCCTCAATTGCACAGTTGATTTTGCCTAGGCAGTCCATGCAGCTTCATGTGGGGCATCAGAAAGGACTCCAGAGAGGCTTATTTCCTACTAAAATAATCCCTAAGAAAGGTAAAGGCTACAGGGGAAGCTGGGGCTAGTACTGTAGTGTGTTAACCGGTTAATAACTGTTATTAGCTCCGGTTTGGGCATTAAGGGGTTAATTGGTCTGAAAATTTGTGTGCAATCTTTTCAAAGCATTAAGGCTCTGTGGTGAAAATTTCATTAAAATCGGATGTTTATTTCATGTTTTTTTGATGTTTCAGTAATAATGTGTGCTCTTTTATTATTTAAAGAGACAGTAACGTTTTTGTCAAAAATAATTTTTATTGCATTGTAGTTCTGCTTAAGCCTGTCAAACATGTCTGAATCTTCAGATAGACTATGTTCTGTATGTCCAAAGGCCAAGGTGGTTCCCCCATTAAATTTATGTGTGCAGTGTGCCATAGCGTCCAACCAGCTTAAGGACAGTACAATCACACTTAAAAATATAGCCCAAGATAATTCTTTAGCTGAAGGTAGTGAAGATAGCTTGCTTTCCTCTCCTTCTGTGTCAACACCAGCTATGCCCGCGCAGGCGATGCCCAGTACATCTAGCGCACCAATTGCGATTACTATGCAACAATTAGCATTTTTTATCCAAACTGCCAGCCTTTCCTAGGAAGCGTGATTGCTCAGTTTTAAACACAGACAATGAGCAAGCAGACGCAGAGGATAATTTATCTGTAGTGCCCTCACATCAAGCTGAATTGGCGGTGAGGGAGGGCCTGTCTGAGGGAGAAATTTCTGACAGGAAAAGTTTCTCAGCAGGCAGAGCCTGATACCATAACATTTAAATTTAAGCTAGAACACCTCCGCGCCCTACTTAAGGAGGTCCTTGCTGCACTTGATGATTGTGATCCTTTGGTGATCCCAGAAAAATTGTGTAAAATGGACAATTTCCTAGAGGTCCCAGTACACACTGATGCGTTTGCGATACCTAAGATGGCGGATATAGTGACTAGTTCCTTTTGTTCCCCCTCCTATATTTAAGAAAATGTTCCCCATTGTTGACCCCAGAAGGGACGCATGGCAGACGGTCCCTAAGGTAGAGGGGGCAGTTTCAACGTTAGCTAAGCGCACAACTATTCCAATAGAGGACAGTTGCGCTTTCAAAGATCCTATGGATAAAAAATTAGAAGGATTGCTTAATAAAATTTTTGTTCAGCAAGGTTTCCTTCTTCAACCAATTTCGTGCATTATTCCTGTCACCACGGCGGCGTCTTTTTGGTTCGATGAACTAGAAAATTTGCTCCAGAAGGAGACTCCATATGATGAAGTCATGGACAGAATTCACGCACTGAAGTTGGCTAATTCCTTTATTTTAGATGGCGCTTTTCAGTTAGCTAAATTAGCGGCGAACAATTCAGGTTTTGCAATATTGGCGCGCAGGGCGCTTTGGCTAAAATCTTGGTTGGCGGATGTGTCGTCCTAAACAAAATTGCTTACTATTCCTTTCAAGGGTAAGACCCTATTCGGGCCAGAATTGAAAGAGATTATTTCAGACATCACTGGGGGAAAGGGCCATGCCCTTCCACAGGATAGACCTTTCAAAGCAAAAAATAAGTCTAATTTTTGTTCCTTTCGCAATTTCAGGAACGGACCGGCTCCTAACTCTACAGCCTCTAGACAAGAGGGTAACACTTCCCAGCCCAAAACAGCATGGAAACCATTGCAAGGCTGGAACAAGGGGAAACAGGCCAAGAAACCTGCTGCTGCTACCAAATCAGCATGAAAGGATAGCCCCTGATCCGGGACCGGATCTGGTAGGGGGCAGACTCTCTCTCTTTGCTCAGGCTTGGGCAAGAGATGTCCTAGACCCCTGGGCTTTAGAGATTGTCTCTCAGGGGTATCTCCTAGAATTCAAGGACCTTCCTCCAAAGGGAAGGTTTCACATGTCTTGCTTGTCTTTAGACCAGACAAAGAGACGGGCATTCTTACATTTCGTAGAAGACCTTTTAAAAATGGGAGTGATACACCCAGTTCCAAAAGCAGAATAAGGACTGGGTTTTTACTCAAACCTGTTTGTAGTTCCCAAAAAGGAGGGAATGTTCAGGCCAATTCTGGACTTAAAGATCCTAAACAAATTCCTCAGAGTTCCATCATTCAAAATGGAAACAATTCGAACAATTTTACCAATGATCCAGGAGGGTCAATACATGACTACCGTGGACCTAAAGGATGCATACCTGCATATTCCGATCCACAAAGTTCACCATCAGTTCCTAAGGTTCGCCTTCCTGGACAAGCATTATCAGTTTGTGGCTCTTCCCTTCGGATTGGCCACTGCTCCAAGAATTTTTACAAAGGTGTTAGGATCCCTTCTAGCAGTGCTAAGGCCAAGGGGCATTGCGGTAGCACCTTACCTAGACGACATCTTAATTCAGGCGTCGTCCTCCCACAAAGCGAAGGCTCATACGGATATTGTTCTAGCCTTTCTAAGGTCTATCGGGTGGAAGGTGAACGTAGAAAAAAGTTCTCTGTCCCCGGTCACAAGGGTTCCCTTCCTGGGAACAATAATAGTCTGGGTAGAAATGAAAATCTTTCTGACGGAGGTCAGGAAGTCAAAACTTTCAAATGCTTGTCGAGTTCTTCATGCCATTCCTCAGCCTTCTGTGGCTCAGTGCATGGAGGTAATCGGTCTAATGGTTGCGGCAATGGACATAGTCCCTTTTGCCAGAATTCATCTAAGACCATTGCAACTGTGCATGCTCAAGCAGTGGAATGGGGATTATGCAGATTTGTCTCCCCAGATACAAATGGACCAGAAAACCAGAGACTCGCTCCTCTGGTGGTTGTCTCAGGATCACCTGTCCCAGGGAATGAGTTTCCGCAGACCAGAGTGGATCATTGTCACGACCGACGCCAGTCTCTTAGGATGGGGCGCGGTCTGGGATTCCCTGAAAGCTCAGGGTCTATGGTCTCGGGAAGAATCTCTTCTCCCGATAAACATTTTGGAACTGAAAGCGATATTCAATGCGCTCCTGGTTTGGCCTCAACTAGCGGAGGCCAAATTCATAAGATTTCAGTCGGACATCATGACGACTGTAGCGTACATCAATCATCAGGGAGGAACAAAGAGTTCCCTGGCGATGAGAGAAGTATCCAAGATCATCAAATGGGCGGAGGATCACTCCTGCCATCTATCTGCAATTCACATCCCAGGAGTAGACAACTGGGAGGCAGATTATTTGAGTCGTCAGACTTTCCATCCGGGGGAGTGGGAACTTCACCCGGAGGTCTTTGCCCAGTTAACTCAACTATGGGGCATTCCAGATCTGGATCTGATGGCGTCTCGTCAGAACTCCAAGGTTTCACGCTACGGGTCCAGGTCCAGGGATCCCAAGGCGACATTGGTAGATGCATTAGTGGCGCCTTGGTCATTCAATCTAGCGTATGTCTTTCCACCGTTTCCTCTACTCCCCAGGCTAGTAGCCAGGATCAAACAGGAGAAGGCTTCGGTGATTCTAATAGCTCCTGCGTGGCCACGCAGGACTTGGTATGCAGACCTGGTGAATATGTTATCGGCTCCACCATGGAAGCTACCATTGAGACAGGACCTTCTAGTGCAAGGTCCATTCGAACATCCAAACCTAGTTTCTCTGCAGCTGACTGCTTGGAGATTGAATGCTTGATTCTATCTAAGCGTGGGTTTTCGGAATCAGTTATAGATACTCTGGTTCAGGCTAGAAAGCCTGTAACCAGGAGAATTTACCATAAGATATGGCAGAAACATCTCTATTGGTGCGAATCCAAGGGTTACTCATGGAGTAAAATTAGAATTCCAAGGATTCTTTCCTTTCTCCAAGAAGGTTTGGAGAAAGGTCTGTCAGCTAGTTCCTTAAAGGGACAGATATCTGCTCTGTCTGTCTTGTTACACAAACGTCTGGCAGCCGTGCCAGATGTTCCGGCGTTCGTACAGGGGTTGGTCAGAATTAAGCCTGTCTACAGACCTGTGACTCCTCCATGGAGTCTAAATTTAGTTCTTTCAGTTCTTCAAGGGGTTCCGTTTGAACCTTTACATTCCATAGATATTAAGTTACTATCTTGGAAAGTTTTGTTTTTGGTTGCTATTTCCTCTGCTAGAAGAGTTTCTGAATTGCCTGCTTTGCAGTGTAATTCACCCTATCTGGTGTTCCATACAGATAAGATCGTTTTACGTACCAAACCTGGTTTTCTTCCAAAGGTGGTTTCCAATAGGAATATTAACCAGGAAATAGTTGTTCCTTCTCTGTGTCCTAATCCAGTTTCTAGAAAGGATTGTTTGTTACACAATCTAGATGTGGTTCGTGCTTTAAAATTCTTTCTAGACGCAACAAAGGATTTCAGACAGACATCTTCATTGTTTGTCGTCTATTCTGGTAAGAGGAGAGGTCAGAAAGCTACTGCTACCTCTCTTTCCTTCTGGTTAAAAAGCATCATCCGATTGGCTTATGAGACTGCCGGACGGCAGCCTCCTGAACGAATTACTGCTCATTCTACTAGAGCTGTGGCTTCCACATGGGCCTTCAAGAATGAGGCTTCTGTTGAACAGATCTGTAAGGCAGCGACGTGGTCTTCTCTGCATACTTTTGCCAAATTTTACAAATTCGATACTTTTGCTTCTTCGGAGGCTATTTTTGGGAGAAAGGTTTTACAAGCAGTGGTGCCTTCCGTTTAGGTTACCTGACTTGCTCCCTCCCTTCATCCGTGTCCTAAAGCTTTGGTATTGGTTCCCACAAGTAAGGATGAAGCCGTGGACCGGACACACCAATGTAGGAGAAAACAGAATTTATGTTTACCTGATAAATTTCTTTCTCCTACGGTGTGTCCGGTCCACGGCCCGCCCTGGCTTTTAGTCAGGTTTAAAATTTTTGTTTTTGTACACTACAGTCTCCACTGCACCCTATGGTTCTCCTTTTTCTCCTGACCGTCGGTCGAATGACTGGGGGGCGGAGCTAGAGGGGGAGCTATATGGACAGCTCTGCTGTTGTGCTCTCTTTGCCACTTCCTGTAGGGAATGAGAATATCCCACAAGTAAGGATGAAGCCGTGGACCGGACACACCGTAGGAGAAAGAAATTTATCAGGTAAACATAAATTCTGTTTTTTATTATTAACAATTTTTCAATGTCTGAACACTTCATTGCAATCATAACTGACCATTCCTACAATCATATTTCATTTGAGCTCATAATTTTAGATACATTTTTTACTTTTTATTAGAGGCAAAATAAAAAATAATATTGTCATGGTGGGGAAACTGAGCCCAGCTGTTCTTCCAACAGCTTCCCCTTAAAGGGCCAGTAAATCCACCAAATAATGTTATATAATTCTGCACTATTAGCCTAGTGCCAGGTTTCTAAAGCAAAGGAAAGAAGAGATATTTACCTACAAAAAAAATATTTCATAGTGTGTGTTAATTTGCATATATGGTGACATCATAGCATACCTCCCAACACCTGCCAGATTATTTCTGGGATGTGAGAGGTTTAAAGCTTGTGGGCAATGGCCCACTTAAGACAAACAAGATTACCAGACCATCCTGGAGTCATTATTATTATTATTATTTTTTTGGTGTAGTTTAGTGGTCCCCCCCACCTATCGCGATTGTAGAGACCCCCCAATTTAATTTTTTTCTATAGTGTAACGTCCCTTCCCTCCTTCTCCCTTCCATACTTTATTTTTTGTAGCTTAAAATGTGTGTGTATATATATATATATATATATATATATATATATATATATATATATTATATACATACATACCAAGGGGTCAGCATAGCAAGGCAGTTAGCAGTATCTTAACCGCTTAACCCAATATAATGTATATATACATCATGCAGTACAAAGCCCATCGTACCACATAACACATATATATATATATATATATATATACAGCAGGTATTGGCAGGTGCACTCTCACTAACACTTTAGTTCCAAATGCCAGGGTGCTAGAATATGGTGTAGAATATGGAAATCAGGAGACAGCACTCACTGGTCTTGACAATACTGGATTTATTCAGTGATGTTTCGGGGAATACACCCCTTCATCAGACCCTGGGTCTGATGAAGGGGTGTATTCCCCGAAACGTCACTGAATAAATCCAGTATTGTCAAGACCAGTGAGTGCTGTCTCCTGATTTCCATATATATATATATATATATATATATATATATACAACACAGCCTCAGAAAGCTACCTGAGCTGCAGGCAATCTGTTCTCATATGGTAACAGAGCACGGAGAACTTTATGTTCTGTAGCGTATGGCCCCTCCCACTCCCTGACTCTTCCTCCCCCATCCGCATCTGTGACGCCCACCTGCCTCCCTCCTTCCCGCACCTCCCACGGCACTGAAAGAAATCGTTAAACACAATGACACAGATCTTGTCACTGTCTGTAACGATATGGCAATCTGCACTCATCTGGTAACGGAGTACCGATCATGCTACATGACCATATTAATGCAGATTGCCATATCGTTACAGACAGTGACAAGATCTGTGTCATTGTGTGTAACGATTTCAGTGCTTGGAGTATGGAAGGGAGTGGGACGGAATGCTACACTATAGAAAAAACAATTATTGTGGGGAGGCCTACTACTGTGATCACAGGGAGTGGTGAGGTGGGGGGACCGCTACACTACAGAAAAAAATAATAAATAAGTAAATAAATAAATATAATACCTAAACTGGGTACTGGCACACAGCTGCCAGTACCTAAGATGGCAGAAACCATTAGGAGGAGGGAGGGTTAGAGAGCTGTTTGGGAGGAATCAGGGAGGTGGGATGGTAAGGGGGAGCCCACACTGAAGAAAATAAATAAAAATAAATAATAATAATAATAATAATAATAATAAAAATAATACTAAAAAAAGCTCTAAAACGTAATACTGGCAGACTGTCTGCCAGTACCTAAGATGGTGGTGAGGAGTATGGGTGGGGGGAAAGAGCTGTTTGGAGAGATCATGGTGGGAGGTTTCAGGTGGGAGGGTAATCCTTACACTAGATTACTATAACCCTTGCCAGCTAACTAATTAACCCCTTCACTGTCAGGAATTTCAGAAGTATGGTGCATAGCTGCAATTAGCTGCCTTCTAATGACCAAAAAGCAATGGCAAAGCCATGCATGTCGGCTATTTCTGAACAAAGAGAAGCTTTTACAACCAATTTTGTTATAATTGCTTAAGCAGTATGTAAATAATTTCAATGAGAAACATAAAGTATTTGAAAAAGAAATGGTGGCATGAAATATACCAAGGGGCCCAGCTCAATACCTTGAGTTGTCTACTAATATATATATATATATATATATATATATATATATATTTTTTTATTTTTTTTTATTTTTTTTTGACAGGTAAATAAAAAAAGAACAAGGCCCTATTGCTGTTTAAATGTAGTGATAGCAAAAATGCTATAAATTCTTCAGTATTTTGGGCAAGCTTTTTTCTGGAATTCCCGGTAATGAATATGTTAATATCATGTGCTTGCATTTCTTAAGGGAGCTAAAACTGACGCAATAAGAATTAGGAAAAAGAATCTTACAAGAATTATACTCAATACCCCCCACAGTGCTGCTTATTAATAGACATGTGCATGGAGAAAAAATTCGGTTTGGATCGATTCGGATTTTTTCTAATTTCGGTTCGTATTGATTCGAATTCGGAAAAATTCAAATCAATTCGGTTCGGATTCGTTTCAGATTTATTCGGATTCAAATAAATTTGTCTGGATTCGGTTAGATTCGGTTCGGAAATTCGGAATTTCGGTAAGTGTTAGGTGGGATGTGCTGTGTGTTAGACTAGTATTATGTACTGTATATTAGGTGTAACCCATAGCAGAGTGATATAACCTAATATACTGTACAATACTAGTGTAATCCATGGCCATCTGAATCTACCGAATAAATCCGAATAAATCCGAACTAATTCGGATTTATTCGGTAGATTCGGCACTATTTTAATTCGGAAATTCGAATCAATCCGAATCCCGAATTTTACGAATTCGGCCGAATTTCCGAATCGATCCGAAACGCACATATCTACTTATTAAGCTAAACAACCTGCCTATTGACATCTGCTGGAGGAAGGAACACTTATCAAGTTAACCCTATTCTTGCTGTTTTGCTTTCAGGTATGTCAATTGAGTCCCTGTACCCTATCCCGCAAAACTCAGTTTTCAACTGCTATTTTACTTTGTATAACTCTCTTTTGGTAAATGATTGTAAGGCTATTAAATAAGTCCTGTATTTATTTTGATGATATTGTCTTGCCACTTTACTATGTGATGTTCAAGCCTTCTCAATAGCTGCTAAAATTCTTAAATGTTTAAGTTGATTGATAGCATAACTTCAACCTCCTCCAAATTCACTGTGACCTGGCCTGAATCAAACTTTCCAATTGGTATTTTTAACTGCCTGTGATTTTGTTCTTAACGATTATAGTGGACCCAGCTGACTGCTCTGCCCTATAAATTTTACACTTGTATGGGGAAGCACATAGCAAGGCAGTTAGTGGTATCTTAATATCATATGCTAGTGTTTTTTAAGTGAGCATTTTATAAGTGAGGCAATAAAAATTAGGCAAAAAAATTATACAATAATTGAGTAAGGGTTCGATTTATCAACCTCTTCATCAGGCTTTCGCCTGCCTACAACTGCAGGTTCTCACAAGAGAACCTGCACGCCGTATTTAACATTAGACCGCTGCTTCCCTACCCTTTCGCCACCTCTTCGGACGAGACCGGGGATATTGACAGTTCCTGCCCGCTCGTGATTGGCTGTGCACGGGCAGGGGGCGGGATTGCACTCAAGCGCAAAATAGTACTCGTGTGCAATGCTGAATTCCGCCAGGGGAATTCAGCCCGCCATAGGAGAGCTGCAGCAGACAGGAGCAGGTATATGCGCCCCTGTCCGTCACAGCTTGATAAATCGACCTCTAAGAAGTGAACAAAGGGCAAGATACAAGGCAAGTACTGTTGTAATATTGTGTTTTATGTTTCACTGATTCCCTTTTGTCAAAATCCTCCATTTCATCATGTGCTTTGCTACCTCTTGTATATACAACAAATTACATTTACTCCTTCCCCGTCACCACCTGCTACATTCATTGGACCATCTCTTTTAGCAACATCTCACTTTTGCTCTCATGAGTTTCACACATTCCTAAACTCTCTCCTCTCTACACCACATCCCAATTACACCGTCAATTAGGCATGGGTGGAATTTCAGAATTTAGCAAATGAATGCAGAATATGGCTGCAGGCAACCGCATTCGGTTTGTTTTGGTGCTGGATATATCAGCGTGAAAGTGCAACAAACAAAGATCTGGAAGTGCACAGATCTCTGTGTGTAGTTCTTTTACAATGATATATCCAGCACCGTAACACACCAAATTCTCCTGTCTGCAGCCATATTCAGCATTTGTTAAGCAAACAAATGCCGAATCCCATATTTTTACCCATGCCTACTCTCAATACTGAAAATCTGTATCTAATCTTATGTCACTTTCCTCTTGCTCATACTAGCTGGTGGTGATATCTCTTCCAATGCAGGTCCCCCACACAAACTTCCTCAACTTGCCCACCCATGTATGCCTTTCCATAGACCTAAAAATCAGAACTCTGGAAACCTTATTCAAATTTATTTTGTATTTAAAGCCAACACCCCCTTCACTTGTGCACTCTGGAACAATCTCACATCCTCTGCCCCGTTACCACTTTTTGTTGAGGTACCACAAGGCTCTGTCCTTGGTCCCCTTCTCTTCTCAATCTATACGTCATCCTTACATTTCTTAATAAAGTCTTAATAAAGTCCCATGGGTTTCAATATCATTTATATGCTGATGACACCCAAATCTACCTCTCTGCTCCAGACCTATTCCCTTCCGTGCAAACTCGTGTCACTTACTGTCTTTCTAATATTTCCTCCTTGATGTCCTCTCACTACCTTAAAGGGACACTGAACCCAAATTTTTTCTTTTGTGATTCAGATAGAGCATGCAAATTTAAGCAACTTTCTAATTTACTCCTATGATCACTTTTTCTTCGTTCTCTTGCTTTCTTTATTTGAAAAAGAAGGCATCTAAGCTATTTTTTGGTTCAGAACCATGGAAAGCACTTGTTTATTGGTGGGTGAATTTATCCACCAATCAGCAAGAACAACCCAGTGTGTTCACCAAAAATGGGCCTGCATCTAAACTTACATTCTTGCATTTCAAATAAAGATACCAAGAGAATTAAGATAATTTGATAATAGGAGTAAATTAGAAAGTTGCTTAAAATTGCATGCTCTATCTGAATCACGAAAGAAAAAAAACATAATTTATGCTTACCTGATAAATTTATTTCTCTTGTAGTATATCCAGTCCACGGATCATCCATTACTTGTGGGATATTCTCCTTCCCAACAGGAAGTTGCAAGAGGATCACCCACAGCAGAGCTGCTATATAGCTCCTCCCCTCGCTGCCATATCCAGTCATTCGACCGAAACAAGACGAGAAAGGAGAAACCATAGGGGGCAGTGGTGACTGTAGTTTAATTAAAATTTAGACCTGCCTTAAAAGGACAGGGCGGGCCGTGGACTGGATACACTACAAGAGAAATACATTTATCAGGTAAGCATAAATTATGTTTTCTCTTGTTAAGTGTATCCAGTCCACGGATCATCCATTACTTGTGGGATACCAATACCAAAGCTAAAGTACACGGATGATGGGAGGGACAAGGCAGGAACTTAAACGGAAGGAACCACTGCCTGTAGAACCTTTCTCCCAAAAACAGCCTCCGAAGAAGCAAAAGTGTCAAATTTGTAAAATTTTGAAAAGGTGTGAAGCGAAGACCAAGTCGCAGCCTTGCAAATCTGTTCAACAGAGGCCTCATTTTTAAAGGCCCAGGTGGAAGCCACAGCTCTAGTAGAATGAGCTGTAATCCTTTCAGGGGGCTGCTGTCCAGCAGTCTCATAGGCTAAGCGTATTATGCCAAAAGGAGAGAGAGGTTGTCGAAGCTTTTTGACCTCTCCTCTGTCCAGAGTAAACGACAAACAGGGCAGATGTTTGACGAAAATCTTTAGCAGCCTGTAAGTAAAACTTCAAGGCACGGACTACGTCCAGATTATGCAAAAGACGTTTCTTCTTTGAAGAAGGATTAGGACACAATGATGGAACAACAATCTCTTGATTGATATTCCTGTTAGAAACCACCTTAGGTAAAAACCCAGGTTTGGTACGCAGAACTACCTTGTCTGAATGAAAAATCAGATAAGGAGAATCACAATGTAAGGCAGATAACTCAGAGACTCTTCGAGCCGAGGAAATAGCCATCAAAAACAGAACTTTCCAAGATAAAAGTTTAATATCAATGGAATGAAGGGGTTCAAACGGAACTCCCTGAAGAACTTTAAGAACCAAGTTTAAGCTCCACGGGGGAGCGACAGTTTTAAACACAGGCTTAATCCTAACCAAAGCCTGACAAAATGCCTGGACGTCTGGAACTTCTGCCAGACGCTTGTGCAAAAGAATAGACAGAGCAGAGATCTGTCCTTTTTTTTTTTTTTTTTTTTTTTTTTTTTTAAATATTTTTATTGAGGGTAATAAAGTATACAGCATACAGGTTACTCAATGAAACATATGCATATAAAACATTTAACATGAGAATCTCACAGTATAATAGGCAAACTGGGGAGCAACCTCACCACCACCCTCTATTTTTGCCCCTCCATAAATGCTCAGGCCACTTTTGGACCCTCGATTTTACTGTACACTAACTGAGGGGATTAGTGAGCTACAGACCACTTTTGGGCCTGCAGATGACTGTCGCATACAATACACAAAGTATATATATAAGCATCAAGAAATTATCACAATGCTATCATGAAAAAACATCCTACATTTACAATTTTTTGAGATTGTTAGATCGTGATGACCTCCAGGCAATCAGTTCCGCTTAAGGGACTAGAAACATTAGTCAGTCACTGAGGGCCCATAAACAAAGCTAATTTCATAGAGTCCAGTGTCCATGTGTATAGATTAGCGGCAAGATTGGGAATCTGTAAACAATATCACAATATAGAAGTACAGCAATGTACTTAGTTTACTCTTAGTTAATGTAATTTAGCATTAGACACGGTAAACTGGTCGAGGTGTTATACTGAAGCAGGCCTCTGTTACCTCTGCAAACATAGTTGAACACAAACACTGAACATTAGCGATAACCTGCATAATAATGAAACTTTTAACCCAGGCAATCTTCGAATACCCAGGACACAGTAAATTGCCTGTATTGAGGCCTAAAGAACCAATCTAAAGAATGTAGGAAAAACTTGTTACAAGTGATGGGGGGGGGGGGGGAATTAATATAATAGTAGCGTACTCCTCCATTTATTGGCCCACATGCCAGGATTTAAAGCAACTCTATCAATAATGGGAAAATTAATAAATAAAGAGAACAAAGATTAAACTTGAACAGTAAGTCCATTAGTGCTCTGCAGCATTATAAGAGAGGGGAGCATGCTCCTAAAACCAGAAATATAATGTGGTACTCAGGAATATTAGCAGGCATGGGACAGCTGAGTGGCTACTATATACATACGCATATTGTTCCCACTAAGACAAAAGGCATATATAGCCCATTTGCAGTAGCACATATCTGCTATAAAGATACCCATTGTATGTTGTGATGGGGTTTATATAAGGGGGGAATAGGCACACATTTAACAAAATAGCATACAGATATTATCCTGCACAATATGGAAACCTTAGATATTCATTCACATTTTATAGAGGGAGCTATATGTACATGCTCACACTTCGACATCTATACTTATGTAGTCTGGTTCCCAGAGACATGCAAGTTAAGCACAACACAACAATCAAAAGAATAATTACAGTAAAACTGGTACAGTCTGCAGGAGTCCAATAGCATATATTGTAACATGGTGGGCCTCATCTTCAAACTTTACAGTTATCATTAAAGTGCCACAGTCATAAACTCCAGAGGGCATATCGTGCGAAAGCCAGTTGTTTTATTATGCTGCATTGTACTATGCCGAGCCCGCAAGTCCCTGATTCCTACCATGCTGGGAACTTCACCCGACACCCACTTTCACGCGGGCATTACGGCAGTGAGTGCCCTCCGGAGCCCGGACAGCTACTTGTAGAGCCAAGTTCATACCTGAGTCTTTGTTAACCCTGATCGGCAGGGAGATCGCAGCAGAGTCAGTCCTCCTTCTCAGGGCCTCCCGCTGCACCCGCCAATGTGATCTGGCTGCAGAGTTCTCTCCGGTAAGTGCCATAATGGCGGCCTGAATGCGCACAGAGCTCTCCATGTCTGTGTAGGCGCCATCTGGCAGCACCGCTATCCTTCCTGCGGTTCTCAGCTCATATTCCTGTGCGGTGTGAGAGCGTAGTGGTTCTCTCCGAGAAGGGATATCCTGAGCTGCACTTGTCCCGACATCTAGCGTGGTGCCCCCGGGTTTAGCAGCTAGTGAGCTCATACCTGCTTGTGTCGCACGCTGGATGTGCGGAGATTCGAAACGCTGGGGCATCTGCAGGTTGCCATGTTGCGGGGAGCAATCCTTCCTCTTAGACATATATGGCTCATCTTCTTCCCCAGCCTTTTGAGGTCCCGCCAGAGCCAATATATCCATTCCCGCCTCATCCCGCTCTGCAGTAGGGCTTTCTTCAAGATACAATGCCGTTTTACTGAGGCGGGCGGACTCCATGCGGGCCAAAAGCCGGTCTAATCTGGCACACATTGCGTTTTCGAAGGAAATCATCAGCTCCTGTAGGGACACGTAGAAATCCCCCATGATCAATATTGAAGCTGGACAGAGGATGTCTATATCGATCTGGGATTAGTTTGTTTGCAGAATTATTGGTTTTTAATTATTTTATGTGCAATGCTGGCAGGAGCTATGATCAAACACGTCTGCTCTATAGGCTAGTTGGCTCCGCCCCCCCGAGATCTGTCCTTTTAAAGAACTAGCTGATAAGCCTTTGTCCAAACCCTCTTGGAGAAAGGACAATATCCTAGGAATCCTAACCTTACTCCATGAGTAACTCTTGGATTCACACCAATAAAGATATTTAATCCATATCTTATGGTAGATTTTCCTGGTGACAGGCTTCCGAGCCTGTATTAAGGTATCAATGACTGACTCGGAGAAGCCACGCCTTGATAGAATCAAGCGTTCAATCTCCATGCAGTCAGTCTCAGAGAAATTAGATTTGGATGATTGAAAGGACCTTGTATTAGAAGGTCCTGCCTCAGAGGCAGAGTCCATGGTGGAAGAGATGACATGTCCACTAGGTCTGCATACCAGGTCCTGCGTGGCCACGCAGGCGCTATCAGAATCACCGATGCTCTCTCCTGTTTGATTTTGGCAATCAGTCGAGGGAGCAGAGGAAACGGTGGAAACACATAGGCCAGGTTGAAGAACCAAGGAGCTGTTAGAGCATCTATCAGCGTTGCTCCCGGGTCCCTGGACCTAGATCCGTAACAAGGAAGCTTGGCGTTCTGGCGAGATGCCATGAGATCCAGTTCTGGTTTGCCCCAACGATGGACCAGTTGAGCAAACACCTCCGGATGGAGTTCCCACTCCCCCGGATGAAAAGTCTGACGACTTAGAAAATCCGCCTCCCAGTTCTCTACGCCTGGGATGTGGATCACTGACAGGTGGCAAGAGTGAGACTCTGCCCAGCGAATTATCTTTGAGACTTCTAACATCGCTAGGGAACTCCTGGTTCCCCCTTGATGGTTGATGTAAGCCACAGTCGTGATGTTGTCCGACTGAAATCTGATGAACTTCAGTGTTGCTAACTGAGGCCAAGCTAGAAGAGCATTGAATATTGCTCTTAACTCCAGAATATTTATTGGGAGGAGTTTCTCCTCCTGAGTCCACGATCCCTGAGCCTTCAGGGAGTTCCAGACTGCGCCCCAACCTAGAAGGCTGGCATCTGTTGTTACAATCGTCCAATCTGGCCTGCGAAAGGTCATACCCTTGGACAGATGGACCCGAGAAAGCCACCAGAGAAGAGAATCTCTGGTCTCTTGATCCAGATTTAGTAGAGGGGACAAATCTGAGTAATCCCCATTCCACTGACTTAGCATGCATAATTGCAGCGGTCTGAGATGCAGGCGCGCAAATGGCACTATGTCCATTGCCGCTACCATTAAGCCGATTACTTCCATGCACTGAGCCACTGACGGGCGTGGAATGGAATGAAGGACACGGCAAGCATTTAGAAGTTTTGATAACCTGGACTCCGTCAGGTAAATTTACATCTCTACAGAATCTATAAGAGTCCCTAGGAAGGAGACTCTTGTGAGTGGTGATAGAGAACTCTTTTCCACGTTCACTTTCCACCCATGCGACCTCAGAAACGCCAGAACTATCTCTGTATGAGACTTGGCAATTTGAAAGCCACCGCTATGCCTCGCGGTCTTAGAACCGCCAGAAGTGAGCCCAGAACCTTTGTAAAAATTCTCGGGGCAGTGGCCAACCCGAAGGGAAGAGCTACAAATTGGTAATGCCTGTCTAGAAAAGCAAACCTTAGGAACCGATGATGATCTTTGTTAATCGGTATGTGAAGGTAGGCATCCTTTAAGTCCACTGTGGTCATGTACTGACCCTCTTGGATCATGGGTAGGATGGTCCGAATAGTTTCCATTTTGAATGATGGAACTCTGAGGAATTTGTTTAAGATCTTTAGATCCAAGATTGGTCTGAAGGTTCCCTCTTTCTTGGGAACCACAAACAGATTTGAATAAAATTCCTGTCCTTGTTCCGTCCGCGGAACAGGATGGATCACTCCCATTACTAGGAGGTCTTGCACACAACTTAGGAATGCCTCTTTCTTTATCTGGTTTGCTGATAACCTTGAAAGATGAAATCTCCCTTGTGGAGGAGAAGCTTTGAAGTCCAGAAGATATCCCTGAGATATGATCTCCAACGCCCAGGGATCCTGAACATCTCGTCTGCCATAAGTCCCGTGTAGTGGCGTCTATTGGAAACATTTTTCTAAATATAGGAGGTGGGGAAAAGGGCACACCGGGTCTATCCCACTCCTTGCTAATAATTTCTGTAAGCCTTTTAGGTATAGGAAAAACGTCAGTACACACCGGCACCGCATAGTATCTATCCAGCCTACACAATTTCTCTGGAATTGCAACTGTGTTACAGTCATTCAGAGCAGCTAATACCTCCCCAAGCAATACACGGAGGTTCTCAAGCTTAAATTTAAAATTAGAAATCTCTGAATCAGGTTTCCCCGAGTCAGAGATGTCACCCACAGACTGAAGCTCTCCGTCCTCATGTTCTGCATACTGTGACGCAGTAAAATCCAAAAAGTGGAAAACAGCACACCTGAATCTTTCTCTTATGGGGCACGGAGCAGCAGACTTGCCAGGTCCACAGCACAATCACAAACTTCAAAAGACTCCAGCCACCATATTAGTTAAAAGACCTTTATTTTCTTATCCTGGGTCCAAACATACAACGTTTCAAGCCAATGTGGCTCTTAGTCATGTACATGACTAAGAGCCACATTGGCTTGAAACGTTGTATGTTTGGACCCAGGATAAGAAAATAAAGGTCTTTTAACTAATATGGCTACTGTGACGCAGTATCAGACATGGCTCTAACAGCATTTGCGCGCTCTGTATCTCTCCTAACCCCAGAGCTATCACGCTTGCCTCTTAATTCAGGCAATCTAGATAATTCCTCTGACAGGGTATTATTCATGATTGCAGCCATGTCCTGCAAGGTAATCGCTATGGGCGTCCCTGATGTAATTGGCGCCATATTAGCGTGCGTCCCCTGAGCGGGAGGCGAAGGGTCTGACACGTGGGGAGAGTTAGTCCGCATAACTTCCCCCTCGACAGAACCCTCTGGTGATAATTCTTTTATAGATAAAGACTGATCTTTACTGTTTAAGGTGAAATCAATACATTTAGTACACATTCTCCTATGGGGCTTGTTACAGAAGCATTAGTTATTTTGTTGTGAAGAAACTTATTTCCCAGCAGCAATGCCTGAACCAGCCAAGCCAGCGCCTAAGAAGGGCTCCAAGAAAACTGTAACAAGTATCATTTCATAAAGGGTTAACTCTGTTCAGTTTTGAGAAAACTATTTTCTGAGGCAGGTTTCCTAGCATATTGTGTACTGTAATTAAGTTTGTGATAAGCATTCACTGCTAGGTGATAAGAAGGACTCAATTGTTTTCTTGTGTGTACTTGTTATCTGCGGTGGCCTGTCCAAGGGCTTTGTCTAAATGTGTGATGGGGGATTTTATGCTTCCCCCCCTGGGAGTGCCCTGTGTGCATGTAACCTAAATAAAAAGCAGGCTGGGCATCCCAGTCCTCAGTTCTTGGTTGTCCCTCAATCGCAGCGTTGACTCGTTTTTGTGGGCAGAAGGGTATCCTAGCTGTACTACAGCTAAGGGGGATTATTCTACATTTGCGAGACTCATATAGAATACTATGGAAAGCAGCTTCTCCCCTCTTCAGCAATAGGAATCCAGGCTACTAAGCGGTCCATCTCTCAGCGAGACTAAGGGTAACCGTAACATTTGGCGGCAGCGGTGGGATTTTTCCTGGATTTCCTAGGAGAGGTACAGAACGGATGGAGAGCGCTTACGAAAAATTGAAGCGTACAACCCTAAAGGATTTACTTGAAAGCAGAGGGGGGTACGCCAGCAACCGGCCGAGGAGAGAGCTGATCGCAGAATTGACCGAACTGGATCAGAG